>NW_026057580.1:99688457-100044457 GCF_023721935.1 Panthera uncia
TAACTGTTCAAGTCAATATTGGAGTGTGAATGGTAGATTTGTGCTATGATGTATTCCTGGAAAGAGACAAACAGTCCAATAATGTTACCAAAAATCAGGTAATCCCAGTTGTAAGGCACCCAGTTACCTGATTATTGGGTAGTCATTACTTGAGTTGAAAGACCACATGATTCTTTAATTAAAAACTGGCAAGTGTTCCAGATTAAGGCTTTTCATAAGCGTATCCTAAAGGTTAACAAATTTTTGAAAGGTAATAGTCATGTTGTTTCATGTCTAAGAACTTAATCAATACGTTGTTTAGTCATTACATTTCCATGGCTATTTCTCCAGATGAGTGGCAACTATAGCCAGTAACTCCAGGTGTTACAACATTTAAAATATTTATTTATTTTTGGAAGAGCACAAGTGGGGGAGGGGCACAGAGAAGAGGACTGAGGATCCAAAGTGAGCTCTGCACTGACAGTCTGACAGCAGTGAGTACGATGTGGGGCCTGAACTCACAAACCGCAAGATATGACCTGAGCCTAAGTCAGATGCTCAACTGACTGATCTACCCAGGTGCCCCTTAAACTGTGGCTTCCAGGTGTCAGTGAGATTCACAGGCCCACAGCACAATATTCTCTAGAATGTGTGCCTTATAATTTGAAGACCATCTGTCTCCTTTTATTCTAGAATAGTCTCTGCCAAAGATCTGCATCCCACATGACTTAAAAAATGCTTTGTACTGTGTTAAAAAGTGTTTTAAAATATTTTTATGGAGATAGAATTCACATACCACAAAAGCTATAATTTAAAGGGGAGACTGGTAAAGTCAGTTAAGGGTCTATTAACTTCGGTTCAGGTCATGGTCTCATGGTTGTTGGGCTCTGCACTGACAGCATGGAGCCTGCTTGGGATTCTCTTTCTCTCCCTCTCTCTCTGCCCCTTCCATGCTTGTGCTTTCTCTTTCAAAATAAATAAATAAGTAAACTCGAAAAAATAAAGTATACAATTGGGTGTTTTTTAGTATATTCACAGAGTTGTGCAACCATTACTATGACCTAAGTTTAGAACATTTTCATCATCCTATAAAGAAACCTCATACCCATTAACAGTCACTCCGTGTACCCCAGCTCCTCTGGGGTTGAGCACAAATGCACTTTTTGAGTCCACAGATTGGACTACTCTTGATATTTCCTGTAAATAGAAGTATACCCTATTATATTACTGGGTCTTTCCCTTAGCATAGTGTTGCCAAGATTCACCCTTTTGTAGTGTGTATCTTTTTATATCTACATAATATTCCATTGTAAGTACATACTACATTTTGTTTGTCCATTTACCAGTTGATGGACGTTTGCCTACTGTAAATAATGCTGGTAACAACAAATTTTTGGGTGAAGCTATACTCTAAAATGACTAGTGTCCTTAGAAGAGAGACATCAGGGGTGCAGGCACTCAGAAGAGAAACCGTGTAGACAGAAGCCAGCTGTCTACAAGCCAAAGGGAGGCCTCAGAAGAATCCAGACCTACCAACATCTTGGTCTTTCAAATTCCAGCCTGTAGAACTGTGAGAAATAAATTTCTCATGTGTAAGCCAGTCAGTCTGGGGTATTTTGTTATGGCAGCCAGAGCAAACTAACACCTATGAGGGAACTGCTGGGTCATATGGTAACTCTGTGTTTAACAATTTGTAAAACTGCCAGACTGTTCATATGCAAGTCTTTGTATGGAGATATATATATATATATATATATATATATATATATATATATGTTTTCTTTTTAGTAGATACATAGGAGTGGTATAGCTGGTAAGTGCATATTTAACTTTTTATTTTTATTTTTTAATTTTTTAAAAATTTATTTTGAGAGAGAGTGCAAGGTGGGGAAGAGGGGCAGAAGGGGAGAGAGAGAGAGAGAGAGAGACGGAGAGAGAAAGACACAGAGAGAGAGACACACAGAGAGAGAGAGAGAGGGAGAGAGAGAGAGAGAGAGAATCCTAAGTAGGCTCCATACTCAGCACAGAGCTCGATGTCGGGCTCAGCCCCACAACCATGGGATCATGACCTGAGCCAAAACTGAGAATCAGATGCTCAACCCGTTCAGACACCCAGGCGCCCCACATGCTTAACCTTTTAAATAAACAAACAAAGAATTTTCTAAAGTGGCCTTACCATTTTTCATTCCTACCAGCAATGTAGGAAGGCTCCGGTTACACACACACACACACACACACACACACGTATATATATGTTATGTGTATCACATTTTATTTCCGTGTCTTGCAGTAGCACTGGAGGGCTAAGATGTATTATTGAGATTTTCTTTGATTTACCAATTGTTTTTGAATCAAGTTGCACTTTTGCTAATTACTTTAGTCCTGATACATTTTTAAAGAAAACTGTTGACAACTTGCTATTCTCCTAAGAATTGTTTGTATCATTTTTCTTTCTTTCTTTCTTTTTTTTTTTTTTTTTTAAGTTTGTGTTCAAGTTAGTTAACATAAAGTGTAGTCTTGGCTTTAGGAGAACTCAGTGGTTCATCTCTTACATACAACACCCAGTGCTCATTCCAACAGGTGCCCTCCTCAATGTCCATCACCCATTTTCCCCTCCCCTTTGCCCACGCTCCCCTCCCCACCCCCCATCAACCCTGTTTGTTCTCTGTATTTAAGAGTCTCTTATGGCTTGTCTCCCTATCTGTTTTTATCTTACTTTTCCTTCCCTTCCCCTATGTTCATCTGTTGAGTTTCTCAAATTCCACATATGAGTGAAATCATATGATATGCCTTTCTCTGACTTATTTCACTTAGCATAATACCCTCCAGTTCCATCCATGTTCTTGCAAATGGCAAAATTTCATTCTTTTTCATTGCTGAGTAGTATTCTGTTGTCCATTCATCAGTTGATGAACATTTGGGCTCTTTCCATAATTTAGCTATTGTTGATAGTGCTGCTATAAACATTGGGGTGCATGTGCCCCTATGAATCAGCAGTTTTGTATCCTTCGGATAAATTCCTAGTAGTGCTATTGCTGGGTCATAGGATAGTTCTACTTTTAATGTTTTGAGGAACCTCCATACTGTTTTCCAGAGTTGCTGCACCAGTTTGCATTCCCACCAGCAGTGCAAAAGATTTCCCCTTTCTCCACTTCCTCACCAAATTTGTCATTATTTTTTTATTACAGTCATCCTAGTAAGTGTGAAATGCTATATCTGTGTGTGCATGTTTTTTTAAATAGACTTTATTGTTTTGAGCCATTCACAGCAAAATTGAGTAGAAAGTACAGAATTCCCATATTGCTCCTACCTGCCCCCAACCTCCTTGCTGTCAACACCTTACGCCAGAGTGGTAAATTTGTTACAATAGATAAACATATATTGTTTTTACTATTGTTACAGTCAATATGCCTATATAGACACATTATTGCCCAAAGTCCATAGTTTACATTAAAATTAATCTTTTTTTTTTTTTTTTTAAGCCACAAGATTTATTACTTACAAATCCCAGAGATGAGAGTGAGTGTGCAATAAGCTGGGAGAAGGGCAGTCCTCTGTGCCAGGTGATGAATAAGCAGGAGATAGAGTTGGGTAGAAGCACTTATTACCTTTCAAGTTGTGGGGGCCGAGGTCATAACTTTTCATGGGCTTAACTCTAAGTGGTTACTTTGTGATTTTATTTTATTTGAGCATAGTTGACACATGATGTTACATTAGTTTCACGTGTACAACTTAGTGATTTGTCAAGTTCATAAATTATGCTATGTTCACAAGTGTAAACATCTCTCCCATTACATCGCTAATATATCACTGTCTTCTTTAGGTCGTACCTTTTATTCTCACGACTCATTCATTCATTAACTGGAAGCCTGTATCTCTCACATCCCTTTGCCAAATGTTGCTCAATATCCATACTCTCTCCCCTCTGGCAACCGTCAGTTTGTTCTCTGCATTTATAGGGCTGATCTTGATTTTTTTTTTTAACTATTTTATTTTTTTAAAAGGGTTTCTCTCTCTCTTTTTTTTTTTAAGTTTATTTTTATTTACTTCGACAGAGACCTAGAGAGCAAGCTGGGGAGGGGCAGAGAGAGGGAGACAGAATCCCAAGCAGGTTCTGTGCATCACTGAAGAGCCCAACGTGGGGCTCCAACTCACGAACCCATGAGATCACACCCTAAGCCGAAATCAAGAGTTGGACGCTTAACCGACTGAACCTCTCAGGTGCGCCGAATTTCTCCTTTATAAATAATCCTTCCGCTCAGTATAAGTTCCAATACCTTCTTTCCACAGCTTCATGGATCGCATTGCCTGCTCCCGGAATGCGTGCCTGCCCCACTGGATGCCGTCGTGGACACCGGTGATACTCATCTTAAAGGCTTCCCCCCCCCCCCCCCCCCCGCAAACTTTAATCTATATAAACATTCAGGTCATGTCTAAACATTTTTGGGTATATTTTCTAAGACATATTACAATGTTATTTAAAAGTGGCACCCGAGGGTGATGTGTGAAGGTTCGGTCAGAGAAAACAAAATCAGTGGGAGAGACATTAAAGGACCTGTTGCAGGGCATAGGCTTGTGGTTGCGGAGGCTGGTTTGGCAAGTCCAAAGTCTGTAGTGCAGGCAGGAACTCTCAGCCATGAATGGAAGCTGCTGTCCACAGACAGAATTTGGGGGGGGGGCGGGGAGTTGCACTTATTTTTATTAAAAATTTTTTTTTACTGTTTATTTATTTATTTATTTTTTATTTTTTTTATTTTAATTTTAATTTTTTTTTTAAATTTTTTTCAATGTTTTTTATTTATTTTTGGGACAGAGAGAGACAGAGCATGAACGGGGGAGGGGCAGAGAGAGAAGGAGACACAGAATCGGAAACAGGCTCCAGGCTCCGAGCCATCAGCCCAGAGCCTGACGCAGGGCTCGAACTCACAGACCGCGAGATCGTGACCTGGCTGAAGTCGGACGCTTAACCGACTGCGCCACCCAGGCGCCCCTTTAATTTTTTTTTTTTTAACGTTTTATTTATTTTTGAGACAGAGAGAGACAGAGCATGAACGGGGGAGGGGCAGAGAGAGAGGGAGACACAGAATCCGAAGCAGGAAACAGGATCCAGGCTCTGAGCCATCGGCACAGAGCCGATGCGGGGCTCGAACCCACAAACCGTGTGAGCCGATGTTGGATGCTTAACGGTCTGAGCCACTCAGGTGCCCCTGGAAGTTTCACTTCTTCTCTGAAGGCTCCCTCCTTTTTTGTTAAAATTAAAAAAAAAAAATTTTTTTTAACGTTTTATTTATTTGTGAGACAGAGAGAGATAGAGCATGAACGGGGCAGGGGCAGAGAGAGACGGAGACACAGAATCGGAAGCAGGCTCCAGGCTCTGAGCCATCAGCCCAGAGCCCGACGCGGGCTCGAACTCACGGACCGTGAGATCGTGACCTGAGCCGAAGTCGGACGCTTAACCGACTGAGCCACCCAGGCGCCCCGATGTTAAAATTTTTAAAAATGTTTTTATTTTTGAGAAGAGAGAGACAGGGCATGAGCGGGGGAGGGGTAGAGAGAAAGAGGAAGACAGAGAATCCGAAGCAGGCTCCAGGCTCTGAGCCATCAGCACAGAGCCCGAGAGGAGGGGCTCGAAGGCACAAGCCGTGAGATCATGACCTGAGCTGAAGTTGGACACCCAAATGACTGAGCCACCCAGGCACCCCCTCTAAAGGCCCTTTTACTGATGGAATCAAGCCCATCCAAGTCATCCAGAATAATCTCCCTTTAGGTTGGCGAATTATAGACTTTAATCATATCTACAAAATACTTTTGTAGCAACACAGAGATCCATATATATATATATATTTTTTAATTTATTTTTGGGACAGAGAGAGACAGAGCATGAACGGGGGAGGGGCAGAGAGAGAGGGAGACACAGAATCGGAAACAGGCTCCAGGCTCCGAGCCGTCAGCCCAGAGCCTGACGCGGGGCTCGAACTCACGGACTGCGAGATCATGACCTGGCTGAAGTCGGACGCTTAACCGACTGCGCCACCCAGGCGCCCCACAGAGATCCATATTTGATTGAATAACAGACGATGGCCTAGCAGAGGTGACTCATAAAGCTCAACATCACAGGTGAGAATTACCTCTGTGATCACAGAGTATCACTGTTTATTTCATATTCCTATGGAGACAGCATTTGGCTTAAAAGTCAGCGGCTGTATGCAAATCAACCATTTTTTTTTTTTTTTAAACAGTGCATGATGCAAAATTAAATGGAAGATCTTGTTATACAAGGCCCACCAAACTTGCAAACACTGCTGCTGCTGCTGCTGTGGGGGTAGGTCTCTACCAGGCACTTTGACTATGCTCCATGAAAAGGTACATAGAGCAAACTCACTCCAAGCATGGCTAGGAAAATTTGGCCCATTCCCTGCCTTGTTCTTAACAAGACATTGAAGACATTTTATTTTTTTTAAGCTTATTTATTTTGAGAGAGAGAGAGAGAGAGAGAGAGAAAGCACGTGCAAGCGGGGGAGGGGTAGAGAGAGAGAGGAAGACAGAGGATCTGAAGTAGGCTCTGTGCTGACTTGAGAGAGCCGGATGTGGGGCTCGAACCCCCTCATCGTGAGATCATGACCTGAGCCGAAGTCGGATGCTTAACCGACTGAGCCACCCAGGCGCCCCAAAGATACTTTAAAAATAGGCTACTGTAGTTCTCAAACTTTTTGGTCTCAGGACCTTCATATGCATCAAAATTACCGAGGACCTTAGTTAGGGCTTTTGTTTCTATGGGTTGTGTCCTTAGTTTGGGCTGCTATAGGTGCACTGAACTCTCTCCAGGGAGCTGCAGACTGTGTACCATTCGGGGAGGGGCGTTTGCCCTTGGAAGCTCATCTGAGGAGCTTCTCCCACCCTGGAAGTGCACGGACTCCAGCTTAGGAGTGGTTGGGCAGGGGTCTGATCAGTACCCTTTTATGTAGCAGTGGATAAACGGCTTTTCTGATACTAAGACATAAGAACAGAACAGATAGGAAAAAAGGTAGGAACCGTGGAAGGAAGGAAGGAGAGAATTAAACAGTGGTTTACTTAGTAAAGATCTTCATCTTAATGCTTGAAAGACCAAAACCATTTAAGAGGGAAACTTGCTAATCTTTTGCTGTATGCATAAAGATTGTAAGTAAAAGAATCAACCCTTTAAAAGAACTTATTGCATAAATTAGATGTCTGCAATAGGAAGACAGAAGTGCTATGTATTTATTTGTATCCTATCACGCCGGTAAGCAATCATGTGGGAGCGGGGTGGAAACGGTCACCTGCAGAATAAAAGCAGTAACCTGTTATCAGTTAGAGACTTAAAAAGTGAGAAGCATTGAGGAGTTTTAAGTAAGTACGGCATTCCACAATGATGCTTAACAGTTTATACTAATTGCTGATAAACTTCTGATACAATAAAGTGAGATCAGGCATTGAAGTACATTCTCTTCTTAAACATAGGTTTGCATTTACCAAAGATATCATTTTGTGACAGACAAAGGAAAATCTTTTCAACACAGTCAACAGGGAACAATGCTCTCATCTTAATCAATGGACATTTTTTTTTAAAGTTTATTTATTTTGAGAGAGAGAGAGAGAGAGAGAGAGAGGCAGGCAGAGGGGTAGAGAGAGAGGGAGAGAGAGAAACCCAAGCAGGCCCCATGCTCAGTGCAGAGCCTGATATGGGGCTTGATCCCATGAACTGTGAGACCGCATCCTGAGCCAAGATTGAGTTGGACGTTTAACCGACTGAGCCACCCAGGTGCCCCAGTCAATGGAAATTTTTAAGAAGAATCTGAAAAGATAACTGGCTGTAGCACTCATTTGATTATAGGAAGCTGGGAAACAGAAGGGCATAAGGTGCCTTTGTAGTTCCGAGTACAGAATTAGGGAAGTGGTAAATATAAACTAAATGGTCTTGAAGGAAGGTAAACATGGGTAATCTCAGTAGACATACTCTAAATAAATTATTAATAAAGCGACGGGGAACTAGATTTCTAAGGAAATTTGGGCAAAATGTTTTCTCCAGAAGGCACCGGAGGGGTTGTCAGTGATCAGTTTTGTACTGGCATACGAATCACAGATCTGAAAAGACTTCACACGTACAAAATTGGTCCTTGGACAAAACTGTTCCTTGACCAGGCTCTATCTGGGGTGTGGAGCACAAGTAAGAACAGGTTTCCGGGCTTTGGAGAAACAGCCAATGGGCGTTGGAGAAAGACTAAGAAAATACTGAAGGGACGGGTTGAGAGGAAGAAAGAAAAGGTTACTGAACAACTTAGTAACAATAGACACCTGTACAAAAGATCATCATACAGATAATGGAGGCTAAATTTTATTTCCAGCTTGCCAGAAAAAGAGCCTGCATACATAGGCGGCAGCACAAAGGATTCAGTTTCAATTTAAAGAAGTCAGTTTTGAGTCACTGATACTAAATAACGGGATAGGGTCCGCAGGATGGTGTGGGACCTTCAAAGACAAGATATGTGTGTCCCTGAAAGGCTGGCTGAAGGGAAGACTTAAGTTCCCGTATTTTCTGTACGTGATACTGCGTGTTCTCTAACTCAGACGCAACACTGCACACCTATCCTGAGATCCGGAGTTCCCCTGGGGTTATCAATTATCCACAAAGCCCTCCTTTAACGAAAGGCTTGTGACTGGTTCATATTCAACCCTTAATGTGATAGCACTCTTGTGGGCTTCACGATGTAACAGAGGTACATGGAGATTCTCATAAATTTTATAAAATATAGTTAATTGATCCCACTTTGAAGAAATTTTATGAAAGATTAGATTATCAGAATAGATAGGTTCAAGATGCATTTCTTGCACTGCACTGTTTTAATGACTTTTCATTTTTATATTGGTATGCCAGTTAAAAATTATGAATTGACATATTACTGGGGGATTTTGTTTAAATTCTAGAAAAATTGAAAGACACTTTTTTTTTTTTTTTTAAAGTAGGCTCCACACCTAATATGGGGCTCAAACTCAAGACCCTAAGATCAAGAGTTGCATGCTCTACTGACTGAACCAGCCAGATGCCCCTGAAAGACACTTTTTATTCAGTTTATTTAAGCCTGAGGTCATTCAGCATAGGTGATTTTTGCATTTCACAAAGTTTATTCTGTAGTTTAATAAACATTAAGAATTCAAGCACGCTAAATCTTTAATATACTAAATCTAATAGATGAGAGAAGATTTAAAAGACATTATGTTCCTTTGTCCACTTGAAAGGGTTGCTTAAGTTGATGACTAATTAATCTTGCATTGTTAAATTCCATTCCTAAATATTTTGATGAGTAGTGTTAGTTTGATAACTATTTGTAAAGTATTTGTGGTTATGTGTTGAATTCTCATGTCAATAGTTTTTAGTCTGTTATTATTAATATGACATGAAAAGGATGAATTCCTAAAAAAACAAATGCAAGAATCATTCTGCTAAAATCACGTGCAAAGAGAAAAGCTGAAGCTGCAATAAACATAGCAAAGCTATCTGGGTTTGAACAAAAGATTATGGAATTAGGCACTGTATGTAACTCTATCTTTTCAGTCCTAACAAGCTCACTTGGATTCATGCTTCCTCAGATCCAAATACGTTTAAGCTCTTTAAGGATTGGTACTATCTCATTTTTTCTCACTGGTTCATTAGTACAGCACCCACTAAAGAACAACTATTGTGAGCACAGTGATAGTTTAGAAAATATAAAATGAAAGAGGATGGAAGCAAAAAAGCCCTTTGCTTGCAGCCAAGAAGACGTGGGGATTAAATATGTATTTCTTTTGAACAACTGTCTGGAAGAATTTCCACAACTGTTTTGAGGAAATAAATGTCTATAAAATATGGAATTCTATAGTATAAACAATTTTGACATCTTTTGTTGAGAGACCAAAACAAAAAACATAGTGTATGTTCTGCGGCTCGGAAATTAATAAATCCCCAAGTTTCAATTTCCACTAAAATATTTATTTAATTAATGATATCTTACAGAAATAAATAAGAACGTTTTTTTTTTTTTCTAATACAGATAGGTATATTTATATATATATATTTTTTCTTTTTTTACAAAATTGAAGCATATCAAATTGTTTTCCCTAAAACTTTAGCTCAAAAAGGAATACTAGGAAACAAACAGAAATACTGAAACATGCTCATCATTAAATTACAACCATGGGCCTTCTGAATCTCAGTATGACACAGGATTTACAGAAAGACCATGAGATTTGGAGTAGGGGACCTGGGTTCCACTGCTTCCTTGCTACGTGTCACAAGCATGGCTCTCTGTATTTCTGAACCTTGGTTCTCCAACTTCAAAACAGGAATGATAATAGTTACATCAACTTCACAGGATTATTGGGCAAATTAAAGCTGAATGTGAATGTATAGGAAAGCTCTTTGTAATATGTAAAGAGCTACAAAAATAATAGTTTTGTTTAATTTCATATAAAAGAATTGATGCATATCTTCCTTCGACTGAGGAATAAGCACCAAAAACATGTGTGTGTTTTCTTCAGTTGAATTATGTCACCCTATAAACCTAGAATAAGAAAATGCACCTTAACTAAGCACCAAAGCTTCTTGGACAAATATGATATAAGGGATATTTCTATTACAGTTTTCTGGGCAGCTGAGTAGGAGCTAATGAGTCCTGAGGGTCATTTAAAACTCTGAAGGCTCAAAGAAAACAAAACAAGAACCTCTGTATTACATCAAATGGCTAGGATAAAACAAGCTACTCCTTCTTTAGTGACTTCAAAGTCCATTAATTCTTCACAGAAGAAGAAACACTCAGTTGTTATCAGTTGCAATTATTTGCTTATGTAAATATGACATTCTCTTGTTCCAAAGATCAAATACTAGTCCTTGAGAGAAGTCCTAGTGAAATAAAATAACAAATTATCACAAAGTTAGATACCAGTGGTTAAAAGTCTAGTTTCCCAAGAACACGGGAAAGGAAAAGAACCCAAAACATCAGTATAATAATGATAAAAAACAAAACAAAAAAAACTAAAAAACCCCCACAAAACCCTGCCATAATTTCCATGTTATAATGATTAAGAACTAAAATTATAAAACTTGCAATATTTACAGACACATCGATCTTAAAACAAGTAAAAACTTAACGATAAGACAAATTAAAAGTAGAGAAAGCAGTTTAGATCATTTTACGGTAAATATGAATATACTTAAAATGCTAAAGTTCACTGCTTACGCTGACACTACCTAACACATCATAGAAATAAGAAGTGTTCAATGTTTCAATTGTTAGTAGCAACACACAGAGAAAGGAATTACTTGCCTAATATTAACTTGTTAGGAGTTGTATTACTGTAAAGTTACTATGCATGGAGTTACAGTCTAAAACTACTAAAATAACTAGGAGGTAATATAATTCACCATGTACTTTAAATACTACTAGCAAGATATTGGTGAATCATGTGCTAAAGATACCGAAGGCCCTTCCAAAACTGAGATTTATGTGGGTCAGATATTCTAGGTCATATAAAACCAGATCAGTTTACTTTTTTCCCTTCCTCCAACTCTTTTTAAGATTGATCCTATCAAAAAAAAAAAAAAAAAAAAAAAAAGAGTACACGTTACCTCTCTTAATTCCCTTGCCTTATCAGATACAGATATTCTTTGGGGCAAAAAATACATGTTTTATTAGGAGTGTAAAATTAAAAATCTTTATAGATCTTTTGGAAACAAGATATTGGAAAGGACTCAGTAACTACTAGGACACTGTACAACTAAAAAAAAGAAAGAAATTCATTCAATGAAGAACAGTGTATTTACTGACATCTACTGGAGTTTTTACTTATAACTTTGCTCTATAAGCTATGAAAAAATTTAAATACATTAAAGTCTGTGGATTGAATCAAGTGTACTTCATTCAAGTTCTTCAGTTTCTTTGGTAAACAGGTCTGCCAGATCAGCCAAGGTTAAGACAGAGGCCTCTGGATGCTTCACCGATGAGTTCGTGTGACTGCAGGATTTTCCAAGTGAGTAGAGTCAGAAAGAAACCAAGGAATAAATGATTATATTTGCCTTATATTTTGCTCTAGTCCTGTAATAATCTAAGACATTATGAGATAAGAATATAATATCCTTATAATGTAAAACCGTATTTGTTGATAAGTGTTTGTAAGTGAGCCAGAAACTCTGAGTAGAAGGTTGGTGACAGGATCATTATTACTTCTTGTCAAAATTCGGGAAGACTTCCATACAGTATTTTCAGGCTTTGTTATAAAATGTCTTTTCTCTCCATGATTAATAAAACAAAGAAATAAAACCCATGCCAACAGCTACGAAGTCTCTCACCTTACAATTTACCTTCTTACTATCAAAAGTTAGTGTATTTCAAGAGAATTTCAACAGCTCTTCTAACTGGTATGTCATTTAAGTGGCTTAACTATAATCACTGAATTCTGTTCCACATGGAAACATGAACAAAAAGCCTTCATGTCTGATGCAAACAGCTTTCATGGCAGAATCTTCCCTTCCCATTAAACCACAGATGGAAGGAAACTTCTGGTTTCAAATGGTTTCTTTGCTATGCACACTACCTCTGTAGAGACATCCCTTCTAGGGCAATTATTCTTTTGTATCTTCCAACCATACCTATTTCATAAGGATGTAGTAAGCCACTGGTTTGTATTTTCAAAATGAGTTTATAGGAAATTATAGAATCAATATTAGAAAGTTTTATAATTCTAAAGTTAAGTTTTTAAAATTAAGGCTACCCGGGTCTCTCTGCTTCCGTTGTGCCTTTGGAACTAATCTCCCAATTCCCAGCTGAGTTTTAAGTCCAGATCTTCCTGTGTGTATGTAACTAAGATGTGTGATGTATAAAGAAACACTGTAAGTTTCCTTTCACAGATACCAGACTAAGGCTGTCAGGTGGGGCATAAAGATAGATTTCCTTAAAAAGTAATCCAATACGGCAAAGAAAAGTAGGACGTTTAAATATTTTTATACATTACAATCCCTATTAACAAATTAAATCAAATATAGGATGCCAGAGCATTAACTGGGACATTTTACACGGGGTAAAATGTCCCATCTTGCTTTTAAAAAGTATTTGCACTTAATATTTTTTGGTTGACTAGGTGGTCATCTAAGTGAAGAAGTCCCAAACACTCACAGGACATCATGTAAACAGGAAATGCCCAGGGGCTTGGATAAAGCGTTACCTACCTCTTCTCAGCAGTTTTCAGCATGGCTTGCATTCTTTCTTCTATTGTTGCCTTAATTAAGAATCTGTGTACAATAGTAGGTCTAGAAGGTACATAACAATGATACATTCAAAAACATCTTAAAACTAATTAGGACAAACAAGATTTCACATATTATATGCTACATTCATCAGTCACTTAGTGCCACCTGGCAGGTACTCATCAGTGTGCTGGGGGGGGGGGTGGCGGTCAGTGGTGAATAAAACAAACTAGCCTTAATGAACTGACATTCGAACAAGGGGAGACACACAATAAACACATAAATCAGATGGTACAGATAATGACACAAGGCAGCTGAGACATATGAGTTAAAATATGACCGATGGGAAGGAGGCCACTCAGCAAAGGAGAAGCAGGAAGAGCATCCAAACAGAAGAAACAATAAGTAAATGCAAGCTCTTGAAACACGCTTGAAACAAGCCTAAAACGTCTGAAGGGCACAAAGAAGGCTGGCGTGGCGGAAGGGTACTGTAATGTCGGGGTAGAGAGTGGAAGTGAGATTGCAGAGGTAGGCAGGGACCAGATCGTGTAGGGTCTGGAGGGACATGGCAGGAATCTGGATTTTTATTGTGGTTATGGGGGGAAGCCATCCATGGGTTTTAGGCGTGATTTCATTTGTACTCGCTTATACTTTAGACATCTCTTTGGCTCCTGCATGGGGGATGAACTATTAGGTAGCAAAAGTTAAGGAGTTCTGTAAGAGTCCAGGTAAGGGGTGGGCTGTACGCTGGTTGGGTCAGTGGCAACAGTATGTAGCAGAAGATTTGGAGTATCTGGCAAGACAGAGCTGGCAGATAGAGCTGGCAAGACTTCAGTGATGGTGTGGACGTGTGGACAAAGAAACAAATCTGGAAGAGTCCTAGACCTCTGGTCTGAGAAACTACACATGAGAGAGGCAGACTATAAGATGGGGAGGGCTTGGGGTGGGTGGGAGCGCAGCCTATGGGAAACTGGAGTTTTCCATAAGCTAGGTATCCAAGGGGAGGTGGAGTCCAGATATGTGTGAAGTGGCAGAACTGGGTGTGTGGGTCTGAGACGGGAGCTGAAGGGGCATGTCTGGACCGGGGACATGCGTCTGAGAGTCATCAGCACATAAGTGCTACTTAGAGCTCTACGACTGGATGAACTCATTTAGGAAGCATAGATGAGAAAAAAAGAGCCCTCAGGGACCACTGGCAAGAAGTAGGTCATTAATAGCATTTTGAAACCTTATTTTGGTGGCACGGTGAGGACCAAAACCCCACCAGAAAGGCCGAGAGCGGAGGGGTAAGGAAGTGGATGGAGGTGGAATGCAGGGGAGTGTTTCTACAGATGGGTGATACTAAGACATATTTATGTGGTCATGTGTTACAAGAGGAATGCCCTTGAGAGAGTAGGAGAACGGATGGCACCCATGACAAGTGGAAAGGCTGGCTTTTGAAAGAAAAGGGATACTCCTCTGGCTGTGACAGAAGGGAGGGAACATACCGTGCCTTCCTGCTTTTTGCTACTGAGGAAACATCCCAATGCCCACCTACGACCAATGCTGCACTTGAGCGTTGTTTTACACTCTCTCCTCTCTTGCTTTACTAGTTGTTTCTGTCTTTAATGAACCATTCCTTTATTTCTCCCATATGAAAGGAAAAACAACAACAACAAAAAACCCCTCTTGATCTCATACTCTTCCTTTCCTCTGCTCTTTGCAGCAAAACTGCTCAAAATACGAGTCCTACCAGGGTGCCTGGGTGGCTCAGTTGGTTAAGCTTCCAACTTCAGCTCAGGTCATAATCTCGAGGTTTGTGAGTTCGAGCCCGCATCAGGCTCTGTGCTGACAGCTCAGAGCCTGGAGCCTGCTTCAGATTCTGTGTCTCCCTCTCTCTCTCTGTCCCTCCCATGCTCATGCTCTGTCTCTCTCTGTTTCTCTAATAAATAAACGTTGCTGCAAGTCCTACCAGCAATGCAGAGGCAGCTGTGTGCTGTGCTTACAAGCACGGACTGGGGAGGCAGAGCAGCTGTTTGAAACCCGCCACCACTTTTGCTAGCTATGTGACCTTGGACAAGTGACTTAACCCCTCTGTGTTAGATAAGTGTTTGTTCATAAATAAATAAAACCCTATTCTCTCTTACACTCAAATCAGACCATCTCCTCCCCTACCGGCTCTCTGACTTCATCTCCTACTTCTCTCCTCTTTGCTTATTCTACTTTTTAGCAACCCTGGCTCCTCGCTATTCCTCAAATGTACCCAGCACACCTCTGACTTAGGGTCTTTGCACTGAGTGTGCTTTCTACGTGAATATTACTCTCCATGACACCTGCATGACTTTCACATCTCTTTCAACTCTTTGTTCAGATGTTAACTTCTCCATAAAAATATTGCATGCCATCCTGCCCAGCCAATGCCCTCTTAATCCTCCTTACCCTGCTTTACTTTTCCAGCTCCTAACTTAGTAGATGTTTTACTTCTGCTTATTGTTTACCATCTCTCTACCGGCTGTTTATAACTAGAATTTAAGTTCCACAAGGGCATCTCAAATACTTAGAACAGTGCCTGGCACACAGAAGGTGCTCAATGACAATTTGCTGAAGGAGGTATGTGGGTACCGATGCAGGCAGACTGCTCAGGTTGGTGATGGAAAGATGAGATGCTTCAAATCTGAGGTATCTGTTTTGCACATGTGAGGCAAGGCTGCCATCAGTGGGGAGCAGGAAGATACAGAAGACTTTTAAGACCATCTCTTCAGAAAGTGGAAAAATCTATTTACTAGGGAAGCATAGTAAGATGAGTCAAGTAGTGTTGAACAGTCTTTTTAGACTGTGGTCTTACATATGAGCTGCGTCTAGTCTATGCCTTGGAAAACACTGAAAACACGAGAAGTCAATGTTTAAAAGTGTAAGAAAAAACAAACCAAAAAAACAACATAATAAGACATAACTGCATTTTAAATGATACTCAACAGGGCTTAGAACAAGCATGCATTTATCAGTTATGTTACCTTGCCATATTTTACTAAGGGTTTATTTGATGAACATGTCTCTTGCCTGCTAAAAGTTAAAAGCCCTCATTTGCTCTCTTGGCTATTGCTTACAAGGCCCTTCAGCGTTTTGAGTAGGGCACATAAGATCAGATCCCCTGCCACTCCTCTCCGCAGGCTCTATACTCCAGCAATCCCAAACTCCTTCCAGTTCCTAGGAATATCATGGCGTTTATCTGCTCTGTGTTCCTGCACATGCAACTCTCTTTGGTTGTGAGATCAGCCTTTTCTAGCCCAACGTTGAAATAATTATTTCTTCAAGACTCAACCCAATGAAGCCTTCTGTGACTTTCTAGGCACAGCCGATCAGCCCCTTTTGTTACACGGTACTTCTAATGTATTTTTGCACACTCTACTGCAGTATGTCGAATCTTCTGTTTCTGGTACTACACAGTGATTTCCTTGGGGGAGTAGGTTATGTCTTACTCAGTTTGAGTCTTCAGTATCTAGAATAATGCATGACATATAGTTGCTGCTCAATCAACATTTATTTAATGAGTACTCAGTATGGATTTTTTTCTAAACATTCAAGGCATCTAATATCTAGGAGGTAATACATCTAAGAGGTCTTATGAAGGATAGTTTTCTATTCTAATATTTGAATAAAAGTAGTAGATATTACATAGTATTCACTATTAGGTTTGCTTTGGGTCTAAACTAAATATAATTATTTCTCAGAGTGGACCTATGGGACTGTCTTTCCCTAAGGGGAAGAATTTAAAAAAAAAAAATTTTTGTTTTTAACATTTATTCATTTTTGAGACAGAGAGAGACAGAGCATGAACGGGGGAAGGTCAGAGAGAGAGGGAGACACAGAATCTGAAACAGGCTCCAGGATCTGAACTGTCAGCACAGAGCCCGACGTGGGGCTCGAACTCACAGACCGCGAGATCATGTCCTGAGCCGAAGTGGGACGCCCAACCGACTAAGCCACCCAGGCGCCCCCTTAAGGGGAAGAATTTAAAAAGGGGTCATGAATGAGATCTGCCTTCTTTTAAATACAGGCTACTTTAGACAATCAAAAATCAATTCTTCTCAAAGTCACAATGGATATCTTCAACTCTGCAGCTGTCTTAAATATTTTAAGAAACTGTTTTGGTAAAGTGATCAGGGTAGAGTTTGAAGACAAAAATCTGGGAGAATTTGGGATTTGCTCGAGTAGGGAGGGCTGGAAATCGCAAGACGTCTGTTGGTCATATAATGATACTTGGAAAATTTAATACATAAGGAAATAATTAATGAATAGGTTTAATGAACATAAATGAAGAGCTTAAACACTGATTTGTATCTTAAAAACTCGAAGCAAAAGTAAGTGATGTTAATTTTAGTCCTTACTTGGTCTGTCCAATTCGGTGTACCCTCCCAATGGCCTGAAGCTCGTGGGCAGGGTTCAAAATGGGCTCCACCAAGAGAACATGAGTTGCTTCAATGATAGTTAATCCGTTAGAACCTGTGTGCAGGGGCAGCAGCAAAATATTGATTTGGGGATCATGTTTAAATGCTGAGAGGTTCTCCTAAAAAAAGAAAGGTACATTTAAATTTTAGCTGCATCAGTTAAAAATAAGAGCGGTATATTATAGCTCATATTAAAGAAGACTAGTGGTATCCAGGTCATTGTGAAATGTCATAATTAAGACAAGTAAATGTAAAATTATTAATTTTAGAAAATGTAAACTTGTTGTTTGACTTCATGAGGAAAAGTATCACATAAGCCCTCTTGTTCACTGCGATACGGTGGAGGCAAAAGATACATGTATGTGATGGATACAGATTAAACTACATGAGCTTCCAGGAAAGAGAGAGAGAAGGAATGTGTTAAGAGTGAGGATGAGGTCAGAGGTATGAAATCTGCTACATTTTCACTTGGTCTTTTTGTTTTTTGACTCTCAGGGTGTGTGCCTGTCATGCTGAGTGTCATGTAAGGTACTTGGGCCATATAGTTTGCCTGATGCAGTGTCTTGAGAACTTAATCCTGGTACGATGGCCCTGTCCATTCAAAAGGTGAATCACAGGCTGTCTCCTCTATTAAAGCCAACACCCTCAAGTCAGAAGATCTTAAAAAAGAAAAAAATGATCTTGCTATAGGTATAACTGAACAGATAGAAAATTAATTAGTTTCTCCACTTTGCTTTTGAATGTTAATTTTATAATCAATAACTCAAACCCTTACAGAAGACAATAAATGGAAGTAACCTAGTTCGCAGCAGTTTAAATTTGCAACTAAATCCCCACCTCCCCAAACGCAAGTAAAATCTTCCTGACATACCTGAAATGTCTTAACACGGCTGATCTGAGCAAATTCCATGTTGTTGTCAGTGAGGGCTTTTGAAATAATATCTAATACATCTTGCCACTAGAACGCATAAAACAATAAGAAAACAAATATTTACACATAGCTTTCACATAAAAAGGAGTTGAAAAGGGACTAAATGAAAATAACTTTTGTACCTCAGAATTCAGAAAAAAAAATCTTCAAATGTAGTACCATCAATAGTATTTAGTTCTATCAAAATGGTAGCGTTTTTGGTTGTTTGTTTGTTTGTTTGTTTGAGATCAAATGCTGGTTAAAAACAGGGTAAAAAACATGACTGCCTTTGGGAAATGAAGTTAAGATAAAGAGAAATAATATGAAATAAATAATGGGAGTGCTTAACGGATGTAGTTGCTTACCTTTTAGAAATGAAAACTAGAATTTTTACTCATGATATATTTTTTTTAATGAGCAGCAGGCAAAAATTTAATTATTAGAATATAAGAACAGAAAGGAAGAATAGTATGAATGCTCTTTTTACAGAGAGGGGACATTCAAAAGTGAATGCCCCTTTACTCAATATTTTATTCAGCAGATTTTTTCTTAAACAACCAATTTCATTTGTGAAATGAGACTTTCAAGGTTATAGGTTCTCATTTTTAACATATTAATACCAGAATATCCCCATAAGCCACAAACAGGACGTGTAGCTGTAGAAATTGCCTTGTGAAGCATCACCAAATTCCTCTAAAAATAATTCTATCCTATGGACATGGGAAAATAAAACATGAACATGGAAAATCTAACAGTAATTCTAAATCTCTACTATATGAGGGTAAACACTAAACATGAACTCTCAGATATAAGCTGATATAAGAGCCAGAAAGCCAGTGTGAGCCAAGACCAAGGAAGAACATGGTTGACTGTACCGTTGAGAAGACCAGTGCTTTAGCGCCCGGGTCTCTGAGCTGGATTCTCATCAGAGTTCTGACCACAGCTTCCACTTTGGTAGAATGGCTGCCCTTTGAACACAAAGAAGAAAACACGTCACCGCCAAATTAAATCTAGTTTATAATGGAAAGGAAAACCAATATAAGACACTTTTATTACCAAAACTACAGGTGCATCAAAACAAACTATCAGGTACATATGTGTCTACTCTTCTTTATTCTATATTTGCTGGAAGTTTTCTTTAGCCTCAAATTGTAGAAGTTATAGAATTTACACCCAGGGAAAATTCGAATATGAAACACACCAGGAAGTTATAAGTGATACGATCCTAAAGAGAAGATTCTTAGGTTAAAGTCGTTAGGTTTTGTAGTTGCAAGATTTTGTTATTTTAGATAAGCAGAATTGATATAGAAAACACTCTATATTTACATGGATATAAGGTATATATATATATAAATATACATATTTAAATATATACTTTATGTAAATATATATATTTATACAGATATTACAGCATTAGAAATGTTAAGAATACAATGAATCAAATTCCAATGCAAGCAAACTGCAAAGAATCCTTTCTTGCAAGGGAATTACAAAGGACAGGGACAGAGGTACAAATGACAGCCACCTGGACAGCAGATTTCCACAAAGCTAGATAAACACTCAACAAGTGGTTTTTGCATCTTCTGGAACCATTTCCATCATAAAAGTATAAAAATGCAAAAGTAAAAATGGGGAAATAACAAAATGAGGAAATGAGCCAGTGTTTTTATGGCCTTCATAGAGAAACTTCCTCCTGGAATGCTCTGGGAGATGGCATGACATGAAGAAATTAAGGGCACGGGATTCTGGACGTGGTAAATCTAAATTCAAGAGCCAGTTCTGCATCTCGCTAGTTATACAGACTACCCTTTCTGAGCCATAGTTTCATCATCTGTCAAGCAGGAATAATTTTACCTATTTCCAAAGATTGCTGTGATGGTTACATGAGAAAATACATGTATAACATTGAACTCAAACCTGGCAAAGAGCACTCAATACCTTATTATCTTTCTAAGACATTACATATGAGCACTATAATGACACAGATAATCCCATAAGGGCGCAGAGCTAACCAAAAAGAGTAAACCGACTCTACTCACCGCTTTTACACAGAGACACTCAAAGGTAAAATATATGAACAGATCAAGAAAGAAAGGCATAGCATTTTTAAGTCAGCAAGACAGAATTAGAGAAGTTTTAAAATTCTAGTATTAAAATCCCAAGTCTACATATGCAGATTTTCAATTATACTTAAAAGTTTGCAGATTGTCAATTATACTCGAAGGGTTAAAAAATAGAAGGGATCTGTTTCAGTCTAAAAACTGTCTTAAACAAGAGCAAAATTATCTCAAATATGAGAAAACAGGAAATCAGCATAAAGTGAGTGTTTAACGAGCTTAGACAGAAAAATCCATATCCTTGCAAGGTCTCGTGTTCAAAAATATTTTCAAGTGAAATATCATGATAACTATGAAACCTTCCATCTATTAAGCTGCTTTTTATGAAAAGTTCAAAAGAAAACATAATAATTTTCTATAAGCAACATTCTAAACCGGAGTGCTAACTCTCTGAAGGAAAAGACCAGAACATTCGCTTTGATCAAAGTTTGGCCAGTTCAGTGGTAGCTCTCAATGAGCCCTTGCAAATGTCACAGCTCGGAACCATTTGGTCCTAGTCCAGTTACTTCCACTATTAAAGAAGAATAATAAGGAAGTCTAAGAAATCCAAAACTCTGCTTGGCAAAAAGCTACATGGGAAGTGAGACTACCTTAATACCCTTACCTTCCAGATGGATAGAAAGTGGCTACTGAGAATGAGAACAATAGAGGAAGAAGTGGGTGGCCCACATATATTGGCAGGTTTTGGTTTGAGCATGCAGGTCCTGCATAATGAAAAAAACCCAAATCCAATAAATGCAAAATCCTTATGTGAGGCCAATATGTTAAGGTAGTTTCTGTCAAGATGAAAGATTCATGTTTTAGACTACTTGAAGACATTTATCATAAATGGTCACTGAAAATGTTGCCTCAAGTCACAAGAGGATATGTTGAGTTTATTTCAATAACAATTCCTAATTTGTTGCTAAATGAAAAGAAAATACTATGAACAATGAAGGATTACTGAGCTAAAAAGTTAACAGAGAAACGCAATAAACTGTAGGAGAAAAACTGAATAGAAGTTAGATAAGGATCTGGTTTCTACCTTACCTACTAGATTTATCACAGGCACATTTTAGATAATTTAGACTTAGGCATTTTAGAAGCCTACATAAAAATGCATACATACTCCAAAATATTTGTATATATGTCTTATAAAATGGCATTTTCACTTAACATTGTATCTTAGCAATCTATTCACGTAGGACCTTTATATTTACCTGACCTCAATGGCTGCACAATATTTAGGGTACAACAATTTATTAAACATTTGCTTATCAGTATACATTTAGGGTTCTTGTTCAGTACACATTAGGCTTCACATTTAATGCATTCTTTCTGGCTATTATAAACAGTACTTTAATGATCCTTGTGCTTACAGCTTTGGGTACATGTGCGAGTACTTTGTTGGATAGGCATTTCAAAGCAGAATTAATTGTTGGTCAGAGGCTCAAAGAACTTTAATTAGATACTTGGATTTCGGTAGATTTTGGTATATCAAATTGCCCTCTAAAAATGCTGGAAGTTTTAACAACCAACAGTTAAAAATACTTCCTTCTTTGCATGCTTGTTAAAATTTAATTTTTTGCCAGTCTGATAGGTGAGATGAGGGGTCAAATTTTTATTTAGTCTACATTTCCCAAGGGTGAATTTGAATATCATTAATTGGCTATTTAGAACTCCTCTTCTGTGAACTGTACTCATATCCTTTGCCAATTAAAAAAAAACGAAGTTTTCATTTCTTACTGATTTGTACGACCTCTCATATATTGTACATGCTAAATTTATGTTGTAAATGTTTTCCAACCTCTCTGTATGTAGTTCACAGTTGTGTTAAATGCACTAATGTCAACAAAAGTGCTATATTAATACACATTAGTTACAGTAACTCACAAATGTTTGATGAATGACCACTGGATTTAAAAACGAGGTGTTCTTTGATTTATTCTTTTATTAGATTCTTCTATGCTTGACATTTACTTAGTCTTTCATAAGGGAAAGATGAGAGATTTTATTTGGAGAAGAGCAGCTTTTTCCTCAATTAATTGCCCTGTCATGGTTCTTTTTTTATTTTTTATTTTAAGTAGGCTCCATGCACAATGTGGGGCTTGAACTAATGACCCTGAGATTATGAGTCACATGCTTACCAGCCAGGTGACATTGTCATGGTTCTATATAATACGACTTCATATGATATTATATCATATCTCAGAGTATAGAACACTTGTCAGTATCAGTCAATATACTGTTTGAAGACAAGGACCAAATGGCATTTACTTTTATATCACCTAGAGCCTGGCATCATCCTTTGTAAACAGTATACACTCAGTCAGCTTATTTAATGCAAAAAAAAAAAAAAAAAAAAATTTACATATAGGCTTCTCAATCCCAAATATGCTGAGTAAAAAAATGAGTAAATAAAATTAAAAGGGGGTTAGAATACAATTTAAAACTCCCAACGTAGTTTTTATTGGTTCAGAATGATCAACAATAGGCAAATCAAATCTTGCGATTAATCTCTGGCTTTCCCACCTATACTAGCTAGAGACTCAGACAAGAGCAGTCAAGAAAGACAGGGGGGATTTGATCTAGCACAAAGCAGGCTCTAGGTGGATTCTGTATTAGATACTAGGTAATGAAATCACTGGAACTGGTCTTAAAAAAGAAGCCTGCAACTGGAGGGTGGTACCATTTCATTATATAGGTTGATAAACACTAAAAAAAATTTTTTTTTTTTTAACCGAACTATCAGGAGCTACAGGAGAGGTTAATAAAGTTGGCAACCCCAGTAGGCTTTTATTTTCAATCTTTAGAATCTCAGATTCCCACTACATTATGCCCTGATTCGTGAACTTTTCTTCTCTTTCCTGCTTGTGCTTTTTACTTCCAAATGAAAAAGCAAGAGTCCCAAAATAATACTGAAAAGACCATGGTTGTTCTTAGAGCAAAGTCAATGGAAGTGAACAAAGAGACAGGGCAGACTTTCTTCTGCATTTTCCTCGTAACTCAAGTCCCTCCAACATTTAAAGTCAGTTCATATTGATTATTCAAATCATTCATTTATTTATTCAACAAAAATTCCAAGAACTATATTAGGCACTGGATATACAAAGATCAAAAGATACACTCTGTTACTCTCCCAAATATACAGTCTAATGCAAGTTACAGAATACAGAGGAAAACAAAAAAGATGGTTTATACTGCTGGTTTGGCCTGGGTGCAATTTAAGTGAATGTTTTATTATACTGTCTTAATGAGTACTACACATATTCTACTACTTATTTATTTGTTTATTTATTTAAAATGATTATTTTTGAGAGAGAGGGACAGACAGAGAATGAGTGGGGAAGGGGCAGAGAGAGAGGGAGACAGAATCCGAAGCAGGCTCCAGGCTCTGAGCTATCAGCACAGAGACTGATGCAGAGCTCAAACCCATGACTGGATCATGACCTGAGACAAAGTCGGATGCTTACCCGACTGAGCCACCCAGTCGACCCTCTACTACTCTTTTTAATGTTTCTGTCTCAAATGCATAAATGAACTTTGGCTCAAATCTGTCAGTTTCTGAGAAGACTATTCAATGTTGCCACAGCTACAGAAAATAAATCTGTTAAAAAAGGTAAAAACAAAAAGAAGGGGATGGGTTATATGACAGGCAAGCCTGGAGGGGATCACAGAAGAGGCACAAAAGAGATAAGGATGAGGCGATGTGGACACCAATCTATCCTTACACAAGGTGTTAACAAAGTATGAATATTCTCAAGCCAGGTAAAATGGCAGCCTCAATCTAACTTGGCTTATTTTTTATTTTTATTTTATTATTTTTTAGCTATATCAGTAAATATACAGATGCAAAGATAGGTTGGAATATGTATTCTTGAGGAGGGTACATGGAGAGAGAAATCCTGCAAGACTACTAGATCACTTAATATATTAGGTTGATAAAGTTACATTATAAGCACCTTTGTCCTCTTTGGAAATTTTTGTCCCTTTTCTCATTACCATTCTTTCTTGATAGTCTCTTCGGTTTTTCCAGATACATATCCACCAAACCTGACTTTGTGATCAATGCTTGGCTTTGATCAAGTTTCTGAAACATCAGTGATGAAGGCCCAGCTTTGGAGTAAAGATACATCGTCTGTCCCCTGCCTTCCCTTGACCTTATCTTCGTGGTTGCTCTCCCTAAGGCACTAGTTCTAAGATCAACTGGAGAGCCAGGATGGGAGACATACAAAGTACCACCAGTCAGATCAAGTCAGTACCTTTCCTGGTGTTCCACTCATGAGATAAGCAGCCAAGAGTATTATAACAGTTAATGAAGAAAAAGGATGGGATTTTTCTTCTTTACAGCAAAAGAATCACAAAATGTTCTTTATGAAAATCTTTGTTCCCTTGCTTGTAATTTAATCAACAAAATCAAATAAGGTCTCTAAACTACATATACAGGAGGACTTTCACTTTCTGGAAAATAAACTGCAAAGTTAAAAGTTCTAGACTTTGGGTAGGATGTCAAGGCAATGAAAACATAGTAGATACCCATTTGCACCAAAGGCCAACAAAGACTATTTCTTATGAAGTCTGGCTTAGAAGTTGTCTAGTAGCATAACTAAAGATCAGAAATGTCATGTACCTCTTATCTACTCTAAGTAGGTGCAACTAGCTTATTTTCATCACAGAGTTAAAATTCAATGGAGTAAGGAAGCCCTATAGTCTTAGGTTCCTGTTTTAAAATTCTGAGAACCTAAAGTTTGAATTAAAATTTGTTACATGTGTTAAAAGGATGGAAAACTCACTTTTGTTTCTTTATCATATATTCACTAGATTGAAAGAATTCTTTTTTTTTTTTTTTTCTTTTTGATGTTGATTTTTGAGAGATAGTGTGAGGAGAGGGGCAGGGAGACAGGGAGACACAGAATGCGGCTCCAAGGTATCAGCAAAGCCTGAGGCGTGGCTTGAACTTGCGAACTGTGAGATCATGACCTGAGCTGAACTTGGACACTTAATCGACTGAGCCACCCAGGTGCCCTGAAAGAATTCTAATAATAAAGTAACCAAGGAGTATCTGACTTAGACTTTGATCAACCCTTCCCCTCAAGAATGTGATTAAATATCTCACCAAGTCATTCTTAGAGTGAAATACTGCTTTTCATTGTCTGAAGTCTTATTACTGGGGAAAGGGGCGGGAACAGGTAAAATTCTTGAGTATGGTGTAGAACATATGCAGTGGTTGGCTTTAGTCTATTCCCTTCACATCCATTTCCTGTTGCTGAGAATCCTTATTTAGGGAAGGTAGGAAAGGAAGGAGAACAGACAGGAGATCTCCCTAGTACAGCAGCAACGTGCTACTTGCACTTGATTTAATATAAATAAAACTAGTGTTCTATGACTGGAGAGTTATTATTGCTTTGTATTATATTCCTTTGTCATCAGTCTTGCCTTTCTCCCTTGAGCCCCTCTATATTCTATTTATGTAATCTCTCCACATTCATCTCCCACTTTTCTCTGCAATATCTATGGATTCTCATGGTCACGGTTTGCTCCATTAGTAGAATTAAGGGCTAAAGTGGCTGCTGGGTCCTGAAGAACATCAGAAAAAAGTCGAACAGTGGAGATGATGAATGCACTCAGTCTTATTTCTCATCAAACATTAGAGAGAATATTCATGTTTAGAGACTACTTTATGTCAACACACAGGGCATATCTTTAGAGATTTTACATGTATTATATGTATTCCATATATGTGAAATACATACACACTGGTTTATGTGAAACATTTGCAATCATGTCTTACATCAAAGGGTGCTGTCAGTCACTTATCACTTTATAGTGAAGTAAAATTGAAGTCATTTTTTGAAATTTGCCATTTACACACTCATCCTGCTAAAATTTCTTGAAGCAGTATAGCACAGTGAAAAAAAGAATATTACAATGATTACATGGATATTGGTGCCAGATGAAGTTGACACAGAAATTAAGGAAGATTTCTAGAAAAAAGTTCGAAGTTTCATTAGACTGGGGTGCTTGGAAGGTTTTTCTTTGAAAAGCAAATTTTAAATCTACAGGATTAGAATTATATTCCTTTCCACATGTCTTCAATCACTCTACCTGGTTCCACAGTGAAAGTATTGTTCACTATTTACTGACTTTCTTTGATATGGAAGACATATCTACAATTAGGTAATAAAAGGTTTATGATACTGTAACAGAAATTAGGATGTGGAACAGAGAAGAAACATTGAAAGAGGAAGAGATGCGCTAATTTCCGCATACTGTAAAGTGAGGAGAGAGCATATACTGTCTACGGTCTCCGGCTAGTATTCTAAGTAAGAAAATCTATGTGTGTTACCAGAAGTCATATAGGTGACCTTTACAACGAACAACAGGAACTGATCTCTGTGGTAAGACAAAGAGGGGAGAAGGGAGGACAGCACTGCTTTTCACCGTGTGCCATTCCACTTGATTCTGAATAGATTTTTCTTTCTTTCCTACCCTTATCTTACAGATGGACAAGAGATTTAGGGGGCTGGATGAAGAGCTGTAATTCTGGGACCTTTTTAACTAGTTCGCTCCACAGTACGATCAGCACTGTGCTTATCCAAACGAATGGGCTCTCTGAATGTGATTACTCTAGTGCGGCGTGCTACTGCACCTGCAGGCCTCTTCCTGCCCGAGGGCCAAATGGATGCCCAGCCTGTGCTGTCTGCCACAGATGAGGGGTTTCGGCTTTGGGAGAGGTGAGACAATCACGTCTAAACGGAGCACAGATTTTATTTTCATCTCTCAGTTATTAGATGGATTGATTTTTGCAATCTTTGAAACATTCTACATGCAAGAGTCAATCTTAAGATTAGAGATTTTTTGAAGATTTCATCTGACTGAAAAACACCACTTTAAAGAAGACAGATTTACACTACTTAGCCAACCCCCACCACCCATGAAAAAGAACTATGTTCTCTAATCAGTAATATGACCAACTAGGATTACAACATGGTTATGGTGACAAATAATACATTTTTTTTCTTTAGGTTTCCATGGTGGGCTTGTAACTTGCAAATAACCTGAATATTCCGTACAAAGAAAGTCATTTCTGTCTTGGTATTGCCTGACATTGAGTACTTTTATTCTGGACGTTTCTTTTTAAAAGAGAACTAATTCTTTGAATGCACCTGTGCTGTCCATAGTAGTTTCTGCTGAGTAAGATCAGTTAACATTGTTTTATTTCTGTCTGCACCTGTTCACCATGCTAAAAACCCATGCTGGTAGTGGCAGATATAATTTAGTGCAGTTATACAGCTTGGTCTGATTGGTCTCATGAAGTAGGAGTGTTTCTCAAGCACATGTCTGGGGCAAATGTTGGGTTCTTCAAGCATTCACATATTACAATAAAGTTCAATGGAAACACCACCTATGCTGTGGGAAAGCTTACAAGTGCACTAGGCCACCAAAATATCATTCTGTCCCTTTAAGTACTTTGCATAAGGATTTCAAAGACATAGGTTAGCAACTGCAAAAAAGTTAAAAATTTGGGTGCTCCTGGGTGGCTTAGTCGGTTAAGCATCCGACTTTGGCTCAGGTCATGATCTCACAGTACATGAGTTTGAGCCCCGCATTGGGCTCTCTGTAGTCAGCACAGAGCCCGCTTCAGATCCTCCTCTGTCCTCCTCTCTTTCTGCCCTTCCCCTGCTCATGCTTGCTCACTCACTCTCTCAAAAAAAACCATTTTTTTAAAAAAGTTACGAATTTTGTTATATCCAAAGGCTTTTAGGGATATTATATGTAAATACTATTCAACTATTTATGTCCATCTGTCTGTCCATCCATCAGTCTATTCATCCCACTATCCACCTACATACTCAGTACCTGTTAACATACCAGGCATTGTTCTAGATGCTGGGGATACAGTAGTGAATAAACCAAAAGTCCTTACCTCATGAACAGTGTCCTTTCCACATTTTAATGAAGTGTATACCCCACAAAGTGTTAAGTTTTTCAGAACAGTAATCTCATAAAGATAATTTATAATTTGTATCTTAGAAGTCTCTATTATGTGCTTGATGTTTGTAAGCTATTGCTAACTTTAACACAAGACTCACTAACAGTTCAGAATTACAAATGCTAACTTGGCCAGTGAATATAAATTGCTTTTTGTGACCATAATTATACTTACTCATGACATTTTCTAACAAAAATAAATGAATGCCCTCTAAAATTATCAGTTAGTGTTCATATAAAAGAATCTTATGTAAAAGTATTTAGGTAAGTATATTGAAATATAATTGCTTGCGGATTATATTCACCAAATTATTTTAGGATCAGCCAGAATTCTGGAATCAGTTTTTTCCCATCCAGATGTTTAATTATATTAAGAAAATGTAAGATAGACTTTACAACTCATCCTTGAATCAACTGAACAAAAACTCAAAAAAAAAAAAAAAAAAAGAAAAGAAAAGAGGGGTGCCTGCGTGGCTCAGTCAGCTGGTTAAGTGTCTGATACTTGATTTCGGCTCAGGTCATGATCTTACAGTCATGGGATCAAGCCCCGTGTCAGGTGTCAGGCTGTGTTGGGTATGGAGCCTGCTTAAGATTCTCTCTGTCTCCATCTGCTCCTTCCCTGCTCACGCAGGCTCTCTCTCCCTCTCAAAAAAGAAAAAAAGAAGAGAGAAGAAAACAAACAACAGAATTCTACACATACAGTTTCACACATGATATCGCTAAAATACTCTGGGAGTCTGAATGTAGAAATATAGTTATTTTTGTTTTCTCTACAAAGAGGCTGTGTAAAGACATCTCTATTATCAATAAATTTACTTGTTAAAGATGCAGATTTCTGGACCAGATTCCAGATCTAATGAGTTAAAATTTAAATGGGAATGGGGCAGGATAAATATGTCTTTTTTTTTTTTTTTTTTTTTTAAGAAGGAGGCCAATTATTAGACACTCAAATGTTTGAGAAGCTGAAACGGTTGTGCACCTGTGCAGGATGGTGGGAAGGCTGCCGTTTTGCTATGGCTAATACCCATGTAGTGTATTTTCTCCTGGGTAGAAACTTCGCATGACATAAAAACCTTGCCCATCATAGGGACAGGGTTTCCACTGACAAAAATGCTTTGTATGAAACCTCTCCAAACTTAGAACACAGGGAACATGCCACGTGGGGCATATGTTCTGCCAGGAAGCCTACTTCACCATCCAAAATGCCTGGCAGTTGTCAGAACTTGCAAGGGGAATTTTGTTTACTTTGTGAAATGCCCAGTAGGTTCCAAGGGTCATTTAGGAATACTGTCACAAAGCCGTTAGGGTAGATACAGTCTTTAACTTAAGTGCATCCACTAAAGGGAACACCGATTCAGTTTGTTTCTATGGTCCATCAAAAGGATTCCTCATATTGTGAAATACCAGTAGAAAACAGGTCATGTTATTTAATACTATTTTTGTTTGTCAAATATCTCTTATCTAAGACCAGCTACATGATTAAGCACTATGTATGATATATACTGTCTGCTCTGAGAGTCTTGACATGAATACTTAAGAGTGAAGTAAACATTTCAGGTAATACAAAAACTTCAATGAAATAAAAAATTTATTTCTCAGTCTTGTGTAATAAAGGCCAGAGATTTGATAATCCACAATAAAATAAAAAATCCCTAGGTTTAGCAATAGTTTGATGTAATACTTAACAAAATTTCAAAATAATGCCGTAATTATTTACATAGAGTCATCTTTATTTTATATATGAATACTCCCTCAACTTCACAACTGATGATGTGACTATTCAGTAGGATAGTTTCAGATGCAGGGAGTCTGAAAAAACAATAGGCAGATGCTTCAAAGAGAAGGTGGCAGACAGTAGGGCAGAAATGTGACAACAGTCAGAAAAGGGGGCGGGCAGCAGAAGGCAGAAGTGGCAGACAGAAATGGTGACAGAAAAGGCGGTGAGAAGCAAAAGTAAATGTGGCAAGAAGCAAAACCTGCAAGCCTATCAGGTCCAATATTCATTCAGTCACTGTGCTTAATAAAAAGGGAATACAAGTATTGACGCATCTGTGACAAAAGAAAAGTTAACTTTAGTAAATTCTGTAATCTGACAACTTTTTATGAGATGCTCCAATTAATTCGTGTGTTCATCAGTACCGAGGTAAGACAGGAAGAAGTCAGAGCATAATAAACAGCATTTGTACACCGATATTCCCGTCCCAACAGGACAGCAAATCTAACTGCCTTGATCTCTCTCCTGTGTATCTAGGAAAGATGCCATAAAACGAACAGGTGTTTGGGTTTGATGGGCTCAATGACTCAGTTTCACAGAGGCCGTGCTGTTTACTGGTAGCTAGAGCAATCACTTCCTAAACTTCACGGCAGGAAGCCTGACACAGCACTTCTTTCTCACACTCATTCCTTATACTGTGATGAACGCTTTTATCCAATAAGGGTCAGCAGCCCTTCTTAGCCACGAATGCCATCTGTGGCCTTGGGATGTCTAAGGCCAAAGAAAGGATTAGAAGAGAAACAAGGGCTAAGAAAGACTTTTTTAAGGGAAGGAGAAGGAAACTGCAGGATTGGGAAGAAAGGGAGAGAGGGAACGTGGGAAGAAAGCACTTTTAAAAAAAAAAATTTTTTTTTTTAAATCTTTATTTTTGAGAGAGAGAGAGAGAGCGAGCAGGGGAGGAACAGAGAGAGAGAGGGAGGAACAGAGAGAGAGGGAGACACAGAATTCAAGGCAGGCTCCAGGCTCCGAGCTGTCGGCACAGAGCCTGACGTGGGGCTCGAACCCATGAACCGCGAGATCATGACCTGAGCTGAAGTTGGACGCTTAACTGAGCCACCCAGGTGCCCCAGAAAGCACTTCTTTGGGTGGGGAGGAAGATCAGGTCTAACCATCAAATGCCTCAGGGCTGGTCAGCAGATTGCACCACAGACCACCTTAGTCTTCCTTCACTCAGTAACCCTTTGGCATGTGGCTTAAAAATACACATTTATCCAGGGGATTCACAAGGATCAGGTCTACATGACCCCTTTGAGTCATGATCCTCTCATCACTCAGTCTGCCCCATTCTGTGACTCCCCTACTGCTCTGCAGTTCCCTCCCACTCCCCGCCCTGCCTTTTCTCTTTCTACTCCCGAACTCTGGTGGTTCCCCAGGAATGAGGGCTTTATGGCCAACAAACTCTTCTACACCTTTAACCTTTTGTGGAAATGCTGGTCTCCACTTCCTTGCTTTAACTAGAACATGGCTGTCCTTGGAGCACACCATTATCTCAGCAGGCCTCTCGATGGAGACAGCCACTCTAATATTCCTTACACTACGAGCTCTGGTATCCTCTGGTCCCTGATGCAGGTTTCAGATCATTCTCTCTCATTTTTGTAAAAATTTCCATTCTTTTGGGCCTCATGAAGCCCAGTTATCCCCTAATTCTACCCTTTGCTGCCATCATTTACTGAACACGATCTCTCATTCACGAAAGGATTCAGCGGCCTATCTCAAAATCGTTAACTCTATACCTCAGCTCTAGATAGGGTACACTGTCCATGTGGATAACCCCTTCAACATTCGAGTTACCTCTTCATTTCTAGCACCTTTTCTCCTCCACCTCACTTGGGTCACCTACTTCTGCAGCCACATCTGGAGTACTGAATACCTGTCCTTTCTGAAATGACTAAAATATCCCATCCTCTGACAAGTGCCCTTACAGCTTATTTGCTCAGTAGCCCAACCTCTCTGTTATTTGATTTCAGTGGGATTTCCACTTTCTCTTTATGTCAACACTGTCTTTTCAAGAAACTTACACTGCAGATTATCCCTTCTCTCTCTTATATCTTCAAACTATCCTTCTTTGCCAGAGATTAAACATACTGCAGAACATCTATCTTAAAAAAAACCCAAAAAACTCTAAAACAAAACAATCCCCCTTTCTGCACTTTGTATCTCCTGCTGGTTATAATTCTCTCTTTTCTACCTCATAGCTAAATTTATTATAAAATATCTGGGCATTTTCTCTATTACTCATTTTTTGTTCACTCCTCATTCCCTCCTAAACTGTTTTCTGCCTCTACGTTTCCAGGGAAAGAGCTCCTTCTGAGGTTGTCAATGACCTTCATTAGCCAAAATGGTCCCCAGTGGCTGAGCCCCCTTCAACATCACAGATACAGCTGATAGCTGCCTCCTCACTGAAGCAGTCCTCCTGTGGCCCCTGTGGACAGCATTCGCTCCTCAGCTGCCCATGGCCCCAGCTGTTCCTTCCTGGTCTCCTTTTCTGCTCCTCCCTTTTTACTCAACTTTCAAACAGCCCTGGAGTCCTACGGGACCTGGTCTGAAGCTAACTTCTGTGTCTCTTCTCGGGTAATCTCATCCACTTCTACAGCCTCCAACATCACTTATGCCAGTGGCTGTGCTGCACAGCTGTACTTGAGTATCTTAGCATTTCAAACACAGCATGTTTAAATATACCTTCTTCCAAATACCATCTACTGGCAACTGTACTACTTATTATCCACCTGATTTTTCACTTCAGAAACCAGGGGGTCACCTACAAAGTCTGCCTCATCAACTCCTCCAGCATTCTACCTTACCATTCACCTTACTTTAAATATCTCATGACTAGATCTGCTTCCTTCTGTCTCCACGACCAGAAACCTAGTCAAAGCCACCATGGCTACTGCCGCAGCCTCCTGAACCGGTCTCTCCAAAGTTTTTTCATTCCTGTCTATTCCTGCTAATCTAATTTCCACACTACAAGGAAAGGGATCTTTTAAAGATTCAAATCTAATCATGATAGTTCTCTGCTTATAACATGTAATGCCTTTCTGTTCATATGAAAAGAAAATTCTCAAATCTTCAGATGGCCCCTCAGCCTCTGGCCCCTTTTTGGTTTCCAGACGCATTTCATTCCCTTGTGCCTTCTACACTGCAGCCACTGAGTTCCACCGAGTTCTTTCTTGTCTCAGACATTCTATGTATTCTATGTATAGAATTCTGTGTATAGACGTTCTATGTATTGTTTTTTGCTGGTTTCTTTCTGGCTGCAGCCTCCTCCCCACTAATTCACTTCTCTCCTCACCCCAGCTGGGTTCATTCATTCATTCTTTGGACATCTATTTAACTGTCATTCCCTCAGAGGAGCCAGGTTTGATTTTCTTTTGTAGGGCTGATCATGATTCTAATATATTAATTATCTGTGTACTGTCTGTGCTTCCTGCTCCAACTCAAATTCTTTCCCCAACATTGCCAAACCGTAAAATCCACGGGGGCAGCACTCATGTCCGTTTTATTCAGAAATGTACTTTGTATCAGCGAGGCTCAGTACACTGCCTGGCACACACAATGCATCCAATAAACACATATGGTATGAATGAATGAATCAATGAATGAATGAAAGGAAGTTCATTTCAACGTCGGGATTCTGTTTATCTCAACACACTAGAGAGCAATGTGACTGACATTTTCAGGTTTTACTCAAATAATAGTAGGAATAAACAGCAATTACATATTCTTTAATTCAACCACACTTTTTTCACGTGGGGGAATCCTATCACCTGCCTGACTCCTGATAGTTTCAACCTGTAGTTAATTTTCTTCAAAAAATACAATCCTTAAAAATAAGGATTTTTAACTCTCAACTACTCCTTCAGGCCTATATTCCCTGCTACTATCATATATTGATTTGTTCTTTGTCTAAGTTTGGTTAGGGAAGAAAAAAAAGCATGTTTAAGGAAGACAAAGAACAAAGAATTCTAGTAAAGGTTTGTTACCAAATAGATGCCCCTTAGACAGAAAATCCAAGTACAGATCCTATTTGGATTTCAAATTCTAGTCACTTTCTTAAAATTTTAGATGAAGCATGGGAGAAATTAGGAAAATAAAGCCAAATTTTGGCTATATCATGAAATACCAATCCATGTCATTTGAAAGTATACTATCTCCCTTTTGGGTTACCTGAGTGGCTCAGTTGGTTAAGCATCTGACTCCTGATTTTGGCTCAAGTCACGACTGAGCCCCCAAGAGGCTTCCATGATCAAGGGTCGTGGGATCGAGCCTGGCATGGGGCTCTGTGCTGAGCAAGGAGCCTGCTTGGGATTCTCTCTCTCCCCCTCTGCCCACTCCTGTCCCCCAATAAGTAAATAAACATGAAAAAGAAAAAAAAAAGTATACTATCTCCTTCTTGTGACAGTCTTAATTTTAGCAACCACTGTATTTTTTCTTCCAATTAGGTTGGGCTCACCCCTTTTCCCTGCTATGTAGGGTAAATGAAAGAATGAGGAAGAAGCTTTCTTTAAGTAAATCTCTAATTTAATCAGAGCTATATTTGTAGTAGACAGAAATATTATTGAAGATGATGGAGAACTGAAATTCTAAAATGTTACTTGCTTGCCACAGTGGACCTGACGATGGCCAGCCATGTTTGAAAAGTGTTCTTGTGTTTCTCCCACACAGAAAGGAAAGATGGTAAAGCTGAGGCTTTTGGGCAGTGTTCCTACGGACAGGAACAGTGGTTTCCACACGGTCACGGTGCCAGCCTTGTTCTGATTTTGATGCTCTCACTGCTAGTTACGGATTCCTATTGCATTGCTCTGACTATGCTTCTGCACGTTCTTAACGTACTGTACCTTCACAGGGATGTCCTCTTCCTGGCTGGCTTTCTCTGAGGTGAAGACGTACGAGATTTCTTTGTGAGATGTGGTCTGGCGGCAGATGGCACACTTAATGGAGCTTCTGTGAGACCCTACGCTGTACTGTTCAATAATAATTGAGATGCATTCATTACAGAAGCAGTGTCCACAGGTCAGTACTGCCCACTGGAAAAGAAAACACACGGAACACACCTCAGTGAGATGCTATCAAAGATGCCTTCCAATGTATAAACATATTAAAAGGAGAAGGGAGTCATTTCACTTCCTAAATGTTTTATGACATTAATATTCTTTAAGTCATAAATGCTAAGTTGTACTTTAAAATTAACTATTTTTTAGTCCAACAAGAGTAAGCTTCCATAGTCTTTAGTTCCACTCACACTAACTGTGAGCATAACAGCCAGCCAACCATTATTTTCTAAGTTGGTGTTCTCATTTCAGTATTTAGGAAGAAGGCAAATTACTCTTAAAAAATTTTTTTTAAATGTTTATTTATTTTTGAGAGAAACAGCGCGGGAGAGGGGCAGAGAGAGAGAGAGAGGGAGACACAGAACTGGAAGCAGGCTCTAGGCTCTGAGCTGTTAGCACAGAGCCCCATGTGGGGCTTGAACTCACGAGCTGTGAGATTATGACCTGAGCCAAAGTTGGACGCTTAACCATCTGAGCCACCCAGGCGCCTCTGCAAATTACTCTTTTAGCACTGTAACAGCAGATATAATGGAAGGACTGAGAACAACATTAATTTGGAGATATCATCATCATCAGTATATTCTATATAACTCATTAAATGGATTTACAACTTCACATGTTACAGTAATCATTATATTGATAATGAGATGGGCTAGTATCTCACATTTATTTTAAAAGTGGTTCTGGGGGGCACCTGGGTGGCTCAGTTGGTTGAGCATCCGACTTTGGCTCAGGTCATGACCTTGCAGCTCGTGAGTTCAAGTCCCACACGGGGCTCTCTGCTGTCAGTGCAGAGCCTACGCCAGATCCTCTGTCCCTTTCTCTCTCTCTCTGCCCCTCCCCACTTGCACTTCCTCAAAAATAAAGAAAACATTTAAAAAATAAAATAAAAGTGGTTCTGGATACATTAAAAAAACGTAATAAATAAATAAAAAGACATTTTTGATACCCCTTTGCCCTATTTCAAGAAAAGTACAATAATTCTGACTCTTGGAATATACCATGGAGACACCCTGTGTTAGGCAATGAGGGATGCAGAAGTCTATTGGTTTTAGGTGAGATGTCAGTTCTGAAAGCTGTACATCTTATGCAAGTTATTTAACTTTCTCCCCTGGTGAACAACAACAACAACTGAGCAGTGTTATGAGTGACTAGGTCCCTAAGCACTAAGCTGTATTTTTCTAGGGTTTGGACACATATGGACGTGCATGGAAAGAAGGTGCATGGGTGGGTCCACCTGAGGAATTTTGCAGGACAGACTAAGAAGCCCCTTAGGAAAGAATTCACAGTCAGGGAAGAGAAAAATGAGGCATATCAACTTGTTTTTAAAATAGTTTTTGCCAAGGGGGAGGGGCTGTTTGGGGCTTTACTGGCTGATGCTGTTCATGCTGTTGTTCAGCTGCACACGTGCTCTCAGGGACTCGTGTCATTTGTCAGGAGTTGAAGCTGCAGTAAAATTAAAGAGCTGTTTCATGTGCATTTCTGTAGACACAGCAGCACTCTGCTGTACCTGTGTGCCTCCACTGCCACTGGGGGTGAAGGGCACTTCCTCCGCACTTCCTCCAATAAGAGAGCTTTTGTGGCTCATGACAGCTTTGCATGGACAGCTGAACAAGATAAATTCACCTATATCTGCAAATCAGGAGACACCAGAGACACATGGCCCTGGGGCCTCAGGGGTGACTGGAAGTTGACTGAACCAGCCCAAACCCAAGACCAGACAATTGGCAATGGCTCCAGGGATTATCTCTGGATAACCAAAGATTATCTGGATAGCCAGTTATCTCTGACCGATTCTCTAAATCAGGAGGGGAACAGGAGAACCAGGAAGCTAATCTAGATTTCCTACAGATTGTGGCTAGGAACAGAGTTAAAAAAGTAAAGTTTTGTTACTCTTATTATAATCCAGAATGTTCTCCTAAGTGTAGGAAATACAGGTTATACTACAATATGGGCTGTACTAAAATTAATGAAATAATGTATATGAAAGAACTTTAAAAACTGGAAATGTTTAAGACATAAATTAAACAAAATTTCTGATTCATCCAGTTGCATGAATCTCATCAAAACTAAAAGTAAAAAAGATACTACTTACATCATGATTCTTTCCATTTTTATCACTTTTATCACATTTTCACCAGTGACTTTTCTCAGAAATCACCAGGGTCTGTACATTTCTAGTCTCAGTTTAAAAAGTAGCATCTATCTATTTAAGATTTATTATCAATAAAATGTCCTTTAAAAAATATCACTTTCTGCATAACTTGTGTAAACTAAAAGGTACTTTTTTTCCTGATTATTGCTGGTCAGAAAATGTGGAGCTCATATATTTAACTTTCTACTCTCAGTTCATAGAAAAAACAGCCACGAATACTTTTACTCATTTCCAATTTTGAGGAGCAATTAAAATTAACATTGTATACATTGATTTATCATACAAAGTAGAAATTTATACTTCCAAAAATCACAGTTGGTAGGATAAAAGAATCTGAGGAAAGCTAATACGGTGCCATTAAGTTTATAGACATTTGTACACCAACATTCAAAAAGAAATATTCTTAACTGACATAATGGGCTTGTAAAAATCACATCTAAATTCCCCCAGGAGAGATATTATTTATACTTTAAAGCCTGGTATTACTAGATATTAATAATCCCAAGTAAATGCCATGCTACTATACCCTTGTAATACCTTACATAAATCTATATATGCTATATTTCTGTACGATTACCAAATAAACATGTTAAACTGACAAAGTCAAATTACTTAGACTTGATCTTGTGACTGGAAACAATAAGCAAAACTATGCACCTTTAACGAAAAACATGGGGTTATTCTAGAAACATGTTTTTACCTATCACTTAAGGAGGAACACTGCTCAAGCATATGTAGCACTAAAGCATATCACCTAACCTTTGGCCCTATCTTAAGATGGAGGGAATTTTTGCCTTGGACGTAAAACTGTTATGAGAAAAAAAGAGAGATTGTAGGTAAATGCCTTTGAAAGTGTAAAGTGTTTTATAAATGCATATGATATTTATTATTATTTCACCTGTTTTCCCAGCTGCCGAGCACAGATTGGACAAGGTTCTGGATTAATGCCTCCTGATGTTTTATCTTGAGACTGTTCAAAAAAATAAAAACTAGGTTAGTTGCATTTTAAAACCTGATATGCATTTTATAACTCATTTATAAAAGTAGATGCTGGCAATTTCTATTTAAACGATCTAGTAATTAAGGTGATTTAATAATATATTATTATAGGTGCCTGGGTGGCTCAGTGCACTGGTGCAGTGGGTGAGCACTGACTTCAGCACAGGTCATGATCTCAGGGTTCCTGAGTTCAAACCCCGTGTCAGGCTCTGTGCTGACAGCTTAGAGCCTGGAGACTGCTTCAGATTCTGTCTCTCTCTCTCCCTCTCTGCTCCTCCCTAGCTCACACTCTCTCTCTCAAAAATTAATAAACATTAAAAAAAATTAATACTAATATTCCCAGGTTTTACAAATAACATTCAAGGAACAACAACAACAAAAAGGAAATAAATTGCATTAAAGTTTGTTAAGAGTTATCATATTACTATATATGTGACTATTATAGCAGGCAAAATGAAAAGCACAATGTGATATAAAAGGTAAATTCTCAAAATTTTATTTTCAAGCTAAATTTTGTTATAAATAAATATGTATTATTTAAAAAAAATGTAATTTGGAAGTCTGAAATAAAGGCTCCTTAAAAACTGGAAAGATAGTATTTATTCTGTACATCCACTGGGTTTGTGATCATAGACTTGGGAAGAGGCAGCATTTATTTACAGGTCTCCTTAGGTTTCTTTTCAGTATCTTTTGTAATCTCATTAGGGCAAAGCAAAATATCTTTGATTTGAGACTTATTTCGCCTGGAAATTATATTGAAGTATAATAGTTCTCTTCAAAATCTCTTTATAACTATTTCAAAAATTTTTGAGCTTCAAAAAGGTCACCAAATTGTCAGGTTTTAATGCTGAGGAAACCATAAAAGAAAGTAAATGACTCACAGATCACTGAAGTTGTAAGTCTGTGGTTTCACTGACCAAATAAACATTAAAAAAAAATTATTTTTGATTATCCTTTGACTTTTGTAAGTAGTTAAAAAAAAAAAAAAGGTAAATTGTGCATAGATTCAGCAACTGAATGTGTTCAAAACGATTCCTTTAACTAAAATATAAGTATTTTTTAAAAAAGCTGAATTATTCTTTTTTTCTATTTGTTGATTTTGGTTTCAGACAACATATAACAAACCACCTAAAATCTGAGTGGCTAAAACAAACATGAACTTCTCATGATTCCATAGGTCAGCTGTGTGCTCTGGGACTGGATGGTGCACTATGGCGCCATGTTGATGTCTAGAAGCCAGAAGACTAGCTAGTCTGGAGAGAGGGCTGAGCTGAGGTTTCTGCTCCTCAACAAAGATAACTAGTGCTACTTCACATAGGTTCAGAGTTCCAAAGAGCAACAAGGTTGGGAAAACTCTAATGTGCACATACTTTGCAAATCTCTACGCTTGTGTCACATGGCCAAAAGTCAGTGCGGGAGTTTATCCACAGGCATGCATATAATAAAGGGCATTATGTAGCATTCTGTAAATAATTTATCATAATTTACAACATCTCCTCTTTAGATTTGAAGTACGATTACTATTTTTCCATAAAGGGCCTGGTTGGTTCAGCTGGTTGAGAGTCTGACTCTTGATTTTGGCTTAGGTCATGATCCCAGGGTTGTGGGATTGAGCCCTGCATCACTCTCTGTACTGAGCGTGGAGCCTGCTTAAGATTCTCTCTTTCTCTCTGCCCCTCTCCCCCTCTCATGCATGATCCTTCTCCCTCTAAAAAAAGAAAAAGGGCCTGGGTGTAAATACTGTAGGCTTTGTGGCCATGTGGTTTCTGTTGCAACTACTCAACTCTGCTATTGTAGCATGAAAGCAGCCATAAACAATATGTAAAGGAATGAGTGTGGCTGGGTTCCAACAAAACTTTATTTACAAAACAGGCAGTGAGCTGGATTTGTCCCACGTATGGTACGTTGCAGATACTGACTTAAAGTTATAAATTTCCTCTAAGCACACCTTAGCTGCACATTGTCACATAATTTTTATTTTTTATTTTTGTTCAGAACGTTTTCTACTTTCCATTGTGACTTATTTAACTCATGGGTTATTTAGGAGTGTGTTGTTAATCTCTGAATATTTGGTTCTTTACCTGGTTATCTTTCCATATTGATTTCTAGTTTAATTCCTCTTTAGTTAGAAAACATAATCTTGTATAATCTTAATCCTTTAAGAATCCTAAGAGTTGTTCTTTGAATCAGCAGAAGGTCTATTCTGGTGAGTGTTCCATGTACTCCTAAGAAAAGTGTATTTTGTATTTGCTGGGTATTACTGGTCTGTGTCATTTAGGTCATGGTTGTTCAGTGTTCAAATGTTAGATATCCTTACTGACTTTTTTGTCCATTTTTCTAACATATGGAAGAATCTTGTAATAGTTTAGCTCTGCTTACCTTCTTCCTCTGTGTTACAGTTATAGCTTTCAGAGTTCTGTATATGATGTATATCCTATACAACAGTACTATTGCTTTGCAGAGTCAATATTCTTTTTTATTTACCTACATATTTATGCTTTCTCTTAACCTGTGTTCCTTCCTGTAGTTCCCTTCAAACTGGGATAATTTCCCTTCAGTCCAAAGAACTCCCTTTAATATTGGTTGTGGTGTGAGTCTACTGGGAAGGAATTCTTTCAGTCTTTATCTAGAAACATCTTTATTTTACTTTTTGTTTACTTAACATAATTTTTTTTTTGTTTTTTTTACATTTATTTATCTTTGAGAGACAGAGAGAGACAGAGCACAAGTGGGGTAAGGCCAGAGAAAGACGAAGACACAGAATCTGAAGCAGGTTCCAGGCTCCGAGCTGTCAGCACAGAGCCTGACACGGGGCTCAAACTCACAAACCGTGAGATCATGACCTGAGCCGAAGTCGGATGCTTAACCCAATGAGCCACCCAGGCACCCCTTTGTTTCACTTTTTAAAACAGTATTTTAAAGATGTTCTTCCACTGTTATCTGGTTACACAGCAAAGCTATGGAAATGTGGTAACAGTGGAATGACATCTTTAAAATGCTAAAAGAAAACAGTTTCCCTGTGTAGTCGACAAGGAGAAGGTATACAGTCACCATTTTTATGGTGCTACTTTGAAAGTATTATTCTTTTTTTCTCCCAGTTCTAGTTGCTTATTTTTTTTTTTCATTATTTTTGGTTTTTAGCAGATTGATTAAGATACTCGTAGGTGTTTAAAAAATTATTTATTCTGTTTGGGGTTTTCTGAGCTTCTTGAATCTGTAAGATATTATCATATTATCTTCCAGTTTTGGAAAATTCTTAGCCATTATTTCTTCATGTTGCTCTAGTACCATTTCATCTCTTTCTCTCCTGGAGCGTCAATTACATGTATGCCAATCATATGACTGGTGTCCCACATCTTTCACTTTATGCGGCTCTTTACTTTTATTTATATGCTTCTTCAAACTGTATTATTTGTTGAACAATCCTTGATTTCACTACTTCTGTCATTTTGTGTCTGGTCACCATCCAACGAGTATTTAATTTCAGGTACTGGATTTTGCCATTCTAAAATGTCCATTTGATTCTACTGTATATATTCCAATTCATTTTATCTATGTTGTCTAGCTTTTCCTCTCTTTAATGTATTAATCATAATTACTTTAAAGTCCTTTCCTGCTATGTCCACAATCTGAATTATTTATAGATCTGCTCTGACTGTCCACTTATTACCTTTTAATTACTGGTCACATTCTCCTGCCTTGCACATTTCTTGGAATTTCTTATTTCCTAGTTTGTTTATACACAACAAACTGAGATACAACAAATTGACAAAATTAGATTGTTATTTTCCTTCACAGGGATTACCCCTACCCCAGTAGGCAGTTAGGTTAAGGGGTGAGTGGCTAATCAATCCAATAAAAAACTGAGCTGGTTTTGGGGATCTGTTTTAAGTTTAGTTAAAAACGCAGGCCACTATGGTTTCAAATGTCTCAGTGGTGAGACCTGTTATGTTCATTGTTGGCTCCTTGCTCTCTTGGGGACGAACTGTTTCCTGAGTGCTGTGAAACTAAGAGTTCACTGTGTATTTCTACTTTAGGCCTAACTGTCAAGTGTCACTTAGCAAACGAGTAAAGTTTGTTGTGCATCTGAGGCTCCTCTAGGTTCAAAATATAATACTAACTCACCTGGCCATCAGAAGTACTACTGATTTCTCTTTCTCCTGTTTGAGTCCCTCTGCAATACTGACCTTAATCTCAGTCTGTACCCAGGTATGGCAAATGTTTTCAGGCAAGACAATGGCCAGCAATCTCAGCTAACCTAGAAAGAGCTCTTCTTTTCCTAGAACGTCATTTCACCTCAACCTTTTTGCTTCTATAGGTCTCTACTGTCTTTAAAAACAAAATGTTACTAAGGTAATGGCAAGACATCACTGCTATTCCCATATAGAAGTAGCAGTCCTCAAATTAAAATAGAGTACTAAAGATATCATGTGGTTGCTTAGTATTCAGACAATTTCTTCTGAACTTATTTTTTTAACTGAGATAACTGACACATATTAATTTAAGGTGTACAACACAGTGACTCAATATTTATGTACTGGAGACCTTCTTTATGCTTTGAAATCTTATTGGAAATTTACCAGTTTTCTTTTACCTGATACTGAAAACTGCTGATTAACAGTGTAACACGTTCATCTTTAAATTTCTTCAGAGCTCTTAAATGTATACCGCTCTGCTTTAAGTGATTAATTTATATTTTATTTCCCAAGTTTAGTTGACTTGCTAACTAACATCTTATTAAATCACTATTTGATCAGTGCTTATGATCTGTCTACATCAAATTACATCAAATCACATTAAGTTCCTTGAGGTCAAGGACCAACTCTATCTCAAACTCCTACTATAATGCATATACGTCAAATGGTGCTCAGTAAGTCCCTGCTGACTGCCAGAAAATTTTAAAAATTTGTTTAGTTTACTATTTTTATTTACTTTAACTAAACACAGTCACATATAATTGGGATTATACTCCATTTATAGTTTTATTTTTTGTTTAATTTTGTTATTTTTTTCTCTCAACTTTCTTATTATGAGAGAGAGAGTGAGTGTAATGTTGCAATAAATATCCTCATATCTAATTTACCCCCCAAATTTCTGTTTCAGGAAAAGTTCTAAGAATTACTGAGTCAAAAGATATGAATTATCTAAAATTGTTCATATATGTCCAAGTATTTTCGGGAAAGGGCTGTATAAATTTATATTCCCATTGGTAATACACAAAATATCCATTCACTGCCCTTTCACCACTGTGGAGTGTTAAAGATTTTTTTTTGGTTTATTTATTTTTGAGAGAGACCGAGAAAGAGCATGAGTGGGGGACAGGCAGAGAGAAAGGGAGACAGAGAATCTCAAGCAGGCTGTGTGCTGGCAGCACAGAGCTCGATGTAGGGCTTGAACCCATGAGTCATGAGATCATGACCTGAGCCAAAACCGAGAGCTGACACTTACCCAACTGAGCCATTCCAGGTGCCCCCGTGGAATGTTATTTTAATAATCTTTCCCTATTTGGTGGCAGGAAATGGTATGAGCTTAATTTGATTTTTCTTCACTTACAGATTAAATGTTTTTTTCTTATATTATTAGCTGAATTGGGTTTTCTAGGCAGATTATATATTCTTACTTAGAACTTTAATTAAAAAAAAAAAACATTCAACAAATCGATATCCTGATTTATATCCTATAACTAACAATTACCTATTTCTTTGTTTTGACTTTCACATGTAAAGTGTAGAAATCTAACATTAAAAAAACTCACATTTAGGAATAAGAGGAAATTTTTTCCAAATGTTATTTCTCTAGTGCTAGCATTTTGCATGAGACCGACTTTTAAGTTTTCTCCCATCTTTTTTCTCCTGCCAGGATAACAGCAGTCATCATAGTAATATTAGTAATAATATAATAATATTAATAGCAAAGACCTAGTAAGTGCTTAATAAATTAGGAACTGCTCTAGCACTCTTCCTATATTAATTTACACAGTCCTCAAGAAAGTCCTGCAAGATAATGTTATTATTCTCATTTTACGATGGGGCAAAGAGAGGTCAATAACTTAAATAAAGACCTACATGTAGAAAATAGTGGTGTCAAGAACCAAACCTGAACTGTCTGGATCCCAAGACTATCTTCTTAGCCACCGTGCTGTTTTACTTATAATGAATGTTCAACTTTTCATTTTATCACCACTGGGATTTACAGACCCACTTAAATGTATTTTGTATCAGTTTTCAGGACCAACTCTAGTCTACTGCTTTCCTTCACTTGTCCTATCCAAAAATCTACTGTATCTCTTTCTGGAAGGTACTGTCAAAAGCTATTTATTCTCACAATCAAATGGAATTACATTCATCAATGTCCAACACAGTATGTTGCTCACAACTCAGAAAATGTGTTTTGAATTACATTAAATAATTCATTGTTATATTTTCTGATTTAGTAGCCTTCCAAACATTTTATAATTCCAAATAACAAATTAAAAGTCTATTTATGTATTAAGGAATGCGTGTGTATATATATATATCTATATATAGACATATATATACATCTATATATAGACGTATATATATAGGTAGAGAGAGAGAGAGAGAGAGAGAGAGAGAGAGAGAGAGAGAGAGAGAGAGAGAAAGAGAGGAGAGGGAGAGAGATTATACAATGTAATCTTTGCCTAGAGGTATGTTGTAATAGTTCCACTATTCAAGGTTTTGAACTACAATCTGTTTACATTCTTCTATACTCTACAGTACACATCCTTTATAGAATCTGTATAACACAATATCATCTGTTGTGATCTGTGTAGCTAGTGTAGATATAACTTGTGTTCTGACTGATACAATTAACACACACAAAAAAGACTGATTAAAAACAAAACGCTGTACCATTAATTGTGGGACTAACAGATTAAAAGGAAAGAGTCACTAAGGTTTACAGGTATACAGCATGGGAAAAAGTAGCATCTTTTAAACACAATACCTTCTCCAAGTTAGTTAGGTAAAGAAGCTGCCCAAGTTTCTTCTGAAGTTGTGATGTAGCAACAGCTTTATCATTTAGTAGTTTTATACGATTTTGTTCTACCTAAAAACAAAACAAAACAAAACAAAACAACTTCTTTACTGTCTCTTAGAAAGATTTTATTCTATTAAACATGCACAATTCTTCCTCAATAATTTAAGGGTGTCCTATTTAAGCAAATCCATTGACATATGAAAACTCAAATTTGCAAAAACGGATACTAGATATTTCAAAAGGGAATCTCTCTCTCTATATATGTTGCTCTACAAAAGACAAACTTCAATAAATACGAAGTTTCCCCATAAACTTGAAGTTGGATAAAAATCAACCCAAATTCTATTTATGTACCATTTTTCAGTAATACCCATGAGATAAAGAAAAACTAAGTAATTTGCTGCTTTGGTCAGAGCGATTTTATGAAACCCAGGCAGCCTCTCCCTGCACACACACACACTCATATCCCCACCGCCACCCCGTCCTTCTTTTGCCCAGTAGAAAATAACAGACAGAAGATTATAAAAATAAGAGGAATTTGGTTACACAGGAAAAAATTACAATTCATGGTTTAAAGGCTGACACAGAAAAAAATGAGTATTTCTAAGTTTAACTAAAGTATAGTCTCCAAGCTTTAGAAAAGTAAAAAGATTTAAAAGATAAAACACATACAAGGAATAAAATTATAAAGGAAATTATATTTTAAATATGGGAGAGAAAAGGTTGGAAGAGTCATTTTTTATTCCTGGGATATAAAGAGAGATTTATTAGAAGATACGTTATTACTATCTGTTCATCATTAACAAAGGAAAACTGCAAAAAGAGGTTTTTTTTAAATGTTCATTTATTTTTGAGAAAGCGCATATGCATGTGCTCATGCCTGCACACATGTGAGCAGGGGAGGGGCAGAGAGACAGGGAGACCGAAGATCTGAAGCGGGTTCTGTGCTAACAGCAGAAAGTCTGATGGTGGCTTGAACTCACGAACCATGATATCAAGACTTAAGCTGAAGCTGCACGCTTAACTGACTGAACCACCCAGGTGCCCCGCAAAAGAAAAGTTTTTGATTGTTCTTACAGAAGCTTTTTCTATTTCTGAAAAAACTGAGGCAAGGACACAGGTCTAAAAACTGACTGAGACCACCTTAAGATTCTGACATACAGAAGGTGCTCAAAAAAAACACAAATATGCGATCTGGAGAGAAACAAACCAAAATAGTAAATTCTACGCATATGTTAGATAGGATATTTCTCTCCTTGTCTATTTTAACCTACAAAACCAATCACTTTTATATGGTTTAAACTAAGAGCAGAGATTAAACACATTCTTAAAGAAGAGATCACTGCCTTGACTCTCTCTTCTATGGGCCTTGGATTTTTGTGACACTTATTGGCTGTGCTCTTTTCTGTGATTTACTTGCAAATTACCTCATGTGGTTCAATGATATGAAGAACAGGTGGGTTGGGCTTTGGCTCCCTAGGATGACGCACTCTCAGTCGTTCTGTAGCCATTGCAAGTTCATCAATAGCAGATACACGATTCCTTAGAGCCATCCAATATTCATGAAGCAACTGAAAGAAAACAAGAAGACAGTGGTATTTAATGCACATAATTAAGATTGGTTAAAACCACCGAAAAGTGCCATGATCAAAAGTCTTCAGTGAAGTCTAAGACATACACATTTTTTCGTTAAATTGTGTCTAAGACACAAGCAATTTTGGGGCCATTTTTAAAGATGAGGACATATGACGGAATAACCTCCATAGGCCACAGAATAATATGGTGTCTTTAGAATCTTAGAAACAGAACACCCAAAGATACCTTGGTGGCACCATAGATCTTCGTAGGTCATTGTAAGCCTGGTGGAATCTTTATTTTTTTAAGAAATATTTTCATTATAAACTATTTCACATTTTCAAAATCATATATTATATATGTATATACATACATATGTGTGTGTGTGTGTGTGTGTATGTACATATATATATATATATACGTATATGTATATGTATATATATGTGTATATATATATATATATGAGATAATGAGACTACTAAAATACACAACTGAGTACTCAACATCCAATTTAAGAAAGAGCAATACCAATGCCTTGGCGAGCCTCTGTGCTCCTCCCCAACTGTATCACTCTTCCCTCACATATTCTTCCCTCATCCCTACAGTGGACTAACCACTGTTCTGAACTGGACTCCCTCTTCTGTACTTTTCACTGGAGCTATGCTAATCTACGCATTCTTAATAATTTGGTTATACATTTTTCTCAAATTTATGGAAATGTATCAGTGTAAAATCTTTCATATGCTTTCTTCACTAACATTATGCTTTGAGGTAGACCCCAACTGACGTGCATAACAGTAGCTTATTAATTTGCATTGCTGTACGAGAGTTCAGTCTGCAGTGTTACAGAGAAAAAATTCACAAGGATCTGAGAAAACAGACACAGGAGGTCATCAAAACAAGCGCAGAGGAAAAATGCAGGGGCAACTGGATACTGTACAGAGTACTGTCTTCTTCCAATCACTTGCTGTAATTAACTATGTTAATGTGCTTTTGCATTTAGAATAGTAATGTGAGAAGAAACAATTTACTATGAATCAATGATTTCAACTATAAAGGTATTATCCCCCAATTTATCAAATATATGAAATGATACTACAGACCACATATTTTCTCTTTCTGGATAGAAATTATTATCTTGCTTTAAAAGTCAAGACCTTCAGATTTTTAAAGAAATATATAAAAGGAATTATAATATTATAAATAAAACTGTTCTTTCATTTCCTCACAGATTTCACCTTCAAAGCAGGATAATGGATAACAAATCCAAATATAAAGAATAATTCAAAATCAATGAATTTTGGAATCTCATTTCAAGCAAAGTTGTAATATGATAAAATTATCAAAATATAAACATAAAGGGTCACTTTCTACTTTATCAACTGCAATGGTTTCCAGTGGTGTAGGGTGAGAAATATTTACTGTGTTCTTCAATCTTCAAAATTATTGGTGTTTGGTTATTACTCACAGAGCAAAAGCAAAACAAAACAGCAAAAACAAACAAAACTCTACTTTCACAGAATTGCAGTGTAAGATCAAGCTAAGAAGAATGAAACACTTTCACAGCTAAATTAAAAGGCTTCATATCAATTTCATTAAAAAAAATTTTTTTTTTTTTAACGTTTATTTATTTTTGAGACAGAGAGAGACAGAGCATGAACAGGGGAGAGGCAGAGAGAGAGGCAGACACAGAATCTGAAATAGGCTCCAGGCTCTGAGCTGCCAGCACAGAGCCTGACGCGGGGCTCGAACTCACGGACCGTGAGATCATGACCTGAGCCGAAGTCGGATGCTTAACCGACCGAGCTACCCAGGCGCCCCTCAATTTCATTTTAATAATGACTTTCTTTTAGTAATTTAATATATAGAAGTTCCTTATTTGTTCAGTACTATTGTATTTATTATTCTTCATAACAACCATTACATTTTAGGGAAAGAGAAATTATGATACCTCAAGTCTCTAAAGCAGATTTTTAAAAACTGAAGAGAGAAAAATAGTAATAATATAAAGAAGAAAAATTCTTAATATTGGAAAAAATATTAAAATACTATACCTTATATTCCTTTTTCCATGCTTCAAAAAGATCCATTGAAGTACTTCCTTCATCAATGAATTCAACATCAAATCTATGTGATTTTGCAAATGATAGCAATGCTTTCATAGATCGCTCTGTCTCACTTACTGCCCACAAACCCCGGCTGGTGGTGGGTATTCGATCATCCACCAGTCCTTCTTCATCTTCTATCATCTCCTCAAATATTGCAGTCTGGCCTTTGACTCTGAAAACAAACGAGAACAAAACAACAGTAACTACTGTCAGTGGGTAACAAGCATGGTAAAAGTCCTAGTGGCAGAGCCAATCGAGTAGCAAGGTCAGTAACTTTTCATCAATAACTTTCAATATCATGTCTACAAGATCATGCCTTCAAGTCTTTGGAAAACTGCAGCAATTCTGAAAACGCTGGAGGCATAATAATAAATTTGTCCAGTGTCTTGACCAGCAGTCTGACATCATAAAAAATGGCTATAAAGTTCAGGCTAAAATCTAGCTATGAGAATTACCATAATATAAAACACAAACTACCACCACCACCAACCATGGAAAAACAAACACAACAAAATGATAAGATGATCTCAAGGTACACTGTTGATCTGTTTATTTAAGGTGACCAGAACTTAGCCTTTTCTCAATTTCTGTTTGTAAAATAGGAATAATTTTGCTATACCATAGCTATTATGATTCACTGGGTACCTTAATCCTTGACACAGGATGAAAACTTCAAATTTGTGTTGGAGAAAGTATATTGAAAACTAACCTTTTATAGAACTCCTACCATGTACTATGCTAAGCAATTATGTGCATTTTAAAATTTAATATTCATAAACAACTCAATGAGGTAAGTGTTGTTTTTATTATCATTTCATGAATGAGGATACTGAGGCTTAGAGAGGTAATCCGCCCACAATAGTGGGGAGGGATCTGAGTTACAATGTGTTGGACTTGAGAATCTGTCACTCCTCTAAACTGTCCCTCCATTACACATTATTAGATGACATGAGTATTTGGAAATAACTTTTTAAAAAAAAAATTTTTTTTTTTAACGTTTATTTTTGAGACAGAGAGAGACAGAGCATGAACAGGGGAGGGGCAGAGAGAGAGGGAGACACAGAATCTGAAACAGGCTCCAGGCTCTGAGCTGTCAGCACAGAGCCCGACGCGGGGCTCGAACTCACAGACCGTGAGATCATGACCTGAGCCGAAGTCGGACGCTTAACCGACCAAGCCACCCAGGCGCCCCTGGAAATAACTTTTATGTAAGTAAAACTGAGCATGTTAAATGATCACATGCCAAAGTTCACTGAATTGATGTAATTAAAGAAAAAAAAAAAACACAGGAAGGTTCCATGAGGAAAACACAGTCTTATAAATCGAAACACCAAGTCTTATAATGGTTTCACTTTCCTGATGGTAATCAGAGAACTCACGTGTGGGAAAACAGCTTTGATTCATACTCTGTGAACAATTCATCCGCCTTACAAAAGACACAACTGAAAAAGAAAAAAAATGATCAGAGAGATACTTGCAAACATAACAACAAGGTAATTTCTAAAAGAGGCTTATTAGTATTTTATATTTCACTTTTTCTTTACAACAAATAGGCCATTTAAGAAAAAAAATTACAGAAGCGCCTGGGTGCCCTAGTCGGTTAAGAGTCCGACTTAGCTCAGGTCATGATCTCGCAGTCGAGCTTCAGATTCTGTGTCTCCCTCTCTCTCTGCCTGCGCCCCCCTCCGCCCACCCCGTCTCTCTCTCAAAAATAAACGTTAAAAAATATTACATAGTTTTCAGTATGTGATTCTTGAGAATTTTTTAAAAAGTACATTAATAATACATCTCTTTCCACTTTTGTCTGAGTTTAAATGAAGAAACTTTTATTAGATGAGCCACTGTTCCTTCTCTCAGAAGAACGCTAGCATAATGGAGTGATGCCATTTCACTGCATGACCTCTCCTGTCACCTACCAGTTGAGAGGAAGTCTGGTTGGTCGGAGGTGGCAGATTGTTGCTGATTCAATAACATTACGAGATGGAGGTCCCTCCAGGTTTTTTACAGCCTCTCTTACTAGCTTCTGGAATTTATTCAGCTCTTCCATTTGTGTTGTAAGTAAGAACTGAAGACCTCTGCAGTCATGGAACCTGATTCACATCACCAGCATCACCACACAAGGCAAACAAAGAACAATGGGTCAATTTCCTCAAATTCACAAAATGATCATCAAGTAAAGTGTCAAAGAAATTGTGCAACATTCTACGTAGCCTACCTTGAGTGAATTTACTTTAGTAGTATGTTCAATCTACTAGGAGACAAGGTATAACAACATTGGGTTATTTACTGTAAAAGATACCAAAATTCCGATAGTCCCTGTCCTCAGGACCTAAAACAGAGTCTGCAAAATCTGTCTCTGGCTCAGGTGTCTTTGAAAGACCAAGATTGCCACATTTTTTTCTTTTTTAATGCTGATTTACTACAAATGTCCCTCCTGAAATTCTTGTTTTATATATGGAGAGGGAATTATAGGATGAAAAATAAAGAGAAAAATTGAAAAGAAGAAAAACCGCCAAGAGTTCTATTCCTTGCTACAAAGAGTTTACAAATACGTACACACATATATATGTGATATGTGTATATATGTATGTTATCACATATATTTATATTATTTACATATATATACATTTTATTAAGCATTCACTATATGATGTCAGGCACTTTGCCAAGCTCTTTCCCTATATAATCTCAACAGATACTATTGTGCTCATGTTATGGATGAAGCCTAATGAATCAAAATGATTTAATTAAAGTTAAAAGTTATCATGTAGCAGTTAGGAGTTAAACCCAAACACAATGCTCTTAACTGTTTTTAATAAACTGAGTAAAATGTGCTAAGGAAAGAAATGTATGGGTGTGTATGAATGGGTTTATGAAACAAGAAAGAAAGCCTAGAATAATAAATCAGAAAATGAAAATACAAATGGGATTTGTTGGCTTAAGAGTATATCCTTCTCCTTCCTAAAATGCCATAGACACTTTTCTCCAAATTGTTCAAAAGAGTCCACTCTCCTTTCTGAAGGCTTCCTCAGTATTTTACAACACTAATCAATATTTCTTTCTGTCCATGAAGTTTATTGAGAATATCATTCATATTAGTCCTTTGTCATCTTCAAGTTTTTACACATAATCATATTTCTCAAATTGTTCACGGGTTGGTCTTCTCATTAAGATAATATTTAGAAGATAGAATTAGATCGTATCTTTAAAAAATATGTAATACTGGGGCGCCTGGGTGGCTCAGTTGGTTAAGAGTCAGACTTCAGCTCAGGTCATGATCTCAGAGTTTGTGAGTTTGAGCCTCGCATCAAGCTGTGTACTGACAGCTCAGAGCCTGGAGCCTGCTTTGGATGCTGTGTCTCCCTCTCTCTCTGTCCCTCCCCCACTCACACTCTGTCTCACAAAAATGAATGTTAAAAACAAAATTAAAAAAAATTTTTAAAAAATATGTAATAGACACAGAACAGGTGCTCAATAATTTCTAAAAGAATTTGCACAGGGATACAAGAACACAATTAGGTTAGGTATCAGTATTCACAAATTATGCGACTAGGGACTAAAAAATGATCACAGATCAGCATTTAACAGTGTTAGCAATATTCTCTCTCGTAAATCCTTTAAGTTAAAAAGAACACATAATAATAACATTATACTAAATGGTATGCACTGTTTTAAGTATGCAAGCACCTTGCAGATATTAATTTACTAATCCTCACGATTATGCTGTGTGGTTTTATAGATGAGGAAACTAAGGCACAAAGAGCTTAAATAACTTTCCCAAGGTCACAGAGCTAGTACGTGGGGGAGTTGGGATATGAACACAGGCACCCTGACTCAAGAATCCACCTGTGCTCTTAATCACTAAAATTTTCCTTTCCTAAGAAGTGTTAAGAAACAAACATGGATAATTTGGCTTCTGAGACTCTGATCTCACTGAAAAACACAGCAGCAGTGCTAAAATAATCTTTGAATGTATATTTAATATAGAAAATATTAACTTACCTAGAGGTAATGTAAGTTATACATTTAAAAATTTTTTAATTTTATTTCCAGTATAGTTAGCATACAGTATAAGTTACACATTTGGAAGTGTTTTCTTACTTTCTATTGACATCTAATGTTTCTGAGAAAAATGTGTAATAAATGGTATGTTTTACATTACCTATAGGTCCCATTACAGCCCTGGGACCTACTTTTAACAGGACTATGTTCACATATACAAGAATTTGCAACTTTTAAATAGTTTCTATGTGATTTAAGAAAAAAACCTTCAAAATAATTTTAATATTTTCTTATCAGCTAATTCCACAACGCTGGCAGAACACATTAGCATACAGCTCTAAAACTGGATAAAATGAATCACGACTTAAATGACAACTTATCCTGGAATGGTGACTCTTGGGTTTAAGAGAGAAAAATGAAGTGCACTAAAGAGTATAATGTCCTGCATATATCTCAGAAACGAAGCCTTCAAGTTCTGTATGGTGAAAAGGAGGATGACTATACCTCTGAATTAGTAATGGCACGTGGAAAATGTAGTAGACATTTGGAAGGGCTTTTAAAAGAGTAAAAGAAAACACTTTAAAATGTTTTAAAGATATTCTTATGCTGAAAACTAACACTAATCCCAAGGCTGACCTTATACTGGGATATGATCTGAGAAGCAATAAAAGATCCTCTCTCTTTCCCCTCCCTAGAATCAACAGTCCTGCCACAACATCTCAATTCCTCACATTAGAATGACATTCCTTTGGGTTAAACCACTGAATTATTTTTGAAAAAAAAAAAAAAAAATAATAACTTTGGTCTTTGGAAAGAATTATTCACCATTTCTACATCAAGAGCAATAATCCAACTTACCTACAAAGACTCTGAAGAATGGTGAGCGTTGATGAGAAGAGAGAAAGATGGGGGAGACCGCAGGAAACTCTAGAACACAAAACCTGGGCCCCTCTGGTGCTATGATGGTTATTAGTCTCTGGGGCTGAGTTACACAGTGGAAGCATGAATGCCTTACCTCAATTCTCCAAAACAAAGTCTATTTCAAGACTTTGCTTAGAGTTGGCTTTGGGTGTGTCCAATGAAGATACAAAGAATATACTTTAAGTATATTAAAAAAAAAAAAAAAAGCACTAAAAGGGGAATATTTTAAGATGACTCATATATAGAAAACAGGTTTCCTTTTTCAGACTTATATCTAACGTTTTAGTTTGAAATCTACTCTTAACAATATGTAAAATCCAGATGTTCGTAACCACAGTATGTTCTGATATTTAATTGCACCTCTTAACATCAAATGATCTGAATATTTGGGGTCACTACTCATAAAGTTATTCTATTCTGTACTATTTCCTTACTTCTCTGACATAGAAAGCTTCCCAGTTTGTTGCTTGTAGTGGCTGGTTATTTCATTTCGCACTCGCTGAACAAGTTCCTCGTCAATAGAGAATTCTATTGCTCTGTGGATCACATTCAGCCACCAAGGAGAATTTGAATAAATCTGTAAAAAAGACAACAGCTGATCGGTTCATGTTTTTTCAGTACTATGTTTTTGTTTTTTAAAAATTTTTTTTAACGTTTATTTATTTTGGAAAGGCAGAGACAGAGCACTAGTGGGGGAGGGGCAGAGAGCGAGAGCAAGAGAGACACAGAATCTGAAGCAGGCTCCAGGCTCTGAGCTGTTAGCAAAGAGCCTGATGTGGGGCTTGCACCCACAAACCGTGAGATCATGACCTGAACCCAAGTCGGACGCTTAACCGACTGAGTCACCCAGGCGTCCCATTACTCACTATGTTTCTATCACTGGGAAAGGTGCTGTGAAAAAAATCAAAGGAAACAATAGCATGCTACTTTCCAAGGAATTATAAGGAAATATATATAGACTGTATACTCTATATATAATGGGTGTGTACTACCTTTGCATACATAAAGAGAATACCCACCTGTTTCCTGACTACTGTGGATAAATGAGAACTTACTGTATATATACTTGTGTAACAAAGTTGTGCTAACAAAATACATTATCAAAATGAAAACTCAGCATTCACTGTATATATTTGAAAAGGTGGCAGGTCTCTTTCTCAGCATAATAAAGACATCCTGCTAATCCTCAACCAACTGAACTAGATTCTACTCCATAATACTCCGATAACTGGCAAAATTATATGCCTGAATACTAAATAATTAATGCACTAGGAAGAATAAAATGTGGAGTAACTGGTTAGAATAAAAAAGACTGTGTGTTCTGTGTAGACTCCTCTTCAGGTTTGCTACTGATTTCATAAAAAAATTTAGGGGCGCCTGGGTGGCGCAGTCGGTTAAGCGTCCGACTTCAGCCAGGTCACGATCTCGCGGTCCGTGAGTTCGAGCCCCGCGTCAGGCTCTGGGCTGATGGCTCGGAGCCTGGAGCCTGTTTCCGATTCTGTGTCTCCCTCTCTCTCTGCCCCTCCCCCGTTCACGCTCTGTCTCTCTCTGTCCCAAAAATAAATTAAAAAAAAAAAAAAATTTAGAAATGACAAGTGGCACGTGTTCCATAAGAAAAATACCCATGTTTCTAATGTTCTGACATCTTAAAAGAAAAGATTTTGTAAATATACACACTAAGATCAGAAGGAGGTGAGGCAAGTCTTTACTTTCTTCAAAAGACAACTTGTTATCTCACCAGATAAGAGAAAACCCATCAGAGCTTAAAAAAAAAATGAAAGAGAACAACTTCCAAATGGATGATTTATCTACGCATCTGCTCCCATCCGAGTACTAACCAGGCCGGACCCTGCTTAGCTTCCGAGATCAGACGAGATCGGGCGCGTTCAGGGTGGTATGGCCGTAGACTCTACGCATCTACTCAATCAACAAACACTGCTAACAGCAAACATATGTTTATTATGGGATAGGCATCATCCTAGGTGCTAAGAATTCCAAGATGAATAAGAAAGTTCAAGTTCTTCTCCAAAGCAAGACACAACCCGAAACGCTCCCGGAGACAAGCACAGGTAAGGGGAGGCCTTCTGGGGACGCACCTTTCTCTGGAGCTCCCGGACGGTCTGCTGCACCGGCTGCACAGCCTGCTGTGCTTCTGCAACTTCCGTGTTACACTTGCTCATGTAATGCTCTCGCAGCTGTTTGGCCTGTGTTGAATCAGGAAACAAATATAAACTTTCATTCCAGGCCTAGAAAAGAATTCAGTATAATGCTGCAAGAACAACGTGGTTATTTTATATATGTAAAGTTACTTAACACAGTTTAAGCACAAAACTTCCAAGTATGCTGTCAAGGACATAAAAACCATGCTAGTAATTCCTAGGATATATATGAAAGAGATCACATCTACCTGTAAGTCACAAAATTTAAGAAATCCCAAGGTCTGCTTCCCAAATTTCTATCTAAGTTTTTAACCAGAAAAAAAAAGCGGGGGGGGGGGGGGAATGGGAAGAACAGTAGTAGTTCAAAATGAGACAAAACAACATTTTAGAATTTGTCTGACTTACTTATTCCAATTTCTTGGAATTACTTCAGCTTAGAAATAACACTTGAGAATATACAGTAACATAGGCGTTATGGACTAAACTGTGTTCCCTCAAAAACCATACGGTGAAGCCTTAACCCCCAAATTGAAGACAGGGCCCTTTACGGAGGTAATTAAATTAGTAAATGCAGTTAAATGAGATCATAAAGGTAGAGTCCTAATCCAATATGACTAGTGTCCTTAAGAAAAAAGAAGAAAAAAAGGAGAGACATCACGGATGCAAGCACACACAGGACATGTCATGTGAGGACACAAATGAAGGCAGCCATCTGCAAGCTGAGGAGAGGGGCCTCAGGAGAAACCACTGCTGCTGACGCTTTGGTCTTGGACTCACAGCCTCCACAAGGGTGAGAAATAAATTCTTCTTGTTTAAGCCACCTAGCCTGTGGTATTTTGTTAAGGCAGCCCTAGCTGACTAATACAAAAGGATTTACAAATTCTTCCCCTTTCAACTTTCCCAGGTAAGAAGGATCACATTACTTGCAAGCAAAAGAAATACTGAAAAATTTTGCCCTTATTAATTCCCACTAGGAAACTTATACAGTTCTCTACTCTCTTCCATTTAACTGAAATATTTAACTGGTTCTTGAAACTACTTTATGAAAAAAGAGAGGGGATCAAAGGTGATATGGGATAGTGGGAGGAAAACCAGAAAGACTACTGAACAGGAAATCCAAACGTTTCCACTTAGAAGTGGGTTGAGCCATGTGAAGTTGTCAACACTAGACCTTTGGACTTACAAAGATGGCAATTTCATGAGGTTCCACTGAACAGATACATGTCTTTGGATTAGCCACTTCCCTGGGCTTCTGTTATTTCATTTGCAAGAGCTGGAGGTTGAAGTAGATAATTTCTTGGATCTGTGGTTTCACATTCTATAGGAGTCAGGCAAAACTGATACTATGGTCTCCTTGGAAATATATCTATACAGTGCGATACGCTTTTCTTCTTCCTTCTCTCATGATGCATTTTTCTTGTTCCTGTCACAACCTTCCAATTAATTTCTGTTAAAATTCCTTGGCTATAATTATTTGATCATCACAGCTATCTACCAACAGACTCGACGGCCTCCCAGAGCTTCCTGTCGCTGAAGGCATTTAAGCAAAGAATTCCTGATGTATGTAAGGTGAGACGCCTACACAGGGAAGAAGATTTCACTCCAAAATCTCCAACACTTAGATTTGCCATCTAACATCAAGAAAGGCCTGTACACACTTCTACAATCTCACTTTGTATTTTAATTCAAATAAAAAAGGTCCCACTTACAGGTTCAATTCATTTCAAAAGTATCTACTACTCTTTTGATTTTAGCTTTGCTGTCTCTGACTTTTAAAAAGGTAAAAATCCATGGGGCCACTAGCATATCAGGCTCATTAACAATTTACAGTGAAATAATCTGTACCATTCTTTCCAATGAAGCAAGACTCACTACAGAAGTAACTTCTTTGAGAGCACACAAGAAACACCACCGAAATATTGAATTTATTTATGCCTAGGTAATACACAGAAAGGTGGAGGAAGTGCAAAGCTTTTTATTTTTACTAAACCACATCTTTTGCAGATCTGTCACGAGATCAACAACGTCTTCCTTCCTTTCCTTCCTTCTTCCCTTTTGCTTTCCATGTGCTGCTGGCTACCAGCAACCTTATCTACAAAAGCAGTTACCATATAACTGCAAGTGGATTACAAGAGAAACAACATAATACGGAGTACTGCAACTGTCTACCATCCAAAATCTCTATGCAATTCTCTACCAACCGAGGCAAAATTTGGAACATAAAAGCAGCAGAAAAAAAATATCATTACTTTTATTTAGATGTGGTATGCCCTAGAAAATGTTAATGAGATGGATTATTAACATTACATGAGATGGATAAATGTTGAGATGGATAAAGTCTGAAAAAAATTCTTTTATAGACTGAATAAAAAATTAATTACCTCTTCTTCAAGTCTGCCATCTCGTAAGGTAGGAGGTATTCCTGGATGCTTGGCTACCAACAATTCCATCAAGTTATGGGTAGCATGAAGTCTCTACAAACACACAAAAGGCAGTAATTTTGAGAGCCAATGCAGTGGACTCTAAAGGGCGAATCCACTATTAATACAGCATATAGATTACTAACACATTAAGATCAGATCACTGAAAACTTGATTCCTCTAACACAATTTGAGCACCAACTTCCTCAGAGAAAACCAAAATCAGTTTCATAGTAAAGGTCTTAGTTCATAATGGCATAAATTTTCTTCATTTAAAAATATGCAGTCTTATGAAATATACCTATGCATTTAGCAGGATGTCTGATACAGGTACATGTCTTCTATTATACGTGCATATGTCTACATATGGAACTACATATGATTATGCCAAGTAAGTCCAGTAAAGTAGAAAGGCTGACTGCGCAGACTTGACTCCTCTTCTGGGAAATGAGTCTGCATGAACCTACCAATTATATTATGATATTATCATAATGAAATACATAGGAAAACACAGCTGTGACCTAGATCTGTTGAACTGAAGGGCTGGAAAGGGGAGAAGCTGGAGGTAAAGACTATTGGAAGAAGGAGAAAACTGTATCTTTTATCTCTGTATTCAGTATAAACCAGGCTTCTCACTATGATACTGAGTTTGCAGCTGGTTAAAGGCTCCCCCTGGAGTCAAGCAAGGGCTGTGAGAAGAAATAAAGTGAAAGTAATTTCTATCTGTTAACTTGACTCTTTACTTGGGAAGACAGCTAAGGGCTAAAGAATTATCAGAAAGAGTCCTGGTAACATCTGACTTGGTGCCAGTGATTCGAGACTATAAAGGTTTATTGTGTCTGGCTACAGATTACAGGCCATGGTAGAGATCTTTGTAGAGTTCATCTCTGAAGAGTCACTTCAAATGTCTTAGGTCTTTTCAGCATGGCCACATGAATAATACAATCAGCAACACTATCCGATTTAGTAGTAACAACAAACCTGTAAATAACATTACGGAAACAAAGTGGTAGCAACTCAGCTCCTCTTCTCTGTGTGTGTCTGTGGAAGAGGACTTCTACTGCTTCCTGAACAAGGTGGAGGAGTGGACTGGGAAGAATACCTCTTTCCACCCCCTTCCACATTTTATCCCAAGGGAGCAGAGTGGCTAATCTGACTGAATAGAGCAAAACATTCAGTGGGCCACGGTTTCCCAGTAGATGGGATTATTAAGACCAAAAGGAAGAAACAGGCTGACTGATTACTCTTCACTCTTGAACCATCAGGCACACTGGACTTAACTGTCTTCTTGCCCACTTTTCTACTTTTATTTCCTTTATTCAGGAGCATGTTCTCTTTGTACTTCTTCCTTCTTCCACGAGGCAAACACGTTTGCTTCTGACCCAAGGTCTGAATTCTATAATCCTTATCCATACAGAAGGCTTGTATTTAATTTTCTCCTCTTTCCCCCCAAACTCTTCCTAATACTGAGGCACATGTGAACATGTGGGTCCCAAGGTCTAGATTCTGAATGATAAAGAAGTCCCATTAGGGACTCAAATCTAAACTTACTAAGACTAATAAAAGTAGTCCTTATTTACCATTTAGCTAGAGAGCCTTGTCTATATGACCCACTGGACAGAAATAAGAAAGGGAAGAGATTCAAAATTTAAATAAATGTTGAAATTCAAATATTCAACTCTTCCTAAAAAACCTCTAAAAATTAAATCAGAAGATCAGTGGGAAGGTTTTATTACTAAGTTCCACTGCTTAGTTTACAGCATTTTTCTTCTTTCAGTCAAAACTATGCCACTGTGTTAACATTTATATGCAAAAGTGATAAACCTCACCCCGTTCTTTTAAGCACAAATACTTTAACCTGTTTTTCTAATGTTGGTTAGATTTATCTAGTCAGCCTTGTGCCAATAATGGCCTGAACATACGGAACAGTAGTGATTTTCAAACTTTCATCTATCTACAAATCACCTTGAGTGCTTATTGTTGAAAGCACTGAATCCAAAACTTCATCCTCAGAGATTATGGCTCAGTCCATCCATTTTGTTACCCTTTATCTTCTTAAATATTCCGAAAAATTATTTTGTAAAAAACAAATGGATGATATACTTGAAATTGTTTAGTTTTTACTCACTTGGAGTGAATCGGTTTTGAGCTTTCCTTTGTGTTCCTCAGATGAACGCAACACTTCTCTGTACAGTTCTGCTGCCACGGCATACTCACCTGATGAATTAAGGTGATTTAAAGCACAAGAAAGTCATCTATTTCGCTCCCAATGTGATCTGGTTATCTAGTATCTGAAAAGATCTACTATAAAAATGTAACAATGATTAAAACTCACTACTTTTTAAAGAAAAGAAACTTCACTTAATATGAACATCCCAATAAAAAAGCTGACGATAGCTGCTCTTGTTCACTCCATTGCAGAGAACACCAATCAGAAATATTTATGTTTTAAAATTATACTGAAAAACAAACTAAATTAACTTTCAATTTAGACAAATGATTTTCCTCTTACTAAAGTTAAAGGGTGCCAATTAGTAGTCATTTTGATGTTTGAAATTAAGGATAAATTTATAAATATTCAAAACACTATGATCAACCTGCACATAATTCTCAGATAAATCATATATTCTTCTTAATAGGTATTGTTCTTCTTGGTGGCCAAATGATTTGCAATGAAAAACCACATTTCCAAAACTTAGGGATTCTTTCCATTTCTGGTCACATGAATCTCAATCAGTCTGAAATTAATGATTTTTTAAATTATTATTCATAAGTAGCAACTCACTCAAATAAAGTAACTTAAAAGTATCAAGTAAAGTACAGGCCCATAGGTCATATCTAACCCTCTGCATTTTTGTAGGGTATCGGAACTCAGTCATGCTCATTTGTTTATGTACAGTCTGTAGCAGCATAGCAGCGTTTGCATTACAACAGTAGAGCTGAGAGGTTGCAACAGACCTTCTGGCTCAAAGCCTAAAAGATTTTTTTTTACTAAATTTTTTTTAATGTTTATTTATGTTTCAGAGACAGAGAGGGACAGAGAATGAGCATGGGAGGGACACAGAGAGAGGGAGACACAGAATCCAAAGCAGGCTCCAGGCTTTAAACTGTCAGCACAGAGCCTGATGCGGGACTTGAACCCAAGAACCGTGAGATCATGACTTGAGCCGAAGTCGGACGCTCAACTGACTGAGCCACCCAGGCGTCCCTAGCCTAAAATATTTATTATCTGGTTCTTTCAGTAAAAATTTTCTGACGCTTCAATAAAAGGAGACAGGAAACATTTTAAATGGCTTGAATAATAGAACTTATCCTATTTGCTGCCTGAGGAAAACCTCAAAACTGATTATTGAGACATAAAATAAAAATCTAACAGGAAAATCACAAGATACAAAAAAAAAGAAGAGGATTTTGCTTTTGTTTGCTGAGAAAACTTTTTTCATAATCATCACATACATTCTTTTCTTTTCACTGCAAACTAGTTTTATTAATATCATGGATTTAGGACTTTGTTCACAGCCACAGTAAGATATTTATATATATATATATATAAATTATTATATATAAATACTATATTTACATTATATTTCATATTATATTTATATTATATATATATACAAATTATGTTGGTTCTCTTTTTGTTAAATCTGATTATATACATAAATATATATACTTATTATGATAAAATATTCCTAACATAAAACTTACCATATCAACCATTTTTAAGTATGCAGTTTAGTGGCATTAGGTACATTCACATTGTTGTGCAAGACATTTGCTTTTATACCATTGCTTTATACTTAGTTCTACAAGCTACCAAATACAAAGTTTTCTAAAGCATACATTTCACAGTATTTTACAGTCAATTTCTATTGACTTTGATAAAGGAGAATATTATTTTTGCAAAATTACTATCACATTATAATGTAGGAGTAACACTCAATTATCTTCACACAAGAAGCTCTCTCTTTTTAGTTTTGAAGATTCTTGTGAAGCTTTTCAAAAGACTGCAAAAGATTCTATTAGTATTTATACTATTATTTATAAAGAATAATTCACTTAATTCTTTCTTAATTACTATACTTTTTAAAGGTGGCTAGCCTATAATACAAGCAGTTGAATTTTAACTATTCACTATAATACTTTTTAAAATGTTCATTTAAAAAATATATGCTTTCGGGCGCTTGAGTGGCTCAGTCATTAAGTGTCTGCTCTTGGTCAGCTCGGGTCATGATCTCATGGTTCATGAGTTCAAGCCCCACAATGGGCTCTGTGCTGGCAGTGCGGAGCCTGGTTGGGATTCTCTCTCTCCCTCTCTCTGCCTCTCTCCTGCTCTCTCTGTCTCAAAATAAATAAACTTAAAAAAAAAAAATGCTTTCTAGGAAAGACCCAAAAATATGCACGTTCAAGAAGTTATACAAGTTTAAACCAAATTTAGAAATACCCATTCTTTGCCACTTGATGGCACTAACTTTTCTAAGTAAACTAAATAGTACTGAATTTGATACTTGCCAAGCTAATTTTCTCCAAAAAATATGTCCAGAAAACATACTGTACAAAGTTGGAATAACACGTTTTTAATAGCACGATCAGTGAGGGCCTTAGAATATGCACTGTATATCATACATATTTGTATATAATATAAGCAAATCCCTCAAATTTGCACTTAATTTCAGATTTCTTTTAGAAGTCAGATCTCCACTGTCTGATTTCTATATTGGAAAATATTAAATCTCTAAGTCAAATATGTAATGTTACCTCCAAAAATGGTTAATATACTACTATTAAGCAACGGAAACTACAAGTAGTAAATGTAATTACTAATTACAATTAAATTAAGAATGGACATAACCTTTATTAATGCACTTTCTGATAGGAATTTCTCTTCATCAACCAAGTTTTCATGCACAGAAAGACAAAGAACTCTAATGGGAATGCAGTCGAAGCTTTTTGAAAAGAGCAGTAAGACACCTCCCGTTAGGCCTCAGCTTGGTATTTTGCCTCACAGCCCACTGCACACTGAGCCTTCCAGAATGCTACATATAAGTGCTTAGAAACAATCAGATGAATCATTCCTTTTACAATCCTCTACCACACATAACTTCATAGCAGGGAAAAGAAGGTAATAAATCTGAAAAGGAAACTAGAAAAGAGGCCAAGGGAAGAAATCCATTCACTCTCTGAGCTTGAGTCATAAAAAAATAGAATAAAATGATGATTGCAGTTTTAGAATCAAGATGGGAAAACGAAATTTATTTCTATTATTGTGATAATCTGCAAGTAATATATTAGTGACTTTAGAAATCTTTGATGAAGAGCTTCAACTTACTGTAGATAGCATAATATTGAGGTTTAAAATGTCCATTTGATAAACAAGAAGACATAGTATAATAAAAAATTAATTTTTAGTCAAAAGATTCAGGGCAAATTCTCTGTCGTTTATTAGCCATAATCTTGAGAAACCACCTAAGCCTTCTGAATACCAGTTTTCTTATGTGAAATGGGAATAATACTTTAATCATTGGGCAATAATGAGGATAAAACAATATATACTTAAAGATGTTAGGTATAATACAAAATGCTTATAGAAAGTGATCATTTCTCAGATATGATGCTAGATTTTAAAGACTTGAAAATATTTTATTTTATTTATTTATTTATTTATTTTTTAAATTTTTTTAACGTTTATTTATTTTTGGGACAGAGAGAGACAGAGCATGAATGGGGGAGGGGCAGAGAGAGAGGGAGACACAGAATCCGAAGCAGGCTCCAGGCTCTGAGCCATCAGCCCAGAGCCCGACGCGGGGCTTGAACTCACGAACGGCGAGATCATGACCTGAGCTGAAGTCGGACGCTCAACCGACTGAGCCACCCAGGCGCCCCAAGACTTGAAAATATTTTAAATAGTACATTGATTATTCACATATCTCTAAGAAGAGGCCTATGTATTTATGTGACACTCAAGTATTCTGTAGATTTTAGTCACAATTATCCCACTCAAATAATTTGGGACTGTGACAGAATATTATTAGGTAGGACACATAATTTCCCAATTTTTGCCTAATTACTTCTAAGCTGAAATAAAGGAAAGTTAAATTTTTTGAAAAAAATTTTTTTCTATTAAAAAGTCGTATGGTGACAGATGGTAGCTACACTTGTGATGGTCACAGCATAACATATAGAGCCATCCTATTACTATGTTATACACCTGAAACTAGTGTAACATCATGCTTCAACTATGGTTCAATTAAAAAGAACAAAATAAAACAAAAACGCTGCCTGATACTCTTTCACTACACATTTTAAAGGACTGATCGTTTTAAGATTTTAGATCGATTCCGGAAAACTATAATCACAAGCACACTTAGTAATTGAGAGGGCAACGACAATAATGGTGATGATTAATAATTTGAGAAAATCCAGATTTGCAAACACTGCTAGCTAAATTAAGTATTTCTCAGGCAATGTCCTTGAGAGAAGATTTGTACATAAAGTTGCATGTAGTATATTTGTACAATTTTTAAGAAATATGTAATAATGTCTTTTTTCTGTTATTAGTTATTGATAATAAAAATCTGCATATGAACAGGTTGAGAAGCGGTAAGAATCTGAGGTTACTTCATATTACCATGGTTACTAACACCACTCTTCATTTATGTTTCTATCGAGTTTCCAATGTACATCAACACTTCACATTAAGAATAATAATACTTCAAGGGGGGCTAAGTGAGTGGTACTACCTGTATTTTATCGATAAGGAAACTGAGATCCATAAACTTTGCACAATATACCTAAGTTCAGAGTGCAAAAACTATAGCAAGTAAGAAGGCCCATCTTTTTCACAGTTCTTGTCTAGAGCTACTTCTACTCATCCTCTGTGAGTCTTCTGAACTTTACGCAAGTATTCAGGACAAGGGACACTTTCTAGTGCTGGTTCTGTTATGCTGAAAAACTAATAACCAAAGACAGACCACTCAGTTCAAAGAGGCTTAGAACATTTCCTTGTATTAGACAGAAACAAATTTCTCTGGGCAACTAATTTCTTTAAGGTCTTATTAGGTAAACAAGAAAAATAGTAAATTCTCTCCATGACTGTGTACTCAAAGAGACTAACTGATTAGCAATCTTTGTGGGAAGGTCAAAAGAATTGGAATTTATTCCAATATGCCTTTTTAGTTCTAACAGTGAAGAGCTATATACATGACTTTTGTGAGGAAGGTAGAAATAAAGAAGCATTTACATATCTTCAATTATAAAAGTGCTTAAAACTGTACCTGACCATTATGAAATACTTGTATGATTTTAAGAACTATATTCTACTTAGTTTTGGAGAGAATAAAATCAAATGATCTAAACCAAAGCTATAAGAGAGGTTTTAAAGGTAGTTTTGTAAAAAGGCACATTTACATCAGTAATTTTCTCATTACTTACAAGAAAGCTCTTAAACGTCATGGTATAAAAGCTATAAAACTATGCAATCTTATATTACAAATACAGTAACAGATTAATAACAATAGACTCTGTTGAACAGAATATTCAGTGATTCACTACAGGTGCAAAAAAATAACACTTTAGTTTAGATAGCCAGAAAAATTACCATAAAAATTTAGAATAAATTTCTCAAAGAATGAATGCTTCCAACAATAGAGGCACTGTGCTTAGTGCAAGTTTAGTATAAAAGCTGAGGTCATGGAAATGAGGCTAGTGAGTAACTGAAATAGAACGCTGATTTTACAATTTTATATTCTCAAGAGCACTGTATGAATGAGAATTCCACTTGTTTCTACATCCTTGCCAACATGTGATCTGTTTAATTTAAGCCATCTTAATAAAGGCATATAAGGGTGTTCTTGTGGTTTGAATGTGCATGTACCTAATGACTAATGATGATGAATATCTACCTTTTCCTATGTTTTATTTGGCATCTCTATATATTCACTGAAGTCTCTGTTCAAACACTTTGTCTATTTGCATTGGGCTGCTTTCTATTATTGGTTTTTAAGAGTTCTTTTCATATTCAGAATAGAAGTCCTTTCTCAGATATGTGATTTGCAAATATTTTCTCTATTCAATGCCTTATCTTTTCTTTCTTTCTTTTTCTTTCTTTTTTTTAATCTTTATTTTGATTTATTTTTGAGAGAGAGACAGCAAGCACGGGGAAGGGGCAAACAGAGGGACAGGGACAGATGATCCGAAGCAGATTCTATGCTGACAGCAAAGAGCCCAATGTGGGGCTCTAAATCAGGAACTGAATCATGAGATCATGACATGAGCCAAAGTCGGTTGCTTAACCAACTGGGCTACCCAGGAGCCCCTATCTTTTTATTTTCTTAAGAATGCCTTTTGTGGGGTGCCTGGGTGGCTCTGTCCATTAAGTGTCCAACTTTGGCTAAGGTCATGATCTCATGGTTCGTGGGTTCGAGCCCCGTGTCAGGCTCTGTGCTGACAGTCAGAGCCTGCAACCTACTTCAGATTCTGTCTCTGGCTCTCTCTGTCTCTAAAATAAACAAACATTAAAAAAAAATTTTTATAAAAAAAAAATGCATTTTGAGGAGTTGAGTTTATTAATTTTGATGAAGATAAATATATCAATGTTTTCTTTTATGGATTGTACTTTTGGTGTTTACCAATCTATCAATCTTTACCTAATCCCAAGTCATAATTTTTTTATCCTTTGTGTTTTTCTCTAAGTTTTATAGTTTGAATTTTTAATTTCTTTCATATCTTCTGTATTATGAACTGTTTATACAATGCAACGTTAAAGTTTTATTTTTTGAGTATGGATATCTAATTGTTCCAGCACTATTTACTGAAAATATTAACTTTTCTCCACTGAAATACCTTTGCATCTTTGTGGAAAAATCAAATGAACATAAATAAGTGGGACTATTTCTGGACTCTATTCTGGTCCATTGGTCTACTTGCCTATCTTTATGCCTATGTCACACTGTCTTGATTATTGTAGTTTTAAAATATGTCTTGACTCAGGTAGCATAAATCTTCAAACTTTTTTCTTTTCTCAAGTTGTTCTGGCTAGGTGAATTTCAGAATCATCCTGTCACCTGCTATAAAATAGCCTGTTAAAATTTTGACTGGAAAATTCTGATTGCATTAACTATGTATCAATTTAGGATGAATTAGCCTTAACAATAAAGAGTTTTCTGATCCACAAACATGGTATAATTAGGTGTTCTTTAATTTCTCTCAGCAATGTTTGTAATTTTCAGTGTTTTCGTGACTTTTGTAAACATCTTACACATCTCTTTTCAAGCTGATGCTTAAGTATCTCATATTTTTTTGATACTACTATGAACAGTATCATCGTAATTTCTAATTATTCATTCCTAGCATATAGGAATAAAATCAGTTTTTATATACTAATCTTGTATAATGCAACTTTGCAGAACTCACTTATTAGTTCTAGTAATTTTCCTACATGGATAATCATATTAGCAAATAAAGACAGTTTGATTTACTTTTCCTATTCAAACTGGTAACTTTTATTTCTTTTGTCTTGCAGCACTGGAGAGAATTCAGGTAATGTGTTGAACAGAAATGGTGATGGGACATTCTTGACTTGTTCATGATCTTAGAAAACATTCAGTTTTCAACCTTTAAGTATAACATTAGTTATAGATTTTTTCAGAGATGTCTTTTAACAAAGTGAGAAAGTTATCTTTGATTTCTAGGTTGCAGAAAGTTTTTTCAGGAATGGATGTTGCATTTTATCAAATTCTTTCCTACATTTATTGAGAGGCTCACAAAGTTTTTCCTTCTCCGTTAATTTCGTGAATCATGTTAATTTTTTTAAGTTTTATTTTTAATTTTTAAAATTTTACATCCAAATTAATTAGCATATAGTGAAACAATGATTTCAGGAGATTCCTTAATGCCCCTTACCCATTGAGCCCATCCCCCTCCCACAATCCCTCCAGTAACCCTCAGTTTGTTCTCCATGTTTATGAGTCTCTTCTGTTTTGTCCCCCTCCCTGTTTTTATTTTTGTCTCCCTTCCCTTATGTTCATCTGTTTTGTATCTTAAAGTCCTCATATGAGTGAAGTCATATGATTTTTGTCTTTCTCTAATTTCACTTAGCGGAATACCCTCCAGTTCTATCCATGTAGTTGCAAATGGCAAGATTTCATTCCTTTTGATTGCTGAGTAATACTCCATTGTATAGATATGCCACATCTTCTTTATCCATTCATCCATGGATGGACATTTGGGCTCCTTCCATACTTTGGCTATTATTGATAGTGCTGCAATAAACATGGGGGTGCATGTGTCCCTACGAAACAGCACACCTGTATCCCATGGATAAATGTCTAGTAGTGCAATTGCTGGGTCGTAGGGTAGTTCTATTTTTAGATTTTTGAGGAACCTCCATACTGTTTTCCAGAGTGGCTGCACCAGCTTGCATTGCCACCAACAATGCAAAAGAGATCCTCTTTCTCCGCATCCTCGCCAACATCTGTTGTTGCCTGAGTTGTTAATGTTAGCCATTCTGACAGGTATAAGGTGGTATCTCATTGTGGATTTGATTTGTATTTCCCTGATGACGAGTGGTGTTGAGCATTTTTTCATGTGTCAGTTGGCCATCTGGATGTCTTCCTTGGAGAAGTGTCTATTCATGTCTTTTGCCCATTTGTTCACTGGATTATTTGTTTTTTGGGTGTTGAGTTTGATAAGTTCTTTATAGATTTTAGATACTAACCCTTTATCTGATATGTCATTTGCAAATATCTTTTCCCATTCTGTCGGTTGCCTTTTAGTTTTGCTAATTGTTTCCTTTGCTGTGCAGAAGCTTATTTTGATGAGGTCCCAGTAGTTCATTTTTGCTTTTGTTTCCCTTGCTTACGGAGACGTGTTGAGTAAGAAGTTGCTGTGGCCAAGATCAAAGAGGTTTTTGCCTGCTTTCTCAAGGATTTTGATGGCTTTCTGTCTTACACTGAGGTCTTTCATCCATTTTGAGGTTTTTTTTGTGTGTCTGGTGTAAGAAAGTGGTCCAGGTTCATTCTTCTGTATGTTGCTGTCCAGTTTTCCCAGCATCACTTGCTGAAGAGACTGTCTTTATTCCACTGGATATTCTTTCCTGCTTTGTCAAAGATTAGTTGGCCATACGTTTGTGGGTCCATTTCTAGTTTTCTATTCTGTTCCATTGATCTGAGTGTCTGTTCTTGTGCCAGTATCATACTGTCTTGATGATTACAGCTTTGTAGTATAGCCTGAAGTCTGGGATTGTGATGCCTCCTGCTTTGGTTTTCTTTTTCAAGATTGCTTTGGCTATTTGGGGTCTTTTCTGGTTCCATACAAATTTTAGGATTATTTGTTCTAGCTCTGTGAAGAATGCTGGTGTTACTTTGATAGGGAACGGTAATTAATTTTTAAATAGTAAACCAGTCTTGCATTCCCAGAATAAATTCTACTTTGTCATAAAGTATTATTTTTTTTTAATATATTGTTAGATTCACTTTGTTAAAAATTTTTAAAGAATTTTCTATCTATGTTCTTGAGTGACACTGGTCTCTAGTTTTGTAATCAGGATACTGGTGCCTCAAAGTAAGTTGAAAATTATTTTTTCCTTTTTAATATTATAGAAGAGCTTATATGGATTTGATATTATTTCTTCCTTAAATATTTGGTAGAATTCACCAAGGAAGTCACCTGGGCTTCTAGTCATCTAGAATTCACTTTGTGGTTAAGTTTTTTAACAGTAAAATTAATTTCTTGAATAGATACAGGGCTATGCAGGTTACCTAGGTTATCTATTTCTTATTGAGTTGGTTTTGGGAATTTGTGTCTTCTAAAGCACTTGTTCATATATGTAAGTTGTCAAATTTCTGGCATAAAGTTGTACATAAGATTCCTTCACAATTTTTTAAAGATCTGTAGACTCTGTAGTGATGTTACCTGTCTCATTCCCGATTCCTCCTAACAGTAATCTGCGTCTTTTCTTTTTTCCTAAACAGTTTGACTAGAGGATTATAACTTCCCACTGATCTCAAATAATCAGCTTTTGATTTCATGGTCTCTTTTTACTGGTTTTGTTTTCTTTTTAATTGATTCCTGCATTGATATTAATATATTATTTTCTGTCTTTTCCTGACTTGGTATTTCATTTGCTTTTCTTTTTTTAGTTTCTTAATTAGGTATCAGCTGAGGTCAATGACGTACAACTTTTTTCCTAAGTTAGTGTTCAGTCCTATAAATTTCTCTTTAATCACTGATCAAGATTCCACAGCTCTTGATGTTTTCATTTTAATTCACTTGAAAATATTTGCCAGTTTCCCTTTTGATTTATTCTTTAACCCAAGGGTTACTCAGAATTATTTTAATTAGTTTCAAATTATTTGGGGACTTTCCAGTTATCTTTGATACCTAATTTAATTCCATTATGGTCAGAGAATGTACTTTTTAAGACTTGAATCCTTTTAATTTTTTTTAATGTTTATTTATTTTGAAAGGGAGTGTGAGAGAGAGTGAGCAGGGGAGGGGCAGATAGAGAGAGAAGAGTGAAGAGAGGAGAGAGTTAGAGAGTGAGAGTGAGAGTGAGAGAGAGAGAGAAAGAGAAAGAGAAAGAGAATCCCAAGAGGGCTCAATGCAATGCGGGGCTCAAACTCATGAGCCGTGAGATCATGACCTGAGCCAAAAATCAAGAGATGGATGCTTAACTGACTAAGTCACTCAGGCACCTCAAAACTTGAATGCTCTCAAATTGACTGAATTGTTTTATAGCCCAGAACATGCTCTGTCTCGGTAAACATACCATGTGCACTTGAAAAGAATGTGTATTCTTTGGTGGGGTACAGTGTTCTATAACTGTTGACTATGTCAATTAGTTGCTACTGTTGAGTTTTCCATGCCTCTTATTTTCTGTCTTCTTGTTCTATCAATAATTGGAAGAAGGATGTTGAAATCTTGGACTATAGTAATGAATTTGTCTATTTCCAATTATAGTTGTATCAGTTTGTGTTTTATTTACTTTTAAGCCTTGCTTTTTGTTTTCTTAAAAAAATTTTTTTTAAGTTTATTCATTTTTGAGAGAGAGAGAGAGAGAGCGAGCGAGCGAGCATGAGCAGGGGAGGGGCAGAGAGAGAGAGAGGGAGACACAGAATCTGAAGCAGGCTCCAGGCTTTGAGCTGTCAGAGCCCGAAGTGGAGCCTGAACTCATGAACCGTGAGATCATGACCTGAGCCGAAGTCAGATGTTCAATACACTGAGCAACTACCCAGGAGCCCCTAAGCCTTGCTTTTAAGTGCATAAACATTTAGGTTTATTTTCCAGTGATAAAATAACACTATATCCTTGGTAATACTCTTTGCCTGGCAGTAATATAATCACTCCAGCTTTTTTTGATTAGTGTTAATATAGCATATCATTTTTCATCCTGTTACATTTGTATCTTTAAATAAAAAGAGGGTTTCATGTAGATAGTGTATTATTAGATACTGTTTTTTTTAAATATCCATCTTGAAAATCTCTAATTGGGGCATTTAGACCATTGCATTTAATGTAACCACTGATATGCTGCTTCTGGCCATTACAAAATGAGAGAATGAATTTACCCTCCTTTCTGAAACGTACAAAATATATGAAATAATAGACTATAAGACACCGGATGTTAGGCAATAAAAAACTATCCCTCAGAGATGGGAAATACCAATTAAATATCTTTCCATGAAATAAAAGATTCTCGGGGCGCCTGGGTGGCTCAGTCGGTTGAGTGACCGACTTCGGCTCAGGTCATGATCTCGTGGTCCGTGAGTTCGAGCCCCGCGTCGGGCTCTGTGCTGACAGCTCAGAGCCTGGAGCCTGTTTCAGATTCTGTGTCTCCCTCTCTCTGACCCTCCCCCGTTCATGCTCTGTCTCTCTCTGTCTCAAAAAAATAAATAAACGTTAAACAAAAAAATTAAAAAAAGAAAAGAAATAAAAGATTCTCTATTAATGTGCTTAAATTTTGTGTATAATGTATAACACCATAACTGTATCCATATACATTGTGTGTGTGTATTTGTCTATCTCTCCTTGCTAAGAATTTAAGGTCCAAAAGATCAAAGACTTACTTTGCTTTACTCTATTATCTTTAGTACTGAGATCATACCTGGTGCAGAGCAGACATGCTAATATTTGATGAAAGAATGAATTTACAAATAATTTTATTTTGTCAATTGATGACTAGCATTCCCTTGAATGTCAGAATTCAACCATTCTTCTATTTCTAGGTATTTTACTCATTTTCAGTTGTTCACTACTATAGACTAAGGTGAATAATTTATTGCCAAATCTTTGTTTACATCCTTTCCCAAACAACAACAAACTTCTACAAGTGGAAATGTATGGTGAAAGCATATGCAAACTTTGACGGTGTTTCAAATGTTCTGCACAAGTGCTCTCCATTAGGTCGAGCCTACCTAAACTAAGATCAGTAGTGTATAAGAATGCCTTCCTTGGGGGATTTTAATTTCTACTCTACCTAATCTGCCTCATTAAGTATTTAGAAGAATCAGAGATAACAAAACAATCACCTTCTACCTTTAATGATGTGGATGCCTGCTAAGCCATTGAGAGCGCAGACTAGTTGCCGATGTGCTTCTTCACACTCTGTTCCACATTTCTTCTGTAGAGATGTTAGCAGCTCTTCCATTGTCATGGTGCTAAAAGAAAAGGTAGATTGTTCCTGAAGAGAAAATCCTAAGTGCCAATATTACATCACATAAGATCAAGAGTATCAGACTCTTACAGAGTCTTTGTATATCTTCGGGATCTTTCTTTCCACTTCCATTTTACCACTGTCACTTTCAACTCAATTGCCTCTTACTATTCTGGCAAGCATTCTATTACCTGATCCCATCCTCCTTTACTTTTTCCCAGTTAGGTCAATGGAGAAGCGAAGTAGAAAAATCTTCCCAAAATATGAAGTACCAACACGATATGTTTGAAACAGTATGGGTGTTAGAAGATAAGATTAAGTCTGAATCTCTAGCATTATAATTTAATGAATCTCCATAAGCCTGAATTTTTTTTTATCTGTAAAAAAAATGAGGATTCTTCAAGGATCAGATCAAATGCCATTGCTGCCAAAAGGCTGTCTAACGTTAACCATTTATATAGAAATTATTTCCATATTCTAACTGTCTACAGCCATGTATAAGTACCTCTTATGAAGTAGGTTTGCCTTATTTTATAGGAATCACTAATCTTTGTCATTTCCCTTATTTGTCTATAAACTGCTTAAAGGCAAAGACAAAAATATAATTCCTCTTTCTATATATTTTTAATAACACCTTATCTTTTTAACACCAGGTGCTAAAACAAAACAAAACAAAACAAAACAAAACAAAACAAAACACACCAGTTGCTGAGTCACAGACTGATGAACAAACAATTTCTGGGATAACAGTGGACTAGATACTGTGGACACAAATTACAAAGAAAATATAGTAATCTAATTCAGTTAAGTCCCTGATGTAGGAACAAAAAATTAGAACAAGAACAAAAGCCTTTCATATCTGAAGTGCAGCAAAAAATACACAAAACAAAACAAAAAAACAGAATAAAACAATAAAACCCCCAAATAGTCCTAACTTTAAAAGAAATGTTTAAAACCATGAAAATAATTTTGAGAATGTGGCTCTCTTTCATAAATGGGGTTCATGCCAAAGAAAAACCTCACTGCTAAAAATAACTGACAACAGCTCATTTATAAGACCCTGAATGAAACTGGGGGCTAGAAAGCTAATAGCTTAAACACTGTCTATCACTAATATAGTGTCAATTGCAGTGTAAGGAAATTGAAAACAAAACCTTTTCTGGAGTGGCAAAAACTCCCCACGAACGGCCTGTGGGTGGCAGCAGGCCTGCCTGAGCCTCAGCAGTGGATATAGAATGGAGGTGACCGTCCTTCGGTCCAGGCTGCTGAGCTTCAGTGCCCAGTCAGAAATCTTCCTGAGCTTTACTACTGCATCCTGGCAGCACACTTCATGCTGGCGGTGATAGAAATGTCTTTCCACTGGAGAAAAGTGAAGCCAGTGGACTTCTTCTGTCTGAGGGGGTATCTGGATCTGTAGGGAGAAGAAAAAAAGGATTTCACCTGAAAATTTAACTTTCCATCCCAGCTCTCGCTTCCCTTTTCTTGTAATGTCCTTAATCAGTAAAAACTTATGCTACTGACTTGGTCAATCACATCTTTCTTTGCAGACCTCCATAGTATCTTGGCAATAAAGCTGTAGAGGAGCTGAGGATTCTTCCTGCAGTAAGGGCGATAGAGAAGTCGAACCCACCAGTGTTTGACACAGTAAGGTTCAATACCAAGAAAGACCACCAACCCAAAAAGATCTGAGAAGAAAAAAAAAACAACAACACATTGAGAATAACTGTTTCTATATTTCTACATTACTATTTTGAATAACCGCTTTCATAGATATTACACAGCACATAGTACTTTCCATGAATTAAAACGCAGATTGTATAGACTCTTGAATCTGAAAGTTAATTCCACTTTGACTTACGTTTGTTGATATTGCACTAGGTTTTGTGTTAGGAGCTAAAATGTGTAACCATTCTACAAACCTCGTATTTAATCCAAAAGTCTGAAATTTCCATCAGAAGTAAAACTAGAAAATGACTCACTTGTGTGCACCTGATCAAGAGATACATAAGAAGAATCAGGCACTCTCATGAGACTACTGGATTTAAGGCTTGCTGGATTAGGAAAGAAGTCTGAATGACATAGGTGATATGAAGAATATTCACTGATCCAATATTCATTACATTTTTTGGTCTAGTAATTCTACTTTTGGGAAATAAGACTAAAACCATAATAAAAAACTAGAGACAAGATTAATCCACACAGTGACATTCATGCCAACAACATATAGAATAAAAATGACTCAAATAAAGAAATGATTAAATAAATCATATAGTACTCTCCGTAAGACAAAACCTTTCTTTTCCTTTTTTTTTCAAATTTTTATTTAAATTCTAGTTAGCAAAAAATACTCGTTTTAGGAGAATTTAGTGATTCACTTACATATAACACCTGGTGTTCATCACAACAGGGGCCCTCCTTAATGTGCATCACTCATCTAGCCCATCTCCTCACCTCCCTCCCTCCCTCCCTCGACCCTCAGTTTGTTCTCTATAGTTATGGTTTGCTTCAGCCCTTCCTTAGTTTCCCTCCTTCCCCTATGTTCATCTGTTTTGTTTCTCAAATTCCACATATGAGGGAAATTGTATGGTATTTAAGATAAAACTGATCTTCTTCTAATCCAACAGGCCTTGTGTTTGTTAGATTTACTTCGTTGTACTTGTATGTTTTATGATTGGGGAACCAATATTATAGTCCATGTTTTGCTCACTTAACATTATACCTTACAGTGTTTGCATTTATGATGGATTTTTAAAACATGAAAAATTGCTTAGAATATAATGTTAAGTGAAAAAAAAGGTATAAAATTATGCATGCAGTATGAGGACAAACATGCAAACATTTATATAAAAAAGATTGGGATAGTGGTTATGTCTTTAAATGAAGATTATGGCTCAGTGTAATTTTTTAAATATTTTTCTGCATTAAACATGTTCACATTGGGCTATATTCTCTTTAGAAACCATGAAATTTTTTTTCCAAAAACGTGATGTCCCTACCCACAACATTTATTCTGAAGATGCCTAACAAATATTTAGGTTGAATTAAGTTACTTTGACACTTTCTGAGAGTCCATTAACATCTAAAAAGAAATACTGCCTACATGCAGATATCAATGGAGTTGTACTTCTGTTAAATCAATCCATTTGCCTATGTGCTATCTCTTCTTTGAGGTCCCAAAAGTGCCTCAAGCTCAACTTGCCAAAATCAAATTCATACTCTTTTTGCCCAAACATGCTTCTCCTCTAGTGTTATTCACTAGGAAATACAGTCACTGTACATGGAGTTATGCTACTTCGAAGTCCTGGCATCTCCCCATCACTGAATAAGCCTTATTAATTTTTTTCTTATCCACTTTTTTGCATTTCTTCAGGACAATCCTAGTTAAAACTCAGGGTGTCAGTATCAACTTGCCTAGATTACTTATTGTAGCCAACTGAGATCCTAGTATCCACTCTGTCCCACTTCTAAACCATTCTCTACACTGCAAATAGATTGAGTTTTTGAAATCCAAATATAACCACGAGATGATACCCAACCACTTTGTTTAAATCTTTCCAATAGCTCCTACTATTCTTAAGAAAATAAACAAATAAAATTATTCATCATGGCCTACAGAGTCCTCCATGGTCTGATCTATATCCACCTATTCAATCTACTGGGTTTTCCAGTTTTCCAGCTCTCTGTATTCTAGCCACACTAATATCCTTCCATGCTCCTCCTGCCAGATCATCTTTGTATTTTCTGTTTCCTTTACGATAGAGAATTCTTCCCTATTTACTTAACTCATATTAATATTTCAGATCCTGGCTCAGCTGTCCCTTCCTTCGACATCCCTATTATGTGATGTCACAGAATGAGACATCTTTTCTGAAGCCTATTATAGTTTGAATTTTACATTTATCTTATACATTAAAGTTACCTTGACTACAGTCTTAACATTTGTCTTAAGTACTTAATAAATACATCTTCCCTTCTAAGCTGTAAGCTCAAGAAGGTCAGGAACCGAGTCTTTTTTTTTTTTTTTTTTATTATACTTCACAAAGAATAAATGAACCAATAAATGTACTACAAAGTACTTAAGTAATTTAGAGTCAACACTTTCGAAGAAGCTAAAATGAATACACAAATATATAAATGGGAAATAAGAACAACAAAAGCAGCAGTGGAAGCAGCTACCACTCACTGAATATTTAATACCTGCCAGGTGCCATGCTAAATGCTTGCATACTTTATTATAACTAATCTTAAAACATCTTACTTCGCAAATAAGGAAAATAAAAATTTGAATGTTTATGTCATTTCTTTATGGACATACAACTGAAAAGTCAGTATGTCACCATGGTTCGTATATCCTGAAAACCAGTGCTTTGTATACTATACAAAGAAGTATATTACATAGACATGGAGTGGGGAGGATGGGAGGAGAGGGAGGCGTTCTTGCTACCTGGCTTTATTTCAGCCTGCCTGTAGAAACATACTAAAGGCCTCACAAATTATGGAATGAAAATATCCTAGCCTCATGTCCTTGCTCAGTGTGTAGTCAACCTGGGATTCACAAGATCTCTGGTTGTTGCTAATTAGTAAATCATCAAATCTGGTTTATCTCTATCAGTCTAGCACAGTGGTTCTCAATGGAGGTGGAGGTGGAGTGGTATGATTTTGTCCCCCAGGGGATAATAGGCAATGTCTAAAACACATTTGTGTTTTAGCAGTGCTACTGCCATCTAGTGGGAGAAGCTAAATATCCCAAGACGCAGAGGACAGCTCCCAACAAAAAAGAAGTATCCAGGCCCAAATGTCAATGGGGCCAAGGTTGAGTAATCCTGCTCTAACACGAAAAGAAAACCAATGAGACTTTCATTTTCAACTACAACATCGTGACTATGCATCTTTTCCTTCTCCTCTCTCTCTCTTGCTACCTTCTTTCTGTTTTCTACCTACCATTTTGGAGCTCTGAGTTCAGTTTAGACCTGCATCTACACTGCTCAGGAGGGCACAATGACTGTTCACCTTAGGACAATGGGACTACTCACCATCTATCCATTCTCATAAAAACAAAAACCATCCAATTCCATTTAAAAAGATGAACGCTTAAAACTACTAGGAGTGAAATATATGTACAATCACTTACGTAAGGATTTCAACAAAGGCTGAAAATACTTGTTCCTAAAAACAAGCAAGCTTTTCAAATATAGGCAAAATGTGAAGAAACCATACATTACCCTCCAATCCTCTCTGTACTGGAGTGCCACTGATACACCAGCGATTAATCCCACTCAAGCGCTGAGCCATTTCTGCAGCCTAATGAGAGAGAAATATGCAATAAAAAGAGAAGGAAAAAAAGGCAGGGGAAATTAGGAATGTTTACTCCTGAGAATAGCCCGTGAAAAGCTATGCTTCAGGTCAGACACACTCTCTCTTATTCACAGTTATCACACTCAAAGTTGAAGGTCATATTCAATGGGCCATCTTCTAGTACAGTGGTTCTCATTAGCAGAAGGCTGCTATGAGCCCTCCCCAAAAGAGGAAGAATAGTTCAAGTATGTATAGAATGAAAAGGCTCCCTGAATGACTGAGACATCCCCAACGCCACCCATCCTTAAGATGTGAACCAATGTACTAACAGATAAGATTCATAAATTGAGTGCAGATTACAAAGTGGCCAAAGAAAATGGAATAAAGACATATGAACAAATGCTAAATCAAACTCTATCTTCTAAAGTAGTATTTTCTGTTATGATATGATCTCTCCGATAAAAAGGTCAACTTTGGCCCAAAGTTATCAGAGCCTACACGATGAACTTTCCACTTAGCAGAAATGCTAGCAGAAGTCCCTAAACAGAGTTTACTTTGATCTGCATCACACATAAACTGCCATCTTATTCAAATACATATGGGCATTGCATATAAAGCAGTAATTCCTACGGTACCAAAATAACTCCTGAGGGTTATGTAGTTCAGAGCACAAGAGAAAAGCAAATTACTATGTTTAGCAACAAACTTTTGGCCAATGTCAACACTGTAGGTTAATTACACTTAGATTATTAATATTTTTATGGACAACTTCCTCAATCTCTTTCCTCTTTTTACTCCCCAGCCCTCAGAAGATTCTGCAGAAATTCTCACTTTTACAGCAGGACATTCAACCATCTGGGCTTCATCAAGGCAGATCCTCCACCACTCCACAGCTACTAGGGGGCTGGGAATGGCCATATAGCGCTTCTGGTTCCGTAAACGACGCCCATCCTCACTGTTGCTATGTGGGATATCTACATAGTTAAGTTCTGAACGAAGGACATCATAGGTAATGATAACTATATCCTGTTCAGCCAAAAAGTGAGGCTGTAAAAAACCATCTTTCTTCACTCCTTGATATACCTAGGAAACAATCACACAGTTACTGCAGAAAGGCTCATTAAAGATAATGGAAATATTCATTCTTACACCCTTACTGAGTTCTTTCCATTGTTTAGTTTAGTACAAAACATGCCATGAGATACACTCCATGTGTATCTAGACTCACGTGTCTAGATACGTGTCTAGAGAAAGCCACGTTAGGGTAGAAGACCGGTAACATAAGCATCATGAAGGGACATGTAAGAGAAGTGAAAGTGATAGCACAGTGGAAAGACCAATGCTATGGCTGAGAAGGTAAATTCAGAGGAGTTAAAATTTGAGCTGGCTCTTAAAGAACATTTAGGAGTTCTCACAGGTGGAGAAAGGGGAAAAGGACTTAAGGGTACGTAGGTAGGTAGGTAGGTAGGTAGGTACAAAAGCACAGAGGTATGAAGAAGTAGAACAAGAAGAGCTATAATTTCCTGAATGCCTTTTATATTTCAGACACTATGCTGTACTTTATATCTCCTATCTTCAGCAACAATCTCATTAGTGGTTACTTTTATTCCTATCCCACACATAAGAAACATGAAGTGACTTGCTCAGAACTTGCAGAGCCTAGATTCAAATCAAGGTTTATCTACCCAACAAAACTGAGCTCCTCAATGGCCAAGAGGAGGTTTCACTTATTACTGTGTTCTCTCTCCCTGTCTATGGTAGTAGATGAAATATTGAACACCTTAAATAATATTTGTATGGAAAGAAGGAAGGAAGAACAAAGGGAGTGAAGAATACTAACATTACTCAACAAAATGGATTTAGAGGGAACATACCTCAACATAGTAAAGGCCATATATGACAAACCCATAGCTAACATCGTACTCAACAGTGAAAAACTGAAAGCTTTCCCTCTAGGGTCAAGAACAAGATAAGGATGTCTACTCTCACCACTTTTATGCAACATAGTTGAATAGTCCTAGCTGCAACAATCAGATAAGAAAAAGAAATAAAAGGTACCCAAATTGGTAAGAAAAACCTGTCACTATTACCAGATGACATAATAGTATATAAAGAAAACCCTAAATATTCTACCTAAAAACTATCAGAACCAGTAGTGAATTTAGTAAAGTTGTAGGACATAACATTAATGTACAGAAATCTGTTATACTTCTATACACTAATAAAAAAGAGAAATTAGGAAAATCATCCCATTTACAGTTATACCAAAAAGAATAAAATACCTAGGAATAAATTTAACCAAGGAGGTGAAAGACCTATACTCTGAAAACTGTAAGAAATTGGTGACAGAAATTGAAGATGACAAATAGAAAGATAAAACATGCTCATGAACTGGAGAAATTAATATTGCTAAAATGTCCATAGAACCCAAAGTAATCTACAGATTCAATGCAATTCCTATCAATACCATTAGCATTTTTTCATAGAACGAGAACATATATTCCTAAAATTGGTATGGAACCACTGAAGACCTTGAATAGCCAAAGCCATCTTAAGAAGAACAGAACTGGAGGGGCGCCTGGGTGGCTCAGTCGGTTAAGCGACCGACTTCAGCTCAGGTCATGATCTCGCGGTCCGTGAGTTCGAGCCCCGCGTCGGGCTCTGTGCTGACAGCTCAGAGCCTGGAGCCTGTTTCAGACTCTGTGTCTCCCTCTCTCTGACCCTCTCCCGTTCATGCTCTGTCTCTCTCTGTCTCAAAAATAAATAAACATTAAAAAAAAATAATTAAAAAAAAAAAAAAAAAAGAAGAACAGAACTGGAAATATCACAATCCCAGATATCAAGATACACTACAAAGCCTGTACTAATCAAGTATATGGCACTAGCACAAAAATAGATACACAGATCTATGGAACAGGATAGAGTCCAGAAATAAACTGATGCTTATATAGTTAATTAATCTATGACAAAGAAGGCAAGAATGTACAATGGAGAAAAGATAACAAATGGTGCTGGGAAAACTGGACAACTATATGCCAAAGAATAAAAGTGAGCCACTTTCTTACACCATACAAAAATTAACTCAAAATGGAATAAAAGTCTAAATGTGAGATCTGAAGCCATAAAATTCCTAAAAGAAAACATAGGCAGTCAACTTTCAGATGCTGGCCTTAGCCAAATATTTACAGATATATCTCCTTGGGCAAAGGAAACAAAAACAGAAGTAAACTGCTAGGACCAGTGAAAATAAAAAAGATTTTGCATAGCAAAGAACACCATCAAAATTAAAAGGCAATCTAGTAGATGGGAAAAGACATATGCAAGTGATCTATCCATTTAGGGGATATTAGCCAATATTCAAAATATATAAAGAACTTACAGAGCTCAACACCAAAAAAAAAAAAAAAAATCGATTAAAAAATGGGGATTTTTTTAAGAAGACAAACCGATGGCCAACAGACACATAAAAAAAATGCTCACCAGCACTAATGACAAATGCAAATCAAACCACAGTGATATATCACCTCACACCAGTTAGCATGGCTAGTATCAAAAAGACAAAAACAAGTGTTGGTGAGGATGTGGAAAAAAAGGAAACTCTTATGCACCGTTTGTGGGAATGTAAACTGATGCAACCACTGTGGAGAACAGTATGGAAGTTCCCAAAAACATTAAAAATAGAAATACTATATGATCCAATAATTCCACTACTGAGTATTTACCCAAAGAAAATGGAAATGCTAACTCAAAAATATAGTCACCCATTTTTACTGCAGCATTATTTACAACAGCCAAGTTATGGAAGCAACCTGTGTCCACTGATAGATGATGGATAAAAAAAATGTGGTATATATAAACAGTGGAATATTAGTTACAAAAAATAATGAGATCTTGTTATTTGTGACAACATGGATGAACCTAGAGGCATTATGCTAAATGAAAGATGTCAGACAGAGAAAGATAAATCCCATATGATTCCACTTATATGTGGAACCCTAAAAAAACCAACCAACCAACCAACCAAACATAAAACATAAAACAGTATCATAAATACAGAGAACAAATAGTGGTTGCCAGAGGGGAGGGAATTGAGGGGGTGAGTGCGTGAAATAGGTGAAGGGGATTAAGAAATACAGACTTCTAGTTATAAGATAAATAAGTCACAAGGATGAAAAGTACAGCATAGGTTGTCAATAATACTGTCCTAACATTGCATGGTAACAGATGGTAACTACACTTGTCTTGGTGAGCATAGCATAATGTACAGAATTGTCGATTCATTGTTATACACCTGAAATTAATATAACATTGTATGCCAACTATACTTCAATTAAAAACAAAATACTAACATTAGTAAGTTACAATGAACTATGTGCCAGCACTTTATCAATTCATTTAACCTTCGCAGTAAGTCTATGAAGGGGTATTAATTTTAGAACTTAGCACAGTTCCTGGCACGTTACAGGTACTCAGTAAATATTTGCTGAATGAGTAAATTCTTATTTTACAGATAATGTAACTGAGGCCTCAAAGGATGACTCTGGATCTAAGAGGTAGAGATGAGACAGGCAGCTACTATTACACAATGCTGCCTTTCTGTCTGAGAGTGGAAATGTGTATATGAAGTCTTTTTCATTTACATGATGGATTTTTTCAAAAGCTTCCACATCTTTTAACTCAAAGCGCTTTAACTTCTGAACTTCTGATGTCAGAAAAGAATACAGAGTCTACTGTTTCATTTCCCATTCTCAATTTCCTCTTCAAATTCTGATTTCATAACTATCTTATTAATTTTTGGGATAAACAACAAAGTGATAAAGGTTGTAAAAATTACCACAGGGAAGCAAAAATTGGGATTTTCCTATTCATTTAAAGAGTCCAAACTGCCTTACCAAGACTCGAAGAGATGATGACCTCACGTGCCTGTTGATTTCATCCACCCACTGATGACAAATGGAACTGGGCGAGATGATCAGAGTTGCTCGTGTTGATACTGGCTCCATTGCAACAAGGCAATGGGGGCAGTAAAAAGGCTTAATCTTCAGATTCTTCTCTTCATAATTCACACATTTTGCATGTTGCCATAGGTGGCATTTCAGGCACTGAACACGAGGTTTACGGTCTACCTGATCAAGCTCACCACATATGCACTCAAAGCGATAATCTGAGGAATTACAGGGACTCCTGATATTAGATTGTGGCACATCACCGTCGGTAGGGTTTAAAGATTCAGCTTGGTCCTTTGCTCCACGTTCTTCCTTGATTTCAAAGATACATGTACTTTTAGATGTGGTAACATCAGTAATTCCAGAGTCACTGGTAGCTGGACAGTGATCTTGTGAACTGAGATTGATATTAGGCTGACCTTTTCCCTTTTTTGTGGATAGAACAGGCTTTTTCTTGAATTTACTACGATTTTTCCGAGGCTTATAGTAATAATAATAAGGATCATCATCATCATCAGATGTGTTTGATGGCAAGTATTCAGAATCTGTGTCTTTGTTCCCTGATTTTCTGGATTCTTTCTGAATTTTCCTTGGACTCCCTATTGCCTATGAAAAATATTATTTAATTAATTTATATCAATATAATTACAATACTGAAATTAAATCCCCAACCTTATTTATAAGCTTTCCATAAAAATCCAATAGCCACTCTTGCTACCATTTTCCCACTAGAAGAATCACTCCTGATCACTGGCTTTCAATCTGCCCTCTGTAAGAAGCCTCTCTGTGGTCTACAGGTCTAAAAAGGAAGGCTCTACTATTGTATAAGTAAAAGCTGAAGAGAATAAAAATTAGATAGGAAGCTACTAATATTTTGACATTAACCTCTTATAATTCATATTTTGTCTAAATCAATAAAAGACTAATAGTTTATAATACATAAATATACAAACTCGGGCAATTAACATATCAAGTACAAAAATACAGCATTTAAAGAAAGTGAAAATCTATTAGTTACTGCGATTAGCAAATAAACTCCTTCTTTCTTTCTGCTTTCTACCTGTACCCCTCCTGAAATTATTTACTGGATAACAATTCTGTGCCAGGCATAGTGTTAGATGCTGGCAATACAAATATGAGGAATATTTAGTTCCTGGTCTCCACGAGGTCTATTGGAAAAGAAAGAACAATAAAAAGTGAAACAATGGTACAAGAATGCCTAAGAGGAGTACAAAACAGACAGGGGCTGGGATGGGGAGGTAGGTGGCAGCATGAGCTTCCTAGAAGTGATGTCAGACCTGAGGTTGAACAGATGAGTTGGGACACTTGCCATGAATGGCACTAATTGAAGATTTTCCTTTTTTGGTGACAGAAGGATTATGAGAAGCATAGAAGTTCAATGCAGCTTTCTACCCTGGTTGGGGAAAAATGTTGGGAGACTCCCTACTCCAGAAAATGAACTTTTTTATCTGTCATTTCCTTCACAGTAGACAAGCTAGTAGCTCCACACTTTGATTTACTGTTATTAGTCTTTACTGGATTAATGGATTGATTTTAAAGTCTATTTATTTATTTTAAGTAATCTCTATACCCAACCTGGGGCTCAAACTCACAACCCCGAGATCAAGAATCTCATCTGACTAAGCCAGTCAGGTGTCCCATTTACCTGATTTATGTTTGCATAGCTATGTAATTATTTTTTTTAAAGCAAGCTTGAAATTAATAGCCCCCCAAAAGCAGTTTTATAACAAAATGTAAAAATTTTATAAGATGACATGGGAAAAATGAGAACTTACATAAAAGATTGAAAATGTATATAAAAAGCTAAGCAAATGTAAGGTATCATTAATATTTTTAAACTACAGAACAGATTTTTAACTGCTGACAACATTAGGATAAGGAGAGAGTCGTTTTATTTTTTTTCTCTCTCTTTTCTTAACGTTTATTTTTTTGAGAGAGAGCAAGAGTGCTGGCGCACGAATGGAAGAAGGAAGAGAGAAAGGTGAGAGAGAATCCCAAGTAGGCTTCTGTGCAGAGCCCAGTGCAGAGCTGGATCTTTGAGCATGAACTTTGAGATCAAGACCTGAGCCAAAATCAAGAGTAAGACGCTCAACTGACTAGCCACCCAGGCACCCCTACTTTCTTCTCTTTTTTAAAAAAAGATTTTTTTGTGTGTTATTTTAAACTCTTTAATATGCTTAACCCACCGGGGGGGTGCCTGGGTGGCTGTTGGTTAAGCATCCGACTTTGGCTCAGGTCATGATCTCACAGTTTGTGAGTTTGATCCCCACATCAGGGTCTGTGCTAACAGCTCAGAGACTGGAGCCTGCTTCAGATTCTGTGTCTCCCTCTCTCTCTGCCCCTCCTATGCTCATGCTCTCTCTTTCCCAATAATAATAAATAAACGTTAAAAAATCAATATGCTCAACCCACCAAAATAATTCATTCAAATATTTATTGAGTACTTGCTATGTGCCAAGCACTCTTCTCTGGGACTAGTAAAATACAGTTTCTACTCTGATGAAACTTCCACTCAGGAGGTAGAAAAGAGATGATACAGGCACATGTGATTTTCCTAGTTTGTTTTTTATCTTCAGTCTCTAAAAGCCTTAGTGTCAAGTGGGATCTGTCCACTCCCTCTATAAGGCATCACACAGAGCAACTTAATAAATGTTCTGTTACCTGCTTTTTTGTTTTATCATATGTATCTTCTTCCTTGTAATTCTTCCCCAATGTAAAAGTCCCAGAAAAACCATGCCCTTTGATCTGTTTCACAAGACCTTCAAAAATTAAACATTTCAGCATCCGTTTCAGAAGACTCCTGTTCCGCTGAACATCGTATCTATATATAGAACTGACATACTTATAGATGGAAAGGATGGAAACTCCTTTTTTTCCATTCATTTCTTTCACAGCCGTCAGGATCATCACACGTGTAGCTATATGCAAAAGGATATGCTAACTTAGAATAATTGAAATTAGAAAAAAAACAAACATATTAAGAATAATATGCACTGAGAACTAAGACAAAAAAAGATTTTTATTGAAGATATGTTGTCTGTATATCATTTTGAAGAATATGTAATAAAAATTATCTCAATATATTAATAATATACTATGATGGAAATAACCTAAAGAAGAATTGCTCATTAATTTGTTAATCTACCAAAGCAACTATCATTTAAAATTATATTCGGGGAAAAAAAAACTTATCACAATTGTCCATGTATATGCTACCATCAGTAAAGGAAACATTTGTTGGTTAGCAGAATTTGAAGTGGCTATGCTGGAGAATAAACAAGCCTGGTGTAAGCTGTAAGCTCAAGAAATTTAAATACAACAGACTGAACAAGATCTATACCGAGAAAGAATGAATCGATCAAATGAAAGAATAAATCTTTACTTTTGTTAAGGTAATATGACTTGTAATTGATCCCATTTATACAAAGTATAAACCATGAAAACAACTATTCATAACAACTACAAGATCTCTCCCTATAAGAAATGCAAGAACTATGACAAAGATGACTGCAAAAAGGTATTTTCTTTCAGAGATTTCATACTTACGGGGACACTGAACTTTTTCTTTTGGTTCAAATTCCGTATTTGGGGTTTCTGTGTTTTTTACTTTTCCTCCAGACTGATGTGATGGAATGAAATAATTCACCACTTTTCCCTGATATAAACAACATTCAACAGTCACCCAGTGCTTTGCTTTCAGTAATTGGAGCTGCTTGTTAAAATTAACCCTTCTATTAGGAGATGCAAAAGAGTTGTAAAAAAATGATGAAAGAAAGAGCTAAATATGCTATTCACATATACAAACCTTATGTTTTATTTCAGGGCTACTGCTAGCTATCACTTGAAAACTGTGCATATTATCTTAAGTTACCTAAATGTTAAGTGTGAAACTTCTGAAATTAACTTAAAAAAAAATTTTTTTTAATCTTTATTTATTTTTGAGAGGGAGAGAGAGACAGAGTGTGAGTGGGCAGAGAGACAGGGAGGCACAGAATCTGAAGCAAGCTCCAGGCTCAAAGCTGTCAGCACAGAGCCTGACGGGGGGCTCAAACCCACAAACCGTGAGATCATGACCCAAGCCAAAGTCAGACACTTAACAGACTGAGCCACCCAGGTGCCCCTTCTGAAATTAACTTTTCAAAGGCTTGTTTAAATATGGAATTAACATAGAAGTTACCGAGAGTTAAATCATATAGTTAATATAGAAGTTACTGTAACACTGGGGCACCTGAGTGGCTCAGTTGGTTGAGTGTCCAACTCAGGTCATGAGCTTGCAGTTCATGAGCTCGAGCCCCCATCATCTGCTGCTGTCAGCATAGACCCTGCTTTGGATCCTTTGTTCCCCTCTCTCTGCCCCTGCCTTGCCTGAACTCTCTCTCTCTCAAAAATAAATAAACATTAAAACAAAAAAAGTTACTGTAAAACTATATATTCCAACTCATTTGTTTTTTAACAACGAAATAGATATTTTCTATTCCCTACTCAAATCTACGAGGTTAACTTTGCAAACTTGACCCTACCAGAAGATCACATTATCCCTAAAGTTGTGGGCACAGTGAGCCCTACACGTAATGATACTCTTACCTAGTGTGTTGATTTTAGGTTTTATTACCGGAAATTATGAACTATGAGCTGCATGTGCTTCAGTGGAGCTGTTTCTTTTTTTCCTCCATAAACTCTAAAATTTGTATTTCTAAACACAATTATATATTTTAGAACAAGGACTCAGAGTTTGATTCATTTAGCAATGTAATTACAAAGCTATTTAGCCTTTAACAAAGTTTGAAGTATTAGATTCTATGACTTACATACCTGAGATTTGTACAATTAAAAAAAATTACTTTCAAAAATATTTACTGGTAATATGGAGGCTTGTAGTAGTGACAAAACATTTGAGGGGGTAACAGTACTTTCCTATGAGTTTCTCTGCCAACGAGAAGGAATCTTGGTGACAGCATATCCCCTTTCCTAGTTGGCCAACATCACTTAACAAAAACCCTGCCAGGTCACAAACATCCTATTCTCTGTGCCCGCTTGAGGTTAACGAGTAACTAGTACAATTAATTAGCCTCAGAGGAGACTAAAAGTGTTGGCTTAAGTGCCAAGCAAATGTTCAATATATGATGCTTTTTGAGAACATATGTCCCCTGCTTTCTTGGCCCTATGGTACTACTCCTACCTCAGGAAGAGTGAGAGCATCTTGTTTGACATCTTGTCGGGTATGTGTCAGAATCAGAGCCAAAACCTCCACTGTCTTTCCAAGACCCATCTCATCTGCTAAGATTCCGCCAAGCAACTGTGGCCCAGCATTTGGGTAATCACGGATGATGCTGAAGGAAAAAACAAGAAAAACGTATCACAGGAAGGCAAGTAAAAATTATACTATTCCTAAAGAAAACTGGAAGAAATCCATAAAAGTCAAAGTTTTTTTAAACTACATTTTAGTGTGAAACAATCTGAAATGCTAGGTCACTGAATAAAGAACCATGATAATCAAAAAACTGCCTGAGCTGACAAGTGAGTCTGCAGAAACAGGAGTGGTACTGGTAAATAACATCGTTCTTTTCTCTTCTTTAAATAAAAGGAGGTGTGTCTGCCTTCTTTCTGTGTCTGTGAAGAAAAAAACGAGGATAATAACTACTGATTCACCTATGATGTTGCTATGTTTAATGACTCCTATGACTTTAATAATAGAAATTAACAAATCTAATGAAAATATGAGAACTGGTCCATAGAAAGATGACATTTTTATTTAAAATTATAATCTCTTTAAATATGAGTAACTAAGCTTCTTAAATCCATTATTTTCCATTCATTATAGAAAAATGACAAGTACTATTAATTTCATATTTGTCTTACCTATAAAAATGATAAAAATATAAAGTCTAGTAAGACTTCGACTTAGTATTCCTTCCTAAGGTACTGCCAAGGCTAAAGACATATGCGACCAATGTCATACAGGTTTTTGTAACATTTACTTTTAATATCTAGCACATAAAGTTTGCCTTACCAGCCTGTGTACGGATTGTAGTAGAGTTTCAAACCCTCAGATGTAACAATCTCTTGCCATAAGAAATGCAGGGTATTTTCTAAAAAAAAATATAACCATAAGAACAAGTTTTTGCTTGTTTTCCTTTCTGCCAGAAAATCACGTTAAAATAAAAATAAGTTAATAGTCAATATACTCCGGGAAGCCACATACACATGGAAAAAGGCTAGGATCTCATTCTTTTTTTCAGGTATTATTCTTGTAATTATTCTTCCTTTGCTTTGGGCACCAATATTTTCCACATAAGTGTTATGCAGAAAAACGAAGTACAGCATATCACAGAGAATTAACAGGAAAAGAAAATGAATACAGGAAAACAACTCCTACCCAATGAAGGAAAATAGCTTATCCTCTATAATTCCTTCAAAAAGTTGCCGAAAACCTTTAAATAACTCAACAGACATATGCTTGTGGGCTAATACGTTAACTCAAATCAGACCTAACCTTTTAGAGGGGTCTGATAGCAGGAGGAAAATCTTATTTAACTGAAGAAAAAATATCTTAAACACTGAAGTATTGTGTATTTCAACCAGAGTCTTCCATATTTCTTTCCCTTAATATTTTAAGTTGTTTAAACCAACTGCCAAATTAGGAAGAATGTCTGTATCTACCAGTGAAATGGCAAGTAATTTTGCTGCCTGCTTTAGGGATTAACAGGTGAAGTAGGAATATAGATACATAGGGTTTATAAAATGAAAAAAATTAAAAGATTAAAAAGCTTCAATTTATGGGAACCACAGGGAGCATAACTATTAAATGGCACATGGGATTTAATCAACAAAATCCATTCTGTGGATAAAAAAGAATAAAATACTGCTATATGCAGCATGGATGAATCTCAAAAAACATTATGTTCAAAGAGGCCAACTTCTCCCCCGCCTCAAGTGTCCGCGTTTTGCCATTCTATTAATTGTTTCAAAAACAGGCAAAACTAACTTATGGTGGCAGTAGTTGCCTCCTGAAGGGGTTGAAGTAGGAGAATTGACTGGGCCATGAGGGAACTTTCTGAGGTGAGGGAAATATTTCATGTTAGCACTGTATCATAGATATAAAAAGACAAAATCAATTTTAACAATTTTATTTAGCTTAACATAAACAAAACCTTATCATTTCCATATGTAATCAATATAAAATTATGAATGAGATACTTGGCCTCTCTTTTTGTACTATTTGAAATCTGGTATATATTTTAAATTTACAACACATAATCTGGGCAGTCATTTGAAGTCTCAAGAGGCACGTGTGGCTAGTACCTTCTGAGAAAATCTAGTTCTATGTCTTAATTGGGTCATTGGTAACACAGATGCATAGATTTAGCCTAATATATCAAATTGTGCCCTTAAGAGCTGTGCATTTTACCCTAAGTAAGTTATACCTTAATAAAATTATGCAAAGAAAAGTTACTGCATTTTGGAGAAAAAATAATCCAGTCTGTAGGAAACTACAGAGCTAACAATTTCCTCAATGACTAAATTATAAGAAAAAAATACAGAATGTGAAGAGATAAAATCTATGGATTAAAGAAACTTAAGTGACAACAATTCCAATGTATGAATGCTAGTTGGTTTCAAATCTGAATCAACTGCAAGACAGAAAGAGAAACAGAGAGAGAGAAAGGGAGAAAAAAAGAAGGAAGAGAGGAGAGAGATTTGGCAGTATTAAAGAATTACTGGGTTTAAAAATCCATCATAACATATATATTTTATATCTGTTTAAAGCAACCCTTTCTTTCATTGAAATAAACTGTGACATTACCAGATTAAATGATATGATATGTGAAATTATTACTTCAATATAATTTAGAGTACGGATGAGAAGTAGGAAGAAATAATGTTGGTTATAAATGAATATTTTCTAAAATTAAAAATTAAAAAGTGACATTTGCTGGATTAAAAAAGTATAAACTGGAATCTACGGGAGAAACAAGTAAGAGCTATACCTCATTAAAATAAATCTATACGGAATGGAAGAGAAATGGTCAACACTTCACTTCCTAGAATCATGCAAAAATCTCATCTTCTGCCCATTCCTTTAAAGATAGTGATAAAAAGGCATAAATGACTCCGATAAACTTACTTTCACAAAAACACTTAATCGATAACATTTTATTTTATTATTTATTTTGTGGAGTAAAGAAAATAAATGCAAACCTAGGAGAATTAGTCATATACCAGTCTCCCACTTCTGTAAATTTGCTTTCTGTTGCTAATATTCATCATTAAATTGTGAAGCTTCTCGCAGATGATTAGCAAGATTCCCATTTGATCATGTTCCAAAAGCAATTCTTAGTTAGAAAGGCATGTAAAAAATTTATTGGTTTTAAAAAATTCCAATCAAGGCAGTCTTTATTCGGCAGGAAAAATTAAACGCTTATAGTTGAGGGAACTTACAAATGAATTTCTCTGCCTTTCAATTTTAAAGAATTTCTTAGACTACCATTTTGTTCACAGGAAAATTCATTCAATTATAATTAATTCCTAATTATCTTTCATGAAATCCCTCAGATCAATTTGTCTTTGAGCATCTTATACTTGCCACTAGCAGGAGCGCTTCTGAAATGCTCTTGTTGTAGCATCCAATTGACAGCCTCTCTTTGGTATGGTCTCAGCACAGGAATCAACGCAGGATGCTGGACATCCACTTGGATGGACTGCGTTTCTTGCTGATGTGTCTGCTTCACAAACTGATAGAGCTCATCGATGTCCTGTCCCTCTGGCTCACTCTCTGAATCTTCTTCATCCTCTTCCAACACATCTGTACATCCAACAACAAATGTACTCAAAACAACCCACTTTTTCTAACTATAAGCAATTCTTATTCTAAGAACATACTATGCATTTTCCAAACTCTGGGGTCCTGCTCAGTGTGTTTTGGGAGTAGAAGGCCCTATCGTTAATTCTTCACTGATCGAAAACCTACCCATCTATCCTTCAAGATAGTTCAACTTTTTCCATGGCATTTTCTTTTGTTGTCCCTGGTTAGAATCAATGTATTCCCCTGTGTTCATGTAATACCCTTCTATTTGGATATAGCAATATATTGCAATCTGTCTGGTAGTGCAATCATTTATGTGTATTCTTTCCTTGTGCACTGAACTGTAATGCAAAGGCTGTCTTTTGTTTTTATATCTCCTCAGAGTAGCTGGCATATGCTTTGCTCAGTGCAGATATTTAATAAACATTTGAATGTGAATATCTTTTACAGTTTATAAAAGGATAATCTATTTCACTTTTACATCTTGACATAAAAAAACTCCATATGCAGACATAATTTTTCTGTCTAGTAAGACAAGGGTTCCCATTTTATTTCTTATGCTAAAAAAGGACAGGCATTTGGTAGCAGCAGGAGCCAACTAAGAGAGAAGGGCGTAAGCCATTAATACAAATTTGTAATGACATCAGATTCATTTGTTGGGCACAACTGCCCTGTGAGACTTTTGTGCCTACTAGAACATGAAAAAAAAACCCCTCAAAATCTTGAATAAATGTACAAACCCATTTTAGCTTATGATTTATTTCTGAACTCTTTCAAAAGACCTATACACTTTTAAAGAACATACCTCATATGCCCTAGAATGAAGATTGTACCACAAAATACTTAATTTACTTTTTTCAATAAAAAATACTCCATGTGAGATTTATTCTTACTATTCTTGTGTAATCTAGTATTGATAACTAAACTGGAAGTTTTCCTTTGAAATCCTTTGATGTTTTCCTTTGAACAGTTCAACTTGTAGTATTTTTAAAAAAGCAGAATAATTCTTACCGTACCCTTAAAAATTCTAGATGTACTTAAAAGCATCCCTTCCAATCATGAAGCCAGAGACTGTCCTCCTTTTAAAGTCTTCAACATGCAAAATGATTTACTTTTATTAGTAATTTATTATTTTTTTAATTACGTAGGCTTCACCCCCAACACTGGGCTTGAATTCATGACCCTGAGATCAAGAGTTGCAGGCTCTATTGACTGAGCCAGCCAGGCGCCCCTACTTTCATTAGTATTATGAAGCTTTGCAAAGAATGTACTACAGAAACGACTCAACAGTCAAGCTTAGAAAGTGATTTCCCAAATATTCCAGTATGTTCTACAATTTGCATCTGAAATAATGCTGACCCACCATGAGCAGGGCTTGGAGAATTTGAGCCGTTTTTCCAGTAGTGTTGATGGGCTGCACCAAGCCATCCACACTCTCCCCTTGGGAACCAATGGCAGATAACTCTGAAGCTGCAGTCCTGACCAAGGATGCAACATCTTGGCAAGAAACAGTAGCAAAGTTAACTGGTCTTTATGGGAAGCAGGCTCTTGAGATTATTTGTCAGACTGCAAAGGAGAGGTGGAATAAGGCCAGCCAAGAATCTCTGGCCATAACAAAATAAAAGCACAAGAATAATGCAAAAATTCCAATCAGCTCAGATCCCTTTGGACTCTATGGACTCTGCAAACATTTCTTGAGAACCTAGTCTGGGCTAAGCACGGTATTTAGCAAATAAAGACACAAATTAGTGGGGGCATTTCAGATACGTGTAGTTTTGTCACACAGTGATTTTATAGAGGCTGTTTAATTTTATGATGGTTTTATTGTTTTTCTGATTATTATGTATAGGACTTGGGAAAAACCCACAACTCTCAAGTAATGTCAAATTTTTAAAGTTTATTTATTTATTTTGAGAGAGAGAGAAAGAGAGCACGTGTGCACATGCACAAGCATGGGAAGGGTAGAGAGAGAGAGAGGGAGAGGGAATCCCAAGCAGGCTCTGCATTGTCAGTGCAGAGCCCTATGGTGGGGCTTGATCTTGAGAACCATGAGATCATGACCTGAGCCAAAATCCAGAGTTGGATACCCAACCGACTGAGCCCCAGGTGTCCTAAGTAATAGCAACTTTTAAGTTTACCTGGAATAATAAAATTGTACAACTTTTCCATCACTCTTTTCATAAGCTGATTAAACTTCTTCATTCTTGAATTTGCATCACTCAAAAAGTCTAGTTTTGCTAGGCCACCTTCCAAAAGATAAATTCCAACCTACAAAGGATTAATCAACACAAAAATAGTATTAATTGTACTATTACATTCTTCATGAGGACATAAAAAAAGTTTTTTAATACTGTTTTTAAAGGTATTCACAGTATATGCCCCACAATCGTTAAATATATACCTACCAAATCTCCGTCACAAATTTTTACTTTCAATAACAAATTCATTGTACAAATGCAGTGCCTACTATGTGTAAGGCACCATTCAAGTTGCTAGAAAAAAATACTTCCCAACCTGGAACCAAACCTGAGATAAGGTGATAAGAACACCCATTCCACCTACCAAGCCAAAGATTTCCAAATTTGATGAGTATCAAAATAATCAGTTAAATTGGTTAAAAATGCAGATTGCCCCAGAAGATTCTGATGCACATGCCAGGATTCTTAAGCACAGTTTGGTGTGGGAATTGCCATTACTAGATCAAACACTACAATGTATAGGAAAACAGATCTTGATTGATGTAAGATAGCTTAATTCTGGTAAAACAATGCAGCATGAAGTTCCATAGTCAAAAGACTTGAAGTTGAATACTAGCACTGGTATTTAGGAGCTAAAAAAAAACAGGCAAAGTAATCGATTTATTTTGACCCAAGCACTGTCATTTGCAAAATGGAGAGAAGACTATTATGAGATAGCCTAGGTAATACAGTTTTAAACTTCCTAATGGTATATACTCACTAAATGCATTTTCTTTCTTTTCCCTAAATTATCCTGGACCTGATTCCATAATCATGCAGAGTCTCATATTCTTTTACTAAAGAACAAGAATCCAAACCAGCATTATATGGGAATAAGTAACAAAGAATGTATTTTTGTATATATTTGTACTCTGCCTTGTATACACCTAGAGTTAGCTTACTATAGCAGCAAGAAATGTTTAAATATTTATACAAATTGGGATAAGAAGACAGAAGAGATCAAGTCTATGGGGAACATAGACAGAACACAGATAAACAAGCCATGAATTCTTACATACTTCCTATCACCGAGCCACAATTTGGGCTTTCATGATCAACCAGGAGAGGGAATACGTGGTTGCAAAGTTTCATTGCCCAGGGAAGAATTAATTACAATCTAATGCTTCCAACTTTTTTCCTTTCCTTTTGTCAATTCTGAAACTACAGATAGGGCTACAATACAATTGTTTTTTAACGTGAGAAAGACAAAAAAGACACAGTTTTCAATCTAACAAAGGTGAATTTAATAATTTTAATCTTTATGTTCATTTATTTTTGAGAGACAGAGAGAGAGAGAGAGAGCAAGCTCATGCAAGTGGGGGAGGAGCAGAGAGAAAGGGAGACACAGAATCCAAAGCAGGCTATAGGTTTTGAGTTGTCAGCACAGAGCCTTACACAGGGCTTGAACACGTGAACCATCAGATCATGATCTGAGCTGAAGTCGGACACTTAACTGACTAAGCCACCCAGGTGTCCCTGAATTTAACATTTTAGAATTTCTTATCCTTTCAAGTTTTGGCATGAAGGCATATTAACCTGCTTCACAGTTTATAAAGTACATCTACTTACATTGTCTCACCGGATTGCCAACACAATTGTATGAGGTAAAAGGAATGATTATTATTTACATTTTATACAGAAAGATGCTGAAATTAAATGATTCACATAAAGTTACTTGGCTAGTAAATAGAAGAGCCTGAAATGAATTACAAATTTACTCATTCATTTGCTGAAAATCTGTTCAGTATGGGGCATTTTACTAGGCTGTGAAGAAAAAATGACTTCATAGTCTACTGAAGGAGAAAAATTTTAAATCTAAGTACACTACAAGTGGCCAAGGCAAAAATAAACATCTGTACAGTGTTGTGGAGGAAGGGCATGTAATACCATCCATGAAGTTTAAGAAAAGATCTCCCTCGAGAAGTAAACTCTGAGCTGAATATTAAAGAATGTCCAGGAGTTATTAGGGAACAGGAAGGGAACAACCCAGGCCGAGGGAAGTGTGAAAGCAAAAGCACAGATGCAGAAATAGAGCCAGAAAATGTGCAGGACACAAATCAATTCGGAATTTCTGGAACAAAATAAAAACCAGAGTGATAAAGGATAAGGCTGGAGAGTACACAAGCGTCTATCAAAGAAAGGAGTTACACACAAGATTACACTTAATTCTGTAGGCAGTAAATAACAGAATTTCATTTCATTCATATTATACCATCCCAGAGACAAAGCAGATGGAGTTGAAAAGGCCAGCAGGGCAATAAAGAACGGCTACAGGAAGAGGGAGAGATGAGGAAGACCAAAAGAAGACACTGAGAGTAGAGCTGGAAGGGAGGAATCCGGGATGTCTTGAAGAAGGACAGCCTGGAAACGATCAGCTAGAAGTATATATTTCTTATAGCTACTGAAAGCCCAAAATAAAGTACACTTTGAAACTTAATGATGAAAGGCTTATTGCTGGCTTTTTACACCTTCCTTCTATGTCAACTTCAAAATGGGACTGCCCAATGCAGAAGAACCTTAAAAGACACCACAGAAATTGAGTACCTTAATAATGTGATTCCCTTCTGGTTTTTGGTAAAGTTTTATTCTTCTCTTCTTTTGTAGCCACCCCAAATCTTCAAGCATTTCACCACTGAAAGATGATTCCACTCGAATACCATTATCACAAATACTGACTGGCTTGTTGAGTCCTTTTTCTTGTTTCTCTGCATCTTCACTTTCTGAATTAACATAAATCAGGAACTGACCGCTTGACTCTGAACTCATCAGTGTAAAACTCCTTTCTGAAAAATCTTCAGTTAAACTCTGTTCGGGAAGGAGCTGAAGAGTGAATTCTCCTAGAAATGCCCTCCAAGAATTATCAAAGTGATAGGGAGAAATCACAATATTCAGCTTTACAGACAGAGGAGAAAGAATGCCACTGGTCTCTTCTTTATCAACCGATTTTGCGATGCTCACTGCTTCCAAACACCTCTTCTTATCTCTGTGAGCCACTTCTTCTTGTAGGCTATCACCGAGGATGATGCAGTGAGCAGAAGAGAAATCTGAACCTGAGCAGGGGTGCTCCTCATCAGTTAGGATGAGAGGCTCATTCCTTCTGTCTTCATGCATATTCCAGCGAAGCTGCTGTTGCTTTGCTTCATCAACTCTCACTGGGGGAGCACGTTTCCGTCGGCTGCTCATTTTCAAGTTTTCTTGGTTGGCAACTGTGAACTCTAGAAGACAAAGGCAACAAGTAAGCATTCCAACAGAGGATTTTAGTATTAAAGTGCTCCCAGATGAAGAATTCACCACAAACTAACAGCCCACATACACAATATGAACTCTTCGGAGAGATAAAGCAATGGATAATTTTTTTTTTTTAATAAGTCAAATACAGGTAAGGACCACATTGACCACAATCTCACGCATCATAGAAATTCTAATGGTCATAACAGTACTTTAATGGATACATTTAATAAAGTTAACATGCTACATAAAATAAAATACATTTAATGAACAGTAAGACAGTAAGGTAAATCTCTCAAATATCCTGGAAATGCATAGTTGAAGAGTTCTAGGAACTCATAATCATCACAACAAAAGTTCATTTTTGTTTTATAATTCCAAGGAGTTTATAGAATTTTTAAAAATTCTGAAAAATATATTTTCTCTTTTAAAAGAGGAAGATGAAAATCCAGAATGTATTTCTTTTTGTGGATCAGCAGATAAAAAGGTAACAGGAATAGCTGGGAAGGAATAAGGTGGTGATGGCAACCAGAGGAAATGGAGCAGAGACAATAAAGGAAGAAGAGAAAAAAAAATGTAGGAAGAAAAAGAAAAAGAAAGCTTTGTCATCTCAGAAGAGGAACTGGTCTGACAGCAGCCTGTATTATGTAGGCCCAAACTAAACTTTTCCCAAAATAATAGCCAATTCCTATATGAAACACAAACGAACTCACAGAGATTAAATCATAAAGTTGTGGGGCGCCTGGGTGGCTCAGTCGGTTAAGCGTCCCACTTCAGCTCCGGTCACGATCTCGCGGTCTGTGAGTTTGAGCCCCGCGTCAGGCTCTGGGCTGATGGCTCAGAGCCTGGAGCCTGCTTCCAATTCTGTGTCTCCCTCTCTCTCTGCCCTCCCCCGTTCATGCTCTGTCTCTCTCTGTCTCAAAAATAAATAAACGTTAAAAAAATTAAAAAAAAAATCATAAAGTTGTAATGATGGCTGATGCCTATTCCACCTATTCTAACAATGTAGTTGGGGAAAAAGAAAAGGATGTATAAACAATTAAAATTTGGCTTCAGGATAGTTTAAGAAATATTTTCAATTTGGAATGTTTATGGACTGGAAGATTCAAGATGTCAATTCCTAGATACTGATCCACAAAGTAATCCCATTCAAAATCCCAGTAGGCTTTTTATTTTTTTATTTTTTAATTTTTGCAGAAGCTGACAAGTGATTCCAAAATTTATATTAAAATGCCCAAGATCTAGAAAAGTCAAAATAATTTTGAAAAAGAATAAAGTTGAAAGACTTACACCGACTCCAGGACTTACAATGATGGTAATCAAAACAGTGTGGTAACGGTACACAGACATGGTAATCAAAACAGTATGGTAATAGTATATGATAGATATATAGAGCAATGTAACAAAATAAAGTGTTCTGGAATAGACCCAAACACATATGGTCAATGATTTTTGAAAGAAATTCAAAGGCAGTCAACAGGCAAAAAATATCCTTTTCAATAAACAGCCATATGCAAAAAAAAAAGTGAACCTGGACCTTTACCTTATACATGTCAAAATTAACTTGAAATACATCAAAAACTGAACCACAAAAGCTAAAACTATAAAACTTCTAGAAGAAAACAGGAGAAAATCTAAGTGACATTAGATTAGGCAAAAAAATATAATTTAAATAGGTTACAAAAAGCAGAGAATATAAAAAAATTGATAAAGTAAGCTTCAACAAAATTATTTTGGCACTTCAAAAGATACTGTTATAAAAATGAGAGGGGAGCCAGACAGGGCACAGTATTTGTAAAATACCATCTGATGAAGGATTTGTATATGGAATAGAAAAAGAACTTTTACAAATCAGCCATAAGACAACCTTATGAAAAAATGACACACACTTCACCAAAGATGATCTACAAGTGGCAAATAAGTACATGAAAACATCTTCACCATCATCAGTCATTAAGCCAATGCAAATTCAACCTACAAACCACGATAGGAAACCATGTATCCACTAGAATGGTTAAAATTTAAAAGACAGGATGTACAGCAGCCAGAACTGAACTCTCAAACATTCTAAAAGGACAAATTTGTCAATTTCTTATAAAATTAAACACAAACGTTCTGTTCTGCGCAGTCTAGTAATCTTGCCCCTCGATATCTACCAAGAGAATTAAAAACATAGATTCACAAAAGAGATTTAAATTTGAATGTTAATAGCAGTCAATTATTAGCAGTCAATATTGGAAACAACACAATTGTCCATTACGTGGTAAATGGATAAACCGGTGGAATACTACTCTGTGATCAACTACTGATAAAACATAGATGAATTTTTAAAGCATCATGCTAAGCAAAGGAAGTCAGATGTGTAAGACCATATACTGTATGATTCTATTTACATGAAATTCTAGAAAAGGCAAACACCTACTGATAGAAAGCAGGTTAGTGGTTACTAGAGGCTAGGAAGTGCCTCAGATCTCTGGTCCCCATCCTGCCACATTAAAGTTGGATTACTGTAATATATAATTTATACTTCTGAGAGCTACCACTCATTGAATATATGCCAAATTTCTGTTAACCATACTATTGCACTTACATTTTTTTTAAGTTTATTTATTTATTGACAGAGAGAGAGAGAGAGAGAAAGAGAGAGAATCCCAAGCAGGCTCTGCCTTACCAGTGCAGAGCCTGACTCAGGGCTCAAACTCAGGAAAAACCATGAGATCATGACCTGAGCCAAAATCAAGAGTCAGAAGTTTAATCAATTAAGCCACCCAGTCACCCCTTAATAAATCTGATTTTAAAAGCACAAAAAGTAAATACAGGAAAGATTTAAAATTATAAGAGATTATTAAGAACAGCTTTATTCTAATAAACTTGAAAAGTCTACATAAAGTGAGCAATTTACTAACAAAATATAAATGAATAAAATTTATTTTCTTAGTAGCCACGCTGCATATGGCTTTTTAACTTTAAATAAAATTAAGTAATACCATAAACTCAGCTGCTCAGTCTCACCAACCACACTTTAAGAGCTCAATAGCCATATGTGACTAGCGGCTACTACACTGGACAGGGCAAATATAAAACCTTCACAAAACTGCAAAAAGGCTATCAAGTATTGTTGGTCTAAGTCAATCATGAGAATTCCATTTCCTTAGCACTGACTGCTTTATGAATGTGCAGGTAATAGACTAAAAATCAATCTCTTACTATGGTTAACTATAAGCATCATATCTCCTCTATTATCTTGGAAGAACAATACAGGAAGCCCCTAATAACCTGTATGTTTATCTTTGCCCAATTCTCATCAGAACACAGGCTAGAATACTGGAATTTGGTCATTCTGGAAGTTTGAAAAGTTCTGCTCATCAGCTTATTAGTTAACTATGACCACAAATATGCTGTATAACACACCATCTCAAAGCTCAATGCTTCGAGAGAGCAATCACTTATTCTCTTAGATTTGCAGGTTAGCTGAGGGTTGGCTGACCTAGGCTAGGTTTCTGGAGGAGCAGTTCAGCTCGGCTTGAATCCTCTTAGGACCAGCAAAGCAACCCACAAATGTGCATAAGGCCATGGGTGAGGTGTAACAGTGTAAATCCAAACACACAAGTACTCTTCAAAGTGTGGTCATAGCAAAAGCACAAGGTTCCACGAGCTAAAGCAAGGCACACGAATGGACCCAAAGTCAAGGGGTGGGGAAATGTACCGTACTTCTTTACTGGGTAGAACCGCTCATGACAAAGAGTGTGGATATGAGGTAGGGGTTACATGATCTATGACACCAACTCTAATATTAATAACATGGTAATTATGGAATTGTTAACCCTGAAAGCCCCAAAACAAATGGCTATAGAGTCTCACATCTGTAAAACGATGTGGCTTACAGGAGAAAAGAGTCTAATTCTAGCTTTGGCATTGAGTGACTGTGTGGCAGAGGAATAGTTATCTAACCGCTCTGTGCCAGTTTTCTCATTTGTAAAATGGGGATGACAGGACTGTGCTTAGAAATAATATTGGGGTGCCTGGATGGCTTAGTCAGTTAAGCGTCCCACTCTTGATTTTGGCTCAAGTTACGATCTCGTGGTTTGTGAATTTGAGCCCTACACTGGGCTCGGCACTGGCAGTGCAAAGCCTGCTTGCGATTCTCATTCCCTCTCTCTCTCTCTCTCTCTCTCTCAAAATAAATAAATAAATATAAAAAAAATACTGTAAATGCAATAGTATAGTTAACGGAAATCTGGCATATATTCAGTGAATGGTAGCTGCTATTATCATCACCCTCAGAACTATAAGCTATACATTACAATAATCCAACTTTAACGTGGCAGGGACCATAGATCTGTGTGTCTCAAACTTTACACGTTAGAATCATTTGGGGAACTTAAAAAAAAATACTGATGCCCATGTATACCCCAGCCCGTTAAACCAGAACCCAGCACACATTCATGATTTAAAAAAAAAAAAAAAAATTGTTTTGGTCGACTCTTTTTCTAAGGGATTTCTATCCAGGGATAATTTCTTGAACCAAAGAAGATGTTATTTGATGAAACTACTTACAACCATAATGTTAACTGGAAGCCAAGAAGTCAAGTACTGGTAAAATTCTATAAATCTCTAGTCATATTCCAAATACTTCTGGTTTTCTTCATACCACATGAATCCCATTTTTGGTCGTTGTATTTCTTATTGCTTCCTCTTAAATATCAGCGTTTGGGTAAAACATTATATACAGTTTTTTATTTTTTTATTTTTTTATTTTTTAAATTTTTTTTTCAATGTTTTTTATTTATTTTTGGGACAGAGAGAGACAGAGCATGAACGGGGGAGGGGCAGAGAGAGAGGGAGACACAGAATCGGAAACAGGCTCCAGGCTCTGAGCCATCAGCCCAGAGCCCGACGCGGGGCTCGAACTCACGGACCGCGAGATCGTGACCTGGCTGAAGTCGGACGCTTAACCGACTGCGCCACCCAGGCGCCCCTATATACAGTTTTTTAAATACGGACCACGCTTTATACAATAGTCCTGCATTTAAATGTAAAAAGCCTGTTGCTTGAAATGCCCTTTTACACTTTGCTGTCTGTTGCTGTCCCAATCTTCCCCAGAAAACTTTCCATGAGTGGGCATGCTGAGTTAAGGGCCTTTCCTCCTTGATCCCAACTGCTACAGTGCTCTAGCTTGAAGGACTTGAAAGCTGGGCAGAAACAGTATCCTATTCCCCATTGTACACCCAATGCCAGGTCAGTGCCAGAATGGAAATGATATTCCAAAACAAGGTGAAACAAGTTATCTTGAACTCCCTGAATACCGAATATCCTCCCTCTTTTTAAAGTGCCATGTTTCTTTTTGGACAAGAGTCTCTTAACCACGTTCTAGAAGATTATAGGTAATGTGAAACTATTCTTTACTATTTCTGGCCCTGAATGAGACAGAGAAAACTGACTGACCCATATCTTCGACAGAAAACAAAGACAGCTGTTAGAAAAATAAGCATAAAATGTTAAGTTACTATGACATTGTAACAAACGATTACCAATTAAACTTAAATTCAGATTTTTTTCCTCTCCGAATTATTATCTCTCTATTAAAAGACACCTACAAATCCTAAATTACGACAAATCCGTGGTAGACCCAGGTTTAGGCTATAAGGAGCAAAAAGTATACATCTGTCACCCTGCTGCCCAAGGTAAGCCTTACGTAAGCAAAGCCCAATCATTGCTGATTAGTGAAAAGCTCTTAATGATCTAGCATTACCACGATCCTTCTGTAGTTATAACTCCAACAAGATGAGAGTATTTTAATCTACCGAACCCCAAAATATATGTCACATAAACTTAAAAAATGCCCCGGTAAGAAGCTTTTTCACCAGCACACTCTGTTCCCACAAATCTTTGTAGGCTGAACTCTTAATAAAAGATTTGTTTTAATAATTCTACAAGTGCAGTTCTTTTAGGCTTGGGCAAAAAGAGGACATATACACAATAGCATCTTTCAAAAGTAAACTATTTTATTCTCAACTGTTAGCTTATTGGTTAACTCGACCTGGGGAGCTCTAGAAAGAGCAGGTTATCCAGTACAGGCACACTTATCTCGCTAATGCTCAATAGTACTCAGCTTCCAGCATGGTTTCTGATCATAAACCAACATCTAGGATTTCTAACTCCTGGCTAATGTCCAGTCACTTAGAAAAAAGTCACGAGATTAATGCCATTATTTTAAAACACTGTATATCTGACAATGACAGTCAATCATCAGATAACAAATCTCTGTTCATAAACCTAGCAGCGACCACGGAGCCAAAATGTACAACGTGCAAGGGTGGTTGTGAGTGCGAATGTAATTAATCTGACTCTAAAGGTAGCTGAGAACTTTCTGACTAACTTAGAAGCCTCGCCTCCCGTTTACCACATTACAACCCCGCGCACCTAGAAGCTAGGTAGTCAGCTGCCCAGTTGCAGCCTCCAGGGGCGTTTGTGTTAGGAATGGCGATACCTACTCCGTTTTCCTCCAAAACTCAAAAGCGGTTCAAGGAATCAAAGCTGGGCTGTCAGCGCCAGATCGCTCCCAGCAGGCCCGGCAAACAAGCTACCGCGAGGCCGAGGAGCGCGACAGCCCCTCGGGCGCTCGATCTAAACACCGCGGGCCCCAGCCCCCGGGGAGAAGCACAGCCTCCTTTCCCACGGCCCTACCTTCTCCCTGGGGGGCCGTGGCGGTCCAGAGGCCCCCAAGTCTGGGATGGGAAAGGGTCGGGGAGACTCGCGCTGCGGTTCTCTCTCAGCCCTTTAGCTTCCTAGACTCCAGACAACTACTTCTTCTCTCCCAGGGACCTCCGTCTCCGTTTGGAGACGTCTTCCGTCCCCAACCTCTGACCCCTGACCCCCCATCATCCAAGAGCCTACCTGGTTCTCCAAGCCTCTTGAGACACTCTGCACCAAGGCTCGGGGCTCCACTAAAGCCCCCCACAAGTCCCGGGCAAGCATTCACCACCCACCGAACACCCGTCTGAGATGGGCACGCGCGCTTTACGCTGGTTTGTGTTGGGGTTCCCGGGGGGCCCAGAAACCAGAGGTCCCAGCTACCGGGTGCGCGCTGGAGCGTAGGGTCAAGGTGAACGCGCACGTCGGAGCGCCCCGCCCCTTTTCTCCAGCAATAGCTTCATACGTCGCTTCTGCGCAAGTCCACACGATTAAAGTCTCGCAGAGGATACGTTGGGATCTCGCGATAGCTTTGCCCCAAGATATTAGGAGTACAGGATTGGCTGGAACCTCTAAGGAGGGGGCGAGGCTCTAAGCAGATATTAGATGTGGGCGGGGCTCCCCGCTGAAGGGGCGGTACTCCGCTTGAAGCAAGTGATGGGAGTGATTGGTGGATTTAATAAAAAGGCAGAAGAGAGTTCTGCAAATGCACCTTTGCTATTGCTTCTAGAAAGCAGCTGCTATCTAGGTATGGATGAACCTTATCTCTGTCAGAAAAGTTATTTTAAAAGGCTTCTCAGGAAAAGTGAGTAAGTAGTTTAAGAGGAGAGAAAAACTACATGTATTGTACTGAAGCAGGCCTTCCAATATCTTAGTTTTTTTTTTTTTTTTTTTTTCTTTTTTTTTCTTTTTCTCTCCGAGAGGTAGCCTCTTTCTCATGAGTGAAGGCGTACGTTTAGTTAACTGGAATAACTCTGAGAGGCTTCAGGGCCAAGAGCTTGTAACATGACCGTCAGGAAACATCAGGCACTCAATGACTAGTGAGTACTAATGAGGGTTCAGCATAATGCTCAAAAAGGGGAGTCTCGGCATGTGTGGTCAGAAGCACAGAAGTAAGTTCTTGTCTAAGAAAACATCTGTTGTGGTTGCAGACAGTTCAGAGTGGTCGTATCCTACACAATACAGAACTTCATCACAGACTTCTAAGCCTGAAAGAAGCCATTTACATAAAGTAAACCCGGTAAAATTAGGTGGAAATCAGTTACCTTCTCCCAGGCTTCATGAGGCAAGTTGAAAAAGGAGTACAAATGCTGGAGCGTTTGTACTGGCAAGCAGACTTCTTTGGAGAACCGATCATTTTACTAAGTACAAAAAGATGGGCCCTTTCTTTTGGACGTGCAAGCTGAAACTCACGTTTAGATGTATATTGAGCTGTAAAAGGTTATCTTTGGTATTTTTATGTCACTTCTTACCGTTGGAGCAGAGAATTAAGCTCATACTTTGGCTAAGTCCAACTGGTGCCAGACATAAACATGTGAAAATAAACACAGCATCATTTCATCTTTGTTCACCTTAATTGGGGTAATGAATCTCTACAGACATAATTATTGTTAGCCTGTACAAATATTAAACTACAGAGATTCAGTTGTAAGTGTGCAGAAATGCAGTTTTAACTATAGAGGTGGAATCTATGCACTATCACTCAGTAGTTACAGTTAAACAAAATTCTTCCTATTGAATATTCCAATGGTGTATTCAATCCTATATTTGCAGAGTGTCCTGTATATTCTTTGAAAAATGTTCTCTATGGAGTAATGTGTTGCAATATCAGAATCACCAGAGCTAATTTTAGAAAATATGGTTCATTTTTGCACTTAGGTATCTGGAAGTTCCCAGCTGTGAGACACCTTTTTACCCCTTACAAAACTGAGTTCATCCACCCTTCAGATACTAATGATCTAATGCCATTTCACAAGTATAACCCAGATACAAACCAATAAGTGAACTACCCAGTGTTTGTAGAGTTCAACTACTTCTTAAAACTATAAATGTGATGGCAGTCAGATCATTTGCTTCCTGTGTGGTCTCACTAGACCAAAGCTATACATCAAGTTCCTTTTGGGGACAGTAGCTTTATTATAGCCATATCCTTAATTAAAGTCATCTTTTTGGAAATTAATGTTCTTTTTAAAAAAAAATGTTTATTTTTGAGAGGGAAAGCACAAGTGGGGGAGGTACAGAGAGAGAGGGAGACAGGATCCAAAGCTGGCTCTGTGCTGATAGGAGAGAGCCCCAAGTAGGGCTCCAACTTACAAAGGTGAGATCATGACCTGAGCCAAAGTTGGATGCTCAACCAACTGAGCCACCCAGATGCCCCCCCCCCTTTTTTTAAATAAAATGCTAATTAATTTTTGGAGAGAGAGAGAGAGAGCGTTTATTTATTTTTGAGAGGGAAAGCACAAGCAGGGGAGATGCAGAGAGAGAGAGAGAGAGGGAGAGGGAGAGAGAGGATCTGAAGCAGGCTCTGTGCTGACAGCTGAGAGCCTTATGCAGGGCTGGAACTCCAATCTTGAGATCATGACCTGAACTGAATTTGGATGCTTAACTGACTGGGCCACCCAGGAGCCCCTGAATAAGTTGGTCTTAAGGAGGAAGACTGGTTGAGAGAGAATAGATGAGTTAAAGCAAATTTAACTCCCTTTCTGGGTAGAAACAAGGTAACTGATGATTTTTGAGTAGAACTTTCTATTTTGCAAGGCTCTTTCATGTTCGTTTTTCTATGAAATACTTAAAATTTCATGAATTTTGGAATATTTAAAATTAATTTAAAATTTAAAATATTTAAAATATTTAAAATTCTCATTTTACAGAAGAGGAATCTGAGAGTCAGAGAAATTTGGTGATTTGCCACCGTTTAGCTCTGAGAGACAAGAGGATATAGAGCTCCCTTGACTATTCTGTGTAGGCCGTTGCCTCTTATTACTAAGTCATGTATTTGGCTATCAGATAAAAATAAGCAATTATCACCAGACTTCCTGGGTTGGCCTGCAAAAAATGAAGGCAAAAAGTTTGTAATTATTTGCTGACACAGGGCTATGTATATCAACAATAAGGATCATTCGGGTCCAGGACTGTTTCTCCTTAATAGATCATTAATAAAATTGCTTGAGAACTTTATTCCTTATTCTGCTCACCGTTGCCTGCTCTCTGGAAGTGAAGATAATGGCCACTCAGTATGACTGAGGCTTGCCAAAGATGACTCTTTTTTTGCCATTTCCTCCACTACCAGCCTGTCTTCAGACTACTTTTTCTCCTCCTGACCAAATGAGAGTATTAGGGTCAAAGTAACTATTCCAGAGTGAATTGCAAGGGCCGAAGGCCATTGTTAAAAATGTGTGTAGTTTTAACAGAGAGTGAAAGAAACACAGTCTTGCAAAATTGGCTCTGGCAGGGGTGATCAGCTGTGACCAAGGGAGTGATGCCAGGTCAAACAAACAAAAACTGGTATCAGAGGGATTATGCATGCTTTGCTGTAGTGTGAACAGGATATGTTGAAGGGCAGGCGGTGTGTGACCTGAACACAAATCTTCATGTGTAGAACCTCACAGCTTTTCCTCAGGCTGGCTGTGGATAAGTCTAATTATTAACTTTCAATTTAATTTTCCCACAATGATTTGCAGGTTGGATTTATTTCAAACTGCAAAGTTTGTCCTGTCTCCCCTGCTGAAAACTCAACCTGAAAAATGAAAACTCAAGCTGTGTCCCTTCTGCCTCTCATAATTTGTAAAACAAAATTCGTAAACTGTACACAAAAAGCTGCACTGGACATGAACTTGTGACTTAAGGAGAAGGTAATTCATCATTTCTTTCTGTTTGTCTTTGTTGTCAATAAAGCAATGCTTATAAATTAAGTAAAAGCAAGGAGCAGTAAAAGCAAGGCTGAAGCTGAGTCTGTTAGGTAAGGAAAGATGTGAGATTATATTCAGTGTTTCTCAATGAGGATGACATAATCAGTACCATTGATCCCTTTCATGGCCCTTTCCACTCTCCATTCCCAACTGTTACTTTTGTTCTAATATTCTTTTCCAATTGATTTTTTTCAATACGGCCTCTAGGCATTAAGCAACAGGAATATTGTAGATGATTCTACTGATGCTTATGACAAGTAATATTTATTATGCAGGTTTGGAAAAATACAAATAAATGTCTTTTGAATATTTCAAGGGTTACTATCAGGTGTCATTGTAAAGTACAAAAATAGTTATGAAACACTTTCAGAATGAATCTAAAATCTCAACCTTGGTCATAGTAGCATAAAATGATACTTAACAGAGAATAGAGTCTTTCCAAAGCTTCCATCCACCAGAAGGGTAGCACCATGCTCAGACCTTACCACTGGTGTATTGGTTAGGTCAGTTCTTGAGGTAATGTCGAAAATAGATCTGAGTTTCACCTCCTTTAAACTCTGTTGAATTTTTTATTTATTCTTTGAGCCCTTAAATAAATTTATATAATTAAAACCTTAAATACTACACAGTAATAGTATATAATGATCAATCATATCCACATGCTGTAACTGTTAACTGTTTGCTCCTGTGTTGACTGTTTGCTCCTGAGAGTTAATTTTTAAACAACAAACCAATCCATCCAACCATCTCATATAATTGTAGTGAAACTAATTTAAATAAAGAGAGATATTTAGGAACCACTTGAGTAGATAAACTCCAACGTATGACCTAATTGATTTCTGGATGATTAAAAAGCAAGCTCACATAAATCAAACCCTTACTTCCTATAGCCATGATGTTATAAACTGAAACCCATTTTATACCTTAGAAATACCAAAGTCAGGGTGCCGGGGTGGCTAAGTTGGTTAAGCGTCCGACTTCTGCTCAGGTCACAGTCTCTGGGCTGGGAGTTCGAGCCCTGCATCAGGCTAACAGTTCAGAGCCTGGAGCCTGCTTCAGATTCTATGTTCCTCTCTCTGTCCCTTCCCCGCTCATACTCTGTCTCTCTCTCTCTCTCAAAAATAAATATTAAAAAAAAGAAAATTGAAAAAAAACAAAAAAGAAATACCAAAATTACTTTTATAAAAATTAACTCTCTATGAATCATAGACTTAAATGTAAAATACAAAAGTATAAAACCCCTAGAAGATAACAGGAGAAAACCTAGATAATGCTGGATATGATGATGACTTTTTAGATTCTACACCAAAGGCACGTACATGAAACAAATAGTTGATAAGCCAGACTTCATTAAAATTAAAACCTTCTGCTCTGCAAAATAACATATCTAGAGAATTAGAAGACAGGCCATAGCTTGGGAAAAAATATTTGCAATAGACCCATCTGATAAAGTACTGTAACTACAACAATTAGTTAAAGGATGCACAAGATAAAAAGATATAAGATATGACATCAAAAATGTAAAACATGGGGGGGCACAGAGTAAAACTAGAACTTTAGAATGTGATCAAACTTAAGTTGTTATCAACTTAAAATAGACTGTTATAGCTGTAAGTTGTTATATATAAGCCTCATGGGAACCACAGAACAAAAACCTATAGTAGGTACACAAGAAATAAGGAGATCACTAAAGAAAGTAATCAAATCACAAACGAAGAAAGCAACTAACAAAATGACAATAAGTACATAGCTGTCAATAATTTCTCTCTCTCTCTCTCTCTCTTTCTTTCTTTTAACATTTATTTATTTTTGAGAGACAGAGAGAGGCACAGCATGAGCAGGGGAGGGGGAGAGCAAGAGGGAGACACAGAATCTGAAGCAGGCTCAGACTCTGAGTTCTCTGTTAGCACAGAGCCTGATGCGGGGCTTGAACTCATGAACTGTGAGACCATGACCTGAGCTGAAGTAAGATGCTCAACTGACTGAGCCACCCAGGCACCCCAATAATTACTTTAATTTAAATAAACTAAATTCTCCAATCAAGTCACATAGAGTGACTGAATGGATGAAAATATAAGGTTCATCTATATGATGCCTACAAGAAAGATTCACTTCAGATGTAAGAACACGCACAGACTGAAAGTGAAGGTATGGAAAAAGATCTTATTTGTGGATGGAAACCAAAAAATTGGGTAGTTATATTTATATCAGACAAAATAGACTTAAAAACAAAGACTGTAATAAGAGACAAGGAAGAGCATTCCATGATGACTAAAGAGGTCAATCCAACAAGAGAATATAACATTTATAAATATGTACCCAACATAGAAGCACCTAAATATAGAAAGCAAATATTAACAGACCTAAAGGGAGAAATGACGGTAAAATATAGTAAGGAACTTTAATACCCCACTTACATCAATGAATAGATCATGTAGACAGAAAATCAATAAGAAAATATTGGCCTTAAATGACACCTTATACCAGATGAACTTAACAGATATATACAGGAACATTCCATCCAAAAGCAACAAAAGATACCTTCTTCTCAAGTGCTCATGGAACATTCTCCAGGACAGATCATATATTATGCCACAAAAGAAATCTTAATAAATTTAAGGAGATTGAAATCATATCAAACATTTTTTTTTAACCACGATAGTATAAGAGAAGAAAACCAGAAAATTCACAAATATGTCACATGTTATTGACCACAAATGGTTTAAAGAAGAAATCGAAAGACAAATAAAAAAATATCTTGAGACATTGACAATGGAAATGCAACAAACCAAAATTTATGGGATGCATCAAGAGCAATTCTAAGAGAGAAGTTCATAGTAATAAGTGCCTACATTAAGAAACAAGAAAATCCTCAAATAACCTAATAACAATATAGAACACTACTGCTAATAATATAATAAATATATAATATAATTTGATGTTCTCAATAGATGCAGAAAAAGCATTTCACAAAGTCAACATCCATTTATGATTAAAGCTCTCAAGGAAATAAATACAGAAGAAATTTACTTCAACACAAAAAGGCCAGCTGAAAAAGCCAATAGTTAACACCATATTTAATAAAGCTTTCCCTTGAAAATCCAGCACAAGGCAAGAATGCCCACTCTCACCACTTCTATTTAATGTAGTATTAGAAATCCTTTCCAGAGCAATGAGACAAGAAAAGAGAAATAAAAGGCATCCAAATTGGAAAGGAATTAGTAAAATGATCTCTCCTTGTAGATGACATGATCCATATATGTAGAAAACCCTAAAGACTCAACAGCAAAAGACTATTAGAACTAGTAAATGAATTTAGTAAAGTGAAGGATACAAAATCAACATACAAAAAGCAATCACATTTCTGTACACAAAATAATAAGCCATCCAAAGAGGAAATGAAAGAATAAATTCCATTTGCAACAGCAAGACGAAGAATGAAATATTTAGGAGTAAACTTAATCAAAGAGGTAGAGCCTTGTAAACTGAAAAGTATGAAACACTGATGCAGGAAATTAAAGAAGACACAAGTAAATTGAAAGACATTGTGGGTTCATGGATTGAACTTTGCTAAAATGTCCATTCTACCCAAAGCCATCTATAGATTCAATGTAATCCCTATAAAAATCCCAATGACATTCTTTACAGAAATAGTAAAAACAATCCTAAAATTCATATGGGACCACAAAACACCCTGGATATCCAAAGCAATCTTGAACAAGAATAACAAAGCTGGAGGCATCACATTTCCTGATTACAAAATATATTACAAAGTTATATTAAAACAGTATAGTATTGGCATAAAAAAGACATATAGACTAATGTAACAGGATAGACAGCCCAAAGTAAATCCATGAATTTATGGTCAACTGATCTTTGACAAAGGTGCTAAGAACACATAATGATGAAAAGATAGTTTCTTCAATAAATGGTGTTGGGAAAACTGGGTGTTCACATGGAAAAGATCTAAACCGGACCCCTCTCTCACACCATGTAAAAAAATCAACTTTAGTGGATTAAAGAATTAAACATAGGACCTGAAACTGTAAGACTACTAGATAAAAACATAGGGAAAATTTTTGTTGGTATTGGTTTGGGCAATGACTTTTTAAAAAAAATATGGCACCAAAAGCACATGTAACAAAAATAAAATAGATAAGACTGCATTAAACTAAGAAGTTTCTGCACAGCAAAGGAAATGATCAAGAGTGGAAAAGAAACCTGCAGAATAGGAGACAATATTTACATACCATCTATCTGATAAGAGATTAATATCCAAAATATATAAGGAGCTCAAACAACTCAACAGCAAAAAACCCAAATAACCCAATTTAAAATGGGCTAAGGACCTGAATAGGACCTTATTTCTCAAAAGGACATACAAATGTCCAACAGGTATATGAAAAGGTGCTCAACATCACAATTCATAAGATTAATGCAAATTGAACCCACAATAAAATATTATCTTACATTTGTTAGAATGGTTATTATCAAAAAGATAAAAGATAACAAGTGCTGGCAAGGATATGGAGAAAAAGGAACCCTGGTACACTGTTGATAGGAATGTAAATTAGTACAACCATTATGGAAAACAGTATGGTGGTTGCTCAAAAAACGTAAAACAGAACGACCATATGATCCAGCAATACTATTTCTGGGTATATATCCAAAAGAAATGTAACTAGTGTCTCCAAGAGACATCTGCATCCCTACATTCATTGCACAGTTATGCACAATATTTGATGTACGAAAACAACCTAAGTGTGTATACACAGCTTTAAAATGGAAAATAATCTTGCCATTTGCAACAACATGGGTGAACCTGAAATATATTATGGTAAGTGAAATAAGCCAGACACAGACAAATACTGCATAATCTTACTTATACACAGAATCTAAAACATTTGAACTCTTAAAAGCAGAGAGTAGAAAGGTGTTTTCCAGGAACTGGGGGATGGGGAAAATGGGGAGATGTTCAAAGAGTTTACAGATTCAGTTATGCAGGATGAATTAGTTCTAGAGATCTAGTGTAGAGCATGGTCATTTTAATGAGTAATATATTGTATACTTGAAATTTGCTGAGAAAGTTGATCTTAAGTTGTTCTCACTGCTCCCAAATATAGTAACTATGTAACTATGTTAATTAAATTGATTGTAGTAATAATTTTACAATGTATATGTATAGTAAATGATTAGGTTGTACACCTTAAATACATACGCTAAATTTGTCAACACTTCAATAAAACTGAAGAAAAAGACTGATCATTGAGAAATTTTAACAATTTGAACTGTTCTTATAAAAAATGATTCATTTGTAATCAACTAGGTATTATATATTTCATTATATTTTGATCCTTTGAAAGATAATTTTCTATGCAGAAGAAATTTTTAGCCAAACAGTATGACAATAGCAATAATGCATTGCCTGCCCCTAATATTTTGAACAAGAAGCTGTTTTCTATGTTTTGTTTGACAAAGGGATGGTAAGTAGTGTTTTCTCTGTTTTTACAGAAACCAATGAAGGAGTCCTATTACTTTAATGTCTTTTTTCTCCTGTGCAGAATATTTCTTCAATTTCTTTCCAGATGAGTGTGATTTTAATTTTTCATGTTAAAATCAAACTGAAAAGTACAATTTTTTTTTTATCATCGAGGAGGGTAATTTATAATGTATGTGTTTGCAGAAGTGAGATATTTAATCAAGTATTTAAGATAAATTTAAATCATTAGTGCTTATTGCCCTGATTACAAAAGAGGCATCCTCTTATGTAAAATAGAAATTTATGGACGTGTGTTTTCAATCATTTTGAGTACAGATATGCATTTAGAAAACTCTTCAGGTTTATTGAAGTTCCTCTGCTCTAAAGGACCAGTTTTAGTTAATAGGTTTTTCATCGTCTTCATCCTTTTTATGGTGCACACTTACAGGAAATATAATGGAATATTTCTATAGTGACAGTCATTAGAAAATCCAAGATATGGAAATGAATGTTGGGAAAAAAAACTATGTTTGAAGATGTAAATAAACCTTGCTTCTAGATTCTCTGTATCATATGCTTTATTCTCTAATTAGAGATAAATATAACAACATGGAAGCAACAAAAAGTGTTTAATTGCGTTATCTCTTTATGGGTTCTTTTGCTGTTTCAGAGTGTTTTTTAAAGGCATTAAAATCATTTGTGGCAGTTATCAAAAAGTCAGTCTCGACAGGTTTTCTAACAGTCTAAATTCCTACAATTTAATAACTTGAGTGCCTTGCTATTGTGGGATCAAGTCATAGGAAAATTGTCCTCACCCACACTTTGAAGGAAAATGCTGTGGCTTCGTAGAGACCCTGCCTGAAAGTTATAGGAAGCTTTGCTACTTTGAATGAGGTTTCAAATAATCCACAGAAAAGGTCAGAACAGAGGCCAATTTCTGTACAGAGTTGACTTCTCTCGCCTGCCACATTACTGCCAATATAATGTGAAGGAAAATTTATGAAGTCCATGAGGCAGATATATCCTGGGCAGACACAGTAGGAGCACTGGTAATGTGAGAATAACTTAAAGGGTATAGAAATCACCACCTCCCACCCCAACTCCTCCATGTCTGAAATATCTTCTCATATCTGTCTTGGTTCTTAAGAGTATATAATTCAGTATTTATTTCTTTGGAAAAAGATGCTACATATGCAGGAATCCTTGTTTTTTAAAAAATTTTACATATGATAAATTTTGCTTAGTGAAAATTTTACAGAATTGTGGGTCAAAAGATTTTTAAACTGTTGGAAATATAAAAATGAATGACGTAGAATCCTTGCCAATATTCTCACTGTCTAGTAAGAAAAGACAGACATATGTTAAAAATAGTGTGATGAACTTTTGCATGTACTATGATAGAGTGTAGATTATTGTGAGGGCACAAGTGAATGAATGACAAACTCTACTTGTTGGGACGGTTAGAAATTGCTTCATAGAGGAAAGGATAATAGAGTGTTGAAGAATTAATGGATATGTCCCAGGTAGACAAAGAGATAAAGTATCCTCAAGTAAAAGGAGCCCCTTAAGTATCAAGTCCTGGAAATGTAAAGCAGATTTGGTTATTTGAAGAAATTGCAGACTGTTGGCCATAGATGGGATGAAAAGAGAAAGTGAAGACGTGATGAGGGAAGAACAAGAAGTGAAATAAAATGGGGGAGTAGCCAAGAGTTTGATTATCGGTCACATTTTGTACCTGGATAAGGCATTTGGAATTTATTACATTATCAACATGGGGGGCATATAATGATTGCAGTCAGGGAAATGATATGGTCAGGTTTGTGTACTGGGTAATTTTAGTCATGCTATTTAGAATGGAATGGATGGGAGACTTGAGGTAGAGAGACCATTAGAACACCACTGCAGCTGGTGAGTTCAGATATGGTAAGGCCTTGGACTAAGGCAATATCAGTAGGAATGGAGAGGAGGGGAGTATCTGTGAGTTGGGTAGTGTCTTTTATAAAGATAAGGAGTACATCAGCAAGTACAGTTTGAAGAGGAAGATGATTTCAGTTTCAGTTGTTGAGTTTCAGATGTCTGTGGATAGATATGCACATAAGGGGCACTTAATTTAGATGAGTTGAATGATTAAATGAATGGCCACATGAGCATGGGGCTAGAGAAAAAGTCTGGCCTGGAGACAGAAATGAGCACATAGGTGGTAGATGAAATCAAGGGAAAGGATGGAATCACTCCAAGGTAGCTTGTAAAGGAGGAAGAGATAAAGATCAAGATTAGAACTCTGGGGAACTCCACTGTTTAAAGAGCAAGTGTAGGAGCAAGAGCTGCAAAGGAGACTGAGAATATGTGGGCTGAGTGGTAAGATGGGGAGCCCAGAAAGCTTAAAGTCACAGAAACCAAGGGAGGACAGAGTTTTATTGTTGGGGGAGGAGTTAGCAGCACTGAAATGCTGGAGAGAGATCAAATATGCCGAGAGCTAAAAAGATCCCCTGGATCTTTTCAGGGATCTTTAGTGACTTTGCTTGAGGAATTTAAGTAGTGGTGAAAGGGGAACTTGCTCTCAGTGGGCTGAAGAGTTAATACAGTGATGAGAAATGATCATCCAGTGTAATTTATTTTTAGGAGTTCTTTGTAAGTGGAGAGATACACTAAGAGATGGAGGGATTTTTATTTCCTCTTATTGTTTATTTTTAATGGCTTTATTGAGGTATGATTGACATATATGCATTGTGTATATTCAAAGTGTACAACTTGTAATAATTTTTGTCTTGCGTTTGGTGCCCATCCCTGCCTTCAGCACCACTGTCTTCCCAAATAGGGATCCATTCTGCACTACTCATTCTGTTCCTCGAACAAATCTACCCAGAACAAGCACTGAACTAGGAACAAGGAGACTTGGATTCTAGTCTCATGTCTTGTCCCAGCAAGTTTTATGAACCTATACAAGTCCCATAATTTGTCTTTCAGGTTAGTTATTTTAAAACTATAACAGTTGAGAAGGCCCCTTCCAGTGTTTTTTTCCCGTATTTCTTTGATAACTCTTGCATACAAAGCTATAAACATATTTGTTGATTGATAACTTAAATGGCATCTGTCTTTGTGGTCATTTGTGTTGTAATAGTATTCAAAACCTTTAAGAAGGGTTCTAACAGTGTAGATTCCAGATACAAACAATAGGTGGGGGATTTTGGAGGGCACTGTACCTTCCTGTCACTCTAGAAATTATTCCATGTTTTTACATTTTCCATGTGTAGAATTGACTCTTCCATATGTTGTTTGAGATGAGAAGCTAGATAAGAAACAATAGCCAAAAGTTGTTCCAAACCCTGGTAATGAGGCAACTTTTGAAGCCTGCTGGGAGTCACTATTGATAACAACTCCATCCTTTCAAGAATTGCTTGTCAAGCCAAAAATCTTAGGCTCGTCCTTGATTCTTTTTTTTTTTTTTAATTCCACCCTCCATTCATTCCCTCAGAAAATCATATTGCCTCTACATACATTAAGAGGCTGATCATTTCTTGCCATCTCTGTTGCTACCAGCCTGGCCTATTCAGCCACCACTGTATTTTGTCTGTATTATTGCAGTAGTCTCTTAGCTAGTCTCAGTGCTTCCACTCTTGCCTCCCTACTCCTTCTCAAAGTAGCTACAGTAATCTTATTAAATCATAAGTCGGGTCATGCTACTTCTCTGCTCAAAACTGTTCAATGACTCCCCATTTCATGCAGAATTAAAACCAAATTCCTTATAAGGTCCTCTCAGGCTGTATATAAACTGGTTCTCTGTTTGTTCTCTGACCTCATCTGCTACTTATCTCTCCCTCATTCACTTTTTTTCCAGCCTTATGTCCTTATGTGTCTTCAATCATACTGAGAACTCTCAAACCTTAGGGCCTTTGCTGGACGCTTCCTCTGCTTGTAATACTCCTATGTATCTTCAGGGCTCATCTCCTTGAAACCGTTGTTTAAATGTCATCTTTACAATGACGCCTGACTATCCCATTTTTTAAAAAAAGTTTACTTATTTTTGAGAGAGAGAGAGAGTGAGAGTGAGAGTGAGAGAGAATCCTAAGCAGTCTCCACCATCAGTGCAGAGCCTGATATGGGGCTCGATCTCATGAACTGTGAGATTGTGACCTGAGCTGAAATCAAGAGTCAGATGCTTTACCAACTGAGCTACCCAGGCACCCCTGACTATCCCATTTAAAATTAAATCTCACTCTTTATTTTCAGTTTACACTTCTGTTCCCTAATCTGCTGTTCTTATTTTCACCAGGGCACTTGTGATGTGTATAAGTTACTTGCTTACTGTGTTTAATATTTATTTTGTTTCTTCCTGGTAAAAAAAAATCAGATTTAAAAAATTATTTTATTTTATTTTTTTAAATTGAAGTGTAGTTGACACACAATGTTCCATTACCTTCTGATGTACAACATAGTGACTCAACGGGTTGATATGTTATACTATGCTTACCACAGGTGTATACCATTCAATGCTATTTCAATATCACTGACTATATTCCCTGTGTTGTACCTTTCACCCTTGTGATTTATTCATTCCATAACTGGAATCTTGTATTTCCCACTCCCTTTCACCCATTTGGCCCATTCCCCCACCCCTCTGGCAGCCATCAGTTTGTTCTCTGTATTTATGGATATGTTTCTATTTTTTATTAGTTTCTTTATTCTTTTGTTTTGTGTTTTAGACTCCACATGTAAGTGAAATCATATAGTACTTGTCTTTCTCTGTCTGACTTATTCAAGGTTCATCCATGTTGTTGCAAAATGGCAAGGTAAAATCAGAGATTTTTGTGTGTAGTTAGTTCACTGACGTATTCTAATCACTTAGAAAAGTGACTGGCACATAGTAGTCACTCAGTAAATACTGATTGTTGTTGAATTAAGAACAACAGTGGCTGCTATGGTCTGAATGTTTGTATGACCTCAAAATTCATGTGTTGAAACCTAACCCCCAAGGTGATGATATTAGGAAGTGGGGCCTTTGGGAGGTGATTAGGTCATGAGGGTGAAGACCTCACGGAGGGATAGATGGGGCTCCACTTAGATCTCTCACTGCTCCTGCCATGTGAGGATACAATCACAAGTCTGTGACCTGGGAGAGGGCCCTCACCTGGCTGTGCTGGCACCCTGATTTTGGAATTCCAGCCTACAGAACTAAGAGAAATAAATTTCTATGGTTCATAGGCTACCTAGTCTCTTGTAGTTTGTTACAGAAAGCCAACAGAATAAGACAATGGCTGCTTATATTTCCATAACAACTTAGAGTTTTTAAAATACACTTACTTTGTTTTTAGGAGGTTCTAATAATATGGAAATGGCCCGGGAGCTCTTCCATAACCAGTGTTAAGAGATTCTCCAGGGACAGTAGAACCCTAAGGGACTGGGAGAGAAGGGATACATATTTGATGATCAGTGACCCTGAAAAATCCATTATACTCAGGTGTGTTTGTGCAAGTGACCAGTTGTATTAGTGATTTGTTGGTTGGGGCTATAGAAAATAGAAAGAATGATTTCAGAGATGAGATAAAGGAGGCATTGAAAAATGAGCATTGCCTTAAGTCACAATTTATGTCTGTTCCTTTTTTGATCATTATAATCAGAGAACATAGTGTTTGATTGGTTAGGCATCACTTAAGGAAGAGAAAAATTGGTTTACTTTTTAAGTCATGCCCAGATTTGTGTATATGAGGTTTATTCATTGAGTGTCCAATAGCGAAAATCTCATGCAAGCAATTTGAGAATGACAATGAATGGGAATAGATATACTAGAAGACTAGGGGCATTTTTTTGGAATGTGCACGTTTATCCTGTGATGCACAGCCTAATGATTCCTTAGTGGTAATAGAAGAAAATACCAAACCAATTTTGTTTTTGAAATATCAGCAAATTTAGCATGAGATTAATAGCATCAAAAATATCTGTCCTATAAATCTGTGGAAACAAAGCTATTTGAACCTGTGTAAGCAAAGAAATATTTTATTTCTCCCTGAATAGATTAAATCTCCCACCATGCAATAACGGTTTACTTTTAGCTACAATAACTAGACTAGACTATGGAACAACTGAAGGACATAGATATCTCCCTTGGGCAGAAAGAGAAGAAAGCTGTGTTTTGTAAATTCAACTATGGTCATCTATAACATTTAATCAGCTTAAGAAAATCAAATAAACCTCATTTGTATCTGAAACGTGTGTAGTAAATGGAAGATTAAATATAAAAGAATTAGATTTCAGGCTATAGGAATATGCTCCTCTGTTTCTAAAGTAAATCTGGATATAGAAGATGTATTGTTTGCCAGAAAGATATTAATTATATATTTAAATAATCACTGAGAACATGGAAAATAACATAAGCTGAAAATATATCATCACTATAACAAATTAACAACTCTATTGTTCTCTTCACATATATGATGGACTACATTTATTTTTAAAAAAAGCTTTTCCTTGCACAAGTATACATGGCATGAAACTGTTCTTATAAGCTATTCTAAAAGACTTTGTTGTTAAGTTTACCTGTTCAGCAAATAATAACAGCAATTAATGCCATGTAGCAGTTTCTCCCAAGTTTAACCATCTATATATATCTGCAAGGACAGATGTTCAAATTACAGGATTTTAAAAATGTGATATGTTTATCTAAAAGTTAGTCTAGCTCTGGGGTACCTGACTGGCTCAGGTGGTGGAATGTGTGACTCTTGATCTCAGGGTCAAGAGTTGAAGCCCCGTGTTGGGCATGGAGCCTACCTAAAAAAGATAAATGAATGAATGAATGAGTGAATGAATGAATCTATAATGTTTATCTCTAATTTTTCTATTTGTAACACCCTTTAAATTTTGCTTCATTTTTTTCATTGCATATCTAGCTCCAACCATAGGAACTAGATGTCTAATAAGTTGACAAGAAACTGTTTAGTTTGTTTTTTTTTTTTTTAATTTTTTTAATGTTTATTTATTTTTGAGAGAGAGAGAGAGAGAGAGAGAGAGGAGGAGTGGGGGCAGAGAGAGAAGGAGACACACAATCTGAAGGAGGCTCCAGGCTCTGAACTGTCAGCACAGAACCTGATGCGGGGCTTGAACTCACAGACCGCGAGATCATGACCTGAGCCGAAGTCAGACGCTCAACTGACTGAGCCACCCAGGTGGCCCTGTTTAGTTTTTTTTTTAAAGAAAAATAATACTTTATTCCCAATCTTTTGAAATCATAGCTATTAAAAATAATGAGACCAATGAATAATTATTCTAGAAAGCAGTATTTAAAAGCCCCTCACACTGGTAGAGAGATTGTCGTCAAGACAGGCTGTCCTAATATCTGGGAGGAAATTGTCCGGAGGTAAATATAATTTTTTTTTAATAAAAATTCATGGCCATTAACAATTTGTACATTTTTAAAATATAAATTTTATCAGATATCAGGGGTTTGATATGCAATTAACAATTCCTGATGGATTGTAGCCTAGGTTAAATAATAAAGGCAAGAAATCTGGAAAAGATGATTACAGGTTGGCTATAGCAGCTACAACAGCCCAAGGGTAACCTTGCACTTTGTGAGCATCTCCATGCTTCCATTGGCCTTCCTTTCATGATCTCAAGATGGTTGCCACTGCTTTAGGAAGCAGGGCCACACAACCAGTATCCTGGGTAGAAAGGAAGGGGCTGGGATGCAAACTTCTTGTAAGGACTATCTTTTCATCTGGGAGCAACATTTTTTTTTTTTTTGAGAGAGAGAGAGAGAGAGAGAGAGAGAGAGAGAGAGAGAGAGAGGGAGCTGGGGAGGGCTAGAAAGAGAGAGGGGGAGAGAGAGAGAGAGAGAGAGAGAGAGAGAGAATACCAAGCAGGCGCCATGCTGTTAGCACATGGAGCCCAACCCTGGGCTCAATCCCATGAACTGTGAGATCATGACCTTAGCTGAAATAAAGAGTCAGATGCTTAACTGACTGAGCCACCCAGGCACCACTGGGAACAACATTTTATGTCAAAGCTTTCCAGAAGATTTTATCTTACGCTTCATTAAATATGACTGTTGTCATATGGCCACCTCTATCTCCAAGGAATATAGGGAAGAGTACCCAATGAAGGAGAATGGAATAATGGGATTTCTGTGACAAGTTTATATTAATCATGAGACATTTTCTAAGGTTAGCAAAAAGGCCTATCATTCCTGAAATTAAGGAATCTTAACCAGCTATCTGAATACAACTAAGATTCTGTTAGGGAAGACCTGAGATGATACTGAGAAATATTTTTTTCTGCTGTCCTGGAATTATGGCTAAGACCCAAAGCTGGCAATAAAAACAAAAAGTATTCCACCTATTACAATCCATACTCATCAGCAGTTGGGGCTAGCTGTCGTTCTTTAGGGCTTGTTGATATGTGCCAGTTCTGAGAAGAGGCTCTGATGCCCCCACCTGTCCTATCACTCATAGTCATTATAAGGAAGTAGGAAGTGGGATTTGGAAAAATGCAGTGTTTGTGAAGAAAGACTATCCTTCATTCTCCTCAAGGCTAAGGAAAGGTGGGTGGGGGCGGGGAGAGAGAATGCCTGAAGATTGTGATGGCGGCAAGAAGGAGCTTGGCATTTGGTTTCCTGAATGATATCCATTCACATCTGCTTCTTTGAATTCTTGAATTATTTGGTAGCATGTGCACAAATGATCAGGTGAACTCACAGAAACTACTTGTCATTATTTACTTATTCTTGGCTCTTGTTGCATACATTCTTATTATGGAGGTCGGTTTTGTAGACTCCTGTACCCAATGGTTCTGAATAGTTGTATGAACATTGTTAGAGGTTAATGGTGCTATTTTGGTGGTCCTTCAGCTAGGAGCCTCAAAAAATCCAGATTATCTCTTTTCACCTCCCCCCCCCCGCCCTTCCCTAGGTGTCTGTGCAAGTAACAGATACATCTAAGAAACATTAGCAGAATAAGCATCCAAGAACCACATTATCAATGATCATACAGGTTTTCAATAACTCCTGGTAAAGTACAATTGGAACATGTATCTTAGACTCAAGCCCTAAGCAGTGACCCTATGCGGTTTGGCTCCACTCCTCACCTAGTTCATGTATATTCAATGATGGAAGAATCAGAATAGTGAAAAGGCCAAGAGAAGTGAGAGGCTTGTGAAAAGCAGATACTTCTGCTCCAAATCTAAGCCTCTAGAGTCATAGCTCTAACTTGGGTTAGGATGAGGGTATAAGAAGGTCTTTGAATCAGATATGTAATTAAAAATTTAAAACTAAGAAGACTAAGTCAACAAAGCTGAGATTAGAGGGGTGCATGGATGGCTTAGTCAATTGAATGTCCCACTCTAGATTTTGGCTCAGGTCATGATCCCAGGATTGTAGGATCAAGCCCTGCATTGGGCTCTGTGCAGAGCACAGAGCCTGCTCAAGATTCTCAATCTCTCTCTCTCCCTCTGACCATCTCCCCCATTTATGTGCTCTCTCTTTCTAAAATAAAAAAAAAAAAATAAAATTCAAAAACCCTGAGATTAGACTCTTCTAGTAACTAAAGTAGCTAAAAAATTATATAATCTGGTTATTATGGTGAGGGAGTAGTTCCTCAGAAGAAAAAGGAAGCCTAGAGGGAGAGATTTGGTATAGCTTTTTGGAAAAACAAACAAAACAACTATGTCATCTTGTAACTCAGTGAACTGTCTAATAAACTAGTCTCATAGATATGTTTGTGACTGTATATCAAGTACACAGTTGTCATGTCTGCACTATAGTATGTGTGTGTGTGTGTATTTATGAAAGTATTTAGATACATATGAATTAATTTATTTTTAGCTATGAGCTCAAATAGAAAATAGAAAACTGATAGTAAAGTACAGCAAATTATTTAAAACCAGTAAGGGTCAATGGTAAAAGCAAGGCACCAGAGAATTTAACTACGGAGAATTGATGTAGTTAGTAGGATACCAATGTTTAGCCAAATACTCTAGAACGTTACTCATGAAGTAAGCATTATTCTTATGGAGCATATATTCTCCTTATATACTTGCTATGAGTCAATAACAGATTTAACTTTGAGTTTTCTAGAAGCCAGTGCGAAGCAGAAGCATATTTCTGTTTGTGATTCAAGGAAATATAATATGGGGGTGCTCGGGTGGCTCAGTTGGTTAAGCGTCTAATGCTTGGTATCAGCTTAGGTCCTGATCTCATGGTTCATGGGACTGAGCCCCACATTGGGCTCTGTGTACTAACAACATGGAATCTGCTTGGGTTTCTTTCTTATTCTTTATTTGCCCCTCCCCCACTCTCTCTCTCTCTCAAATAATAAACTTTAAAGAAAAGGAATTATAATATAGAAGTTAAGTAGTTGCTGAAAAATATGGCCATCACGAATACTAAAACCATAAAGAGATGTCCCCTGAGTGTCTCAAAAGAACACTGTGTACTATAGCAACAATATCCTCAACATTCTTGCTGAAGAGCCAATGATAAGTTTCCTGAGGTTGTATAAAAAATGAAAATTTGGATGAAATAAAGTTACAGTAGCCATTTTGATTACCAAAAGAAGAGTATCATCTATGATAAACATTACACTATTTTTTTTACAAAGTACCCTTGGGATTTTTCTCATGGTTCCTAACTTTGTGTTTGAATGTAAGGGTTATCTGAGAATAATGCAGTCACAAGTTAAGTTGACATTTCCATTGTAGTTTCCTGTTTTGAAGGGGAATGATGTATGTTGTTAATATAATGTATAACCTAATTTTGAAAAGAGTGAAGATCAACTGGCTTTTAGTCAGAGTTAAATACCCACTTATTTGCTATTTCTAGTTCTTCAAGATCAGCATATTAAAACTGAAAACGTGGTTTGATAGTCAACGATCACTGCCAAAAGTTTTGAATATACATGTGTGTGTGTGTAAGTGTGAGTGTGTGTGTTTGTGTGTGTGTGTGTGTGTGTGTGTGTGCCTTTAATAAATATTTGCTGAAAGAATAAATGAATGGATAAATATATTCCTTTTAGTCATTTACTGGACTGATTCCTGAAATTTCTGGTGGTATGCCTTATTATGTCTGAGACAAAATTTGAACATTTCCTATTGAAACAGACATTTATAAATATTAGTAGAATGCTTTAAAACATGGCTCATAAAATAACAAGATTTTTAATAACTTGGATACAGGATGGATATGTAAGTGCACAGTAATCCTTTTATTTTTAAGCTTAAAAGTGAAATCAATAATTACATTAAGGACCTGACCCAACATTAAGATCTGAAAATACTTAGTAACCAGTCATTAAGAACAACGTATATCCCCAAGCTGTTTTCTTTAGCAGGCTGTTTCTGTGTTGAAATCTGTAATTGGCAAAAACAAAGCAGAACAAAATTACACGTGTGGGGGAAAATAGCCAACTGCAACTCCTTTGTACCTCAGAGACATTCACTGCCTTTTTGTTATAAAGCCTGGAGCAGGCTCCTAGCATATTGTGAAACTTCTGATTTGGAACTCCTAAACAGTAAACAAATGAACAATAAACAAACAAAAGCAGTTATGATGATTTAGGTATAAACTTTCTGGGAAGCAATAGAGAGTACTGATGACCTATCCAGTCATACCAACACTTGGTTTTATTCCCAAATATATGTCTTCTTTTTCTTCTGAGCTAATCTTATTTTTCAGCTCTGTAATGCCTCTTTGCCCCCCAGATATATTATGGCCCATCTGGAAGGCATTTCTGTTATATCTTTTTACTAATTCATGTCCCTTTTATCCTTTCAAACCAAGATCAAATTTTGTTCTCCCTCTCAGGTAGTCTCTGACTGACCATAATCCACTCTTAGGTATCGTCTCAGTTCTTATTTGTGGTGGTTCCATTCGTGGTGATGTCCCCTCACATTGTTCTTAAACCTTTCATTCTTAAATTTGGAGTCTTTACTTATTTTTGAATAGCAAACCTCGAAAGTTTTAAACAGAGTAATGGTATCACCCTTATATAATTTAGTTTTCTAGGATTATCTTATCATTTGGTTAGCACTAAAATGACTTGATTTTGCAAGGCATACTCCTTAGAGTTTATTAGAGCAGTGGTTCTTGACCAGGGATCCGGGGAACACTAGAAGATCTCAAAGATTATTTCAAGGACTACTAGAAAATTTAATATTTTAAAGGAAGTCTAATGGGATTTTGTTTCCCTATAGTAAGGCCACCTAGGCTAATAAAACCATCATCATCATTATTATTATTTGGTTTTTCCTAGGTTATATCAGTTCAACAGCATAATTTTGCATTGTTGTCAATAAAGCATTTCAACTCTTTGCATCCATGAGGAGAATATAAAAGGACTGGTTACCATTCTGGGTTATGAAAGAATTGGTTATGATTTGCATAGATCCTTTTTAGGACTTTGTTAAAGGTAGAAGATACTCTATACTTAGGTATTCCATATGTGATAATTTATATTAAAAATACTTCAATCTAATTATTGTTTTCTATAAATATAACCATAAGAATAAAATATAACTTTAAACTTTTTCTCTATTATAACAACGATCACATCTTTAGTGCCTTCTATATGACAGGCAGTCTGAGGCACTGTTCGCTCACAGTCTCATTAATCTTGAAAATCATTTCATTCTGTTCTTATTTGTGTTTTAAGGTTGGAGAAATGGATGCATGTAACTTGCTCAACATTACCTAGTAAGTCAGCAGAAAATCTAGGATTCAAAAACAGAACTGCCTAAACACAGAATGCATACTAATTTGTTCTTTTAAAAAAATTTGTTCTTAACATTTATTTATTTTTAAGAGACAGAAACAGAGCACAAATGGGGGAGGGACAGAGAGAGAGGGAGACACAGAATCTGAAGCAGGCCTCAGGCTCTGAGCTGTCAGCACAGAGCCCAACGTGGGGCTTGAACTCATGAGATCATGACCTGAGCTGAATTTGGATGCTTAACCAACTGAGCCACCAAGGCTCTAATTTGTTTGTTCTATGTTGCCTTTCTTTTTACTGTTTCATTGGCAGACACTGGGTAATTCTTGCTTTTATGTGTGTGTCTAGTAATTTTCTATTGAATACTTGACGTTATAGGTAAAAGAACAGCAGAGATTAAGGTAAGTAATTTTTTACCCAGAACAGGCACACTTGTTTTTCTGTCAACAGAAGACTGAGTTAAATTAGTCAGGAGCTAAGCCAGATTTGGGTTTTGTTATTGCCCTAGTTATCTTCAGTGAACTACAGTTTCCATATTGCTCAGGGGGGATTGGTCTTTTCTTGTGATTGTTGTGAGGCCTGGAATGAGGGAGCATTTTTCTCTGTATTACGGCTGTGCCCTCAGCTTTCAGCAGGCCTGGAACACTTCTGCCTCTGAGGAGGTCACTCTCCCTGCTCCCTCCTCAGCAGAACACTGCTGTCTCATTACTTGATGCAAGGCTCTTGGTAGTAGTAACCATTTTTCTTCAGTTCTCCTGGATCATCCTCAGTCTTAGGTTATGTGTACCTAAGCTTCAGGAGTGGGGCTATATTTCCACATGTAACTTTCTTTTAACAGAGTTGGTTTCTTTACAAGTTCTTTCTCCCCCTTTTGAAGCTTTAAATTGTATAAATTATCATAATAAATAATTACATGTGCTTAGCCTTTTTGTCCTTATCAAGATCTTATTCTTCTGGTAAAATTAGACACTAGAAGTCAATTAATTAATTACTTATTGAAATGTACTTGACATATAATGTTATTTTAGTTTCAGGTGTACAACATAGTGATTCAACAATTCTGTACACAACTCGGTGTTCACCATGATCAATGCGGTCACCATCTGTCACCATACAACATTATTATAATATTATTGATTATACTTCCTATGCCCTAATTCCTGTACATTTTAAAGTTCTTCATTTTGCTCCATCTGCCTCTCTAACTATTTTCCTTTTCATCACCTTAACTTAAATTGTTGGCCAATAATAGAGAAAAATATGTCTATTGGTGCCACAAATTTCAAAAATTTTACCCTCAGTTGAATCCCCATTTTGTCTTTAAATTCCCATATCCAGCTCCTTCTCTATTGATCTCAGTGGTATTTCAACTTTACTTATGCTCTACTTCACCATTTCCTCCCAGACATGTTGCTCGAAACTAAGGATGTAATCAGACATAGTGACTGACCTCATAGAATTCTCAGAACAGTGATGGATATTAACTGATCAGATTTAGCAATAGCACCATACATTTGCCATCCTTCAGTTCAGAATAGTATCTCATACTTGATGTGATTTCACGTGAATCTTCTTGTGTTTGTCTTTCTTGGAATTCATTCAACTTCTTGGATATGTAGGTTTGTGTCTTTTATCGATTAGGGAAAATTTTGACCACTATTTCTTCAAAAATTTTTTCTGGCCCTTCTCTCTTTGTCTCCCTTCTGGGACTCCTATTGTTCATATGACTGTACACTCGATGGTGTTCCACGGGTCTCTGAGGTTCTGTTAATTCTCTTTCCTTCCTTCCTTCCTCCCTTCCTTCCTTCATTTCTTCCTTCCTTTCTTCCCTCCCTACCTTTTTCCTTCCGTGCTCCTCAGGCTAAATCATTTCAACTGACCTAACTTTAGATTTGCTGATTCTTTCTTTTGGCTGCTCAAATCTGCTATGGAAACCCTCTTGTGAATTTTTATTTGTTATTGTACTTTTTAGCTTCAGAATTTCTTTGGTTCCTTTTTAGAAAATTTCCATCTCCATTAATATTCTCTATTTGTTGAGACAATGTTATTAAGGTTTCCTTTGCCTTTTTTTCAACTGTTCCTTAGTTCTTTAAAGGTATTTAAGACTACTTGATTTAAAGTTTTACTGTTGTAAGCCCAATGTCTATACTTCTCAGGGACACTATCAGTTAATTCTTCTTCTAAGTCATGCTTTCTTTTTGTTTTTGCATACATTGTAATTTTTGTTGCAAACTGGACATTTAAAATATTATAATGTGATACCTCTGGGAATCAGATATTTCCCCTTCCTTAGGGCTTGCTTTTATAGTTTGCCATAGGTTGTAATTGTTCATTTGTTGAATGAATTTTTTTTTGGGGGGGGGAATCTTGGATGCAATTTTATTCTGACCTTGTGTTTAGTGCTTACGCTTCCCTGGGGATAGGGGTACAGAGTTCTACCATCAGGTATCGGACTCTATTCTAACACCCAGCCACTGGGACGTAATACAGCCACCAATCACGTTTTAATGGAAACTGAGCAATCCTGTGTGACTGAAGATTCAGAATGACTCGTGGTCCACCTGCAGCCATACAACCTGCTTCTGCTTTCCTCCTCCATGTTCTTTTTCCCAAATAGTACACCACAGCAGAACATATGTGGGAAAATGGTATTTACACAATATGGCTTTTCTTCCTTTCGAGGTAGCTTTCTCAAGGACTTTCATTGTGTACAGCTGTTCCGTGTCAGACCCCTTGGTCTTCCTCACCAGGAACACCTTTCCACAGGACACTTGTCCTAAAACTTTCAGCAGTTCAAACTGGAAAGGGTCCGCCTTTTCAAACCCTTCTCACATGGTGGCTGACGTCGATTTCCTTGACGGTGCCCTCCTCCTCTAGTGACTTTGTCTCAGGCAAGGCGGAGTCACATTTGCCTTCTTCAACGGTGTCTTATATGGTGGGCTCCGAGTCCAGGTTAAGATCCTCCTCGGTGGTCTCTATTTCCAGGGGCTCCACCGCGATCTTCTTCCATAGCTCCAGCAATTGTGCAATCGGCATTTCTTAAAACTTTCCTTTCCCTCTGATCAAGTACTGATGGTAAGGAAGAAAAGAAGCAGAGGCACAAGAACAGCGCAGAGAGGTGGGCCGACAGAGTGTTGGCGCCCCAGGTAGAGGCAGGCACCGCGGGGAGAGGGTCCCCAGGTGTGGGCAGAGGTCTGCAATACGGCTCAGCGGCGGGTCTGCTGCCCTCCCAGCCCGGGCTCCGCTGCTGTGCTGGGCTGTGCTGGGCTGCTCTGGGCTGTGCTATGCTGGGCTGGGCCCTGCCGACCACCAGACCAGACAACCTTGAATCTACGCTAGCAGCCTCAGATCGGGTCCCCGGCCTCTGTTGAATGAATTTTCTTAAGTATTTTTGTAACATCTGTACTCTTTTATGTGTATAGTCTCTGTACTGTTTAGCTTACATTTAGCCGCTGTGTTGGCAGAATTTTCCTTGAATTCCTGGAGCTAAAAAAAAGAAGGAACAAAACAAGAAAAAAAGGGGGGGAGGAAGGAAGAAAAAAGTAAAAGAAAGAAAGAGTGGAAGAAAAGAATAGAAAGTCTTTGAGTCCTTGCAGATTTGCTCTGTGTTGGGGGTACTCCTTCAAGTCAACAAGGCTGTTTACAACTCAGCCTTCACCTTTTCTTCCTGTATGTGCTAAGTCTAAAGATCAGTCTGAGGTGAAGGCCTCAAGTCTTCTTAAGTTTTACTCTAGGTATGTGTGCTGTGCAACTTTCTGTATTCCCTGTTTGCATGGGTGCTTTTCAATGCCCTATTATTTTAAAGAACGTCCCTGCTTTTCTTCCCAGGCATTCAGTAGGTCTATTGTTTGCCTCTCTATTGTAATCTCTTGCTTTTGGTGGCAGTGGGTTGTTCATTTGCCTTGCAGTTTGGTTTTAGCCTCTGAACAAGTGTTTTTCAGCTGAGTGGCTGGCTGCTTTTTCACCTGAAGGAGTTCTGAGTTAAGTGAAACAAAAATCAAGCACCTTGCATCACCCCTTCTGGGAGCCCCCAGACAGGTCAAAACAGACAAATGTAATTGTATGAGAGTGAGGTCTTCTTGACTCTTTCACAAACCAGGGGCCAAAGTGCCATAGTGGGGATGTAGGCTATCTTCAATATCACTGTCAAGCTGGGGAGGGGGGACAGGGCAAGAGCAAGTATAAATGACATAGAGCTTTCCTACCATTCCAAAGTTCCTTTTTTTCTTGATTCAGTATTACTAGATTGCTATAAATCTTTGATTAATTTTCAGAGTTCTGACAAAATTGATTTGGGCAGTTTTTTTCTTTTTTTTCTTTTTGTTTTTGTTTGTTTGTTTTTTTTTTTTTTTGCTGTTCCTGTGGAAGGATGGGCCCTTGGAATTACTTATTCCACCACTTTTGCTGACATCATCTCTACAAATGGGTTTATATTTTAAAATCCTTTAAAAATCAAAATAATGCTATTTCATGGCCTATGGAAATTATATGAAATTCAAATTCAGTGCCCATGAGTATTTATTGGAAGATATCCACGCTTATTCATTCAACTGTTGCCTATGTCTGCTTTCATGCTACATTGGTAGAGTTGAGTAGTTGGGCAGAGATAGTTCTACAGCCTAAAATATTTACAATGGCCCTTTATAGCAAAAACTTGCCTGCTAACCCTGTTTTAAAGTATCCCAGTCTCTAGTTTTCTGTATCTTCTAACCCCTAAGTTGTTACAGAAATCTCATCCAAAGTTGTTTTGATTTGTTTAAAATCTTAATTTGGATTACAAGGTGCTTCTTAATCAGACCTCAACCTGCTGTTTAAACCTTATCTCCCATCCCTTCTCCAGATTCGCCCTAATTATTTTATACTTCTTACTCTTTCCCTTTCATGGTGTTTATGCATTGGCATATACCATTATTTCTAAGAATATTCTTTCAAACTTTTTCACCTGTGAAAATTTGGCTGTCTCTGGAATGGGTTGAATAGTGGCTGTCCAAGAAATATGTTTATCTGGGACTTGTGAAGATGATTTTATTTGGAAAAAGGATCATTGTATATGTAGTTAAGATGAGGACTTTGAGATAATATCTGTATGAGAGGAGACCCTCATCCGATGGTGAGTTTCCTTCAAAAAGAGAGGAGGGGAAAAGACACACAGAAGAGGTGATGTGAAGACAGAGGCAGAGTTTGGAGTGATGCATCTATAAGCTAGAAGCCATCAGAAACTAGGATTGAGGCATAGAATGTAGTCTCCCTCAGAACCTCTAGAAGGAACTGAGCTTGCCAACACCTTGATTTCAGACTTCTGGTCTCTAAAACTGTGAGAAAATAAATTTCCGTCATTTCTAGCCAACGTTGGAAGTAGTTTGTTAAGGCTGCCCTCATCCTTTAAGACCCTGAATGAAATATCATGTTATGAAAGGTTACCTGATTGCCCTATGCCCAGGCAAAATTATTTGCTCATTCCTCTTTTGTATTATAACATCTACCATGTTACACTTGAACCTGTGTATTTAAATATTTATCTTCTCTAACAGCTGTAAACTTGTCCAGTATAAGAACTTAACACTTTTGTCCTTCACCCTTAACATATTATCTGGCCTACAGTAGTACTCAGTGTTTATTGAATGAGTGAACCATAGTAGAATATCAAGAGACGTGGCAAGCATTGCTTGGAGTAGGATTATTAACATACTATTTTTGGTTCTGACACATAAAAGCTTTTTCATATGCCACTTTGGTCCTTAGCTTACTCATCAATATACTATAAGAGTGGGATTAAAGCCTTTTCAGCTTTAAAATTTTAAGATGCATTATCTCTTTTGGGTGGTTTCTTTCAGTCATTTTCTGTTCTTATGATTGAATCTGGAAAATTCAATTCAAATGCGGCAAGCTACTACACTATTAACACTGAGGATGTTTAAAAGGACTTTAAAGATTTACCTCCTTTCATTTATTTGTGGGACAAAATTGGAACTAATGTGAAAGGGTTATGCAAAAGAATTTATATTGATACTTTCATAGTATACAAATTTTGTTGCCTTAAGAGTTGAATTTTTATGCTTTGATAATGAATGTGCTTCAAGACTAAATTTTTTTCAGAAAATATTTTATAATAGTAGGTATTGATCATTTGAAGTGTTCAGGTTGGTACGTTAAAAATAGTTACATATAAAATACATGAAATTTATTATATAAATGACAAACTCAGCTGTAATATGCGTAACTAATTTATTATTTGTAATCAACTTTTAAATGGATTTTCTTCTTATATATAGTTCAAATTATTTACTTTCCCCCTCATTGTCTATTTTCAGTATTTCTGTTATGGTAAAATGCTAATACATCAGTCAGTTGACAGTATATATACACTTGTGTATCCACATGTTAGGAAAGCAGTTAAAAGCCAACAAAACATATTATTTATACATTATTTGCATCATTGAAGATGCACCTTTATATAGGTCCTTTTTCACAGTGCTATTAGAACTTTGACTCATCAAATCACTTACAAGGTAATTGTTACAAGGTAATTATCCCCACAGAGATAAGAAAATAGAATTGTCAGTATAGTTATAGAATCAGGGCTAAAAGTGAAATCACTAGCTGAATTTGAGTCAGAAGTTGAGAACCCAATTGCAGAGTGAAGCCAAGTGTTGTTTTGAAAAGAAATTAGGAATCTTTATAAAAGCTGTTTAATTTTGGGAGCACTTAAAAACCACTCCACTAGCTTAAACTGGAAGGAAACCCAGAAATCCCTTGCATTCCACATTTAGGTCTTTTCTCCAATGCCGTTCTCAGAATTTTCTCACTATTTTTCAATAAAGCATATTTTTATTAAGAATCTGTTATGAGGCACCTGGCTCGTTCAGTTGGTCAAGCATCCGACTTCCTTTCAGGTCATGATCTCACAGTTTGTGAGTTTGAGCACTGCATTGGGCTCTGTGCTGATGGCTCAGAGCCTGGAGCCTTTGTCAGATGCTGTGTCTCCTCTCTCTGTCCAGCCCCCTCCCCCCGCCCCCTGACTTGTGCTCTGTCTCTGTCTCTCAGAAATAAATAAACATTAAAAAAATCTGTTATATGTATGTATCTGTACCATTGGCCACAAGAATACAATTTGATCTGATTCTTAAATTCATGATCATGTAGTATTCTTCTTGATCATGTAAGACATGTACAATATAGATACTTTCTTGGCGTAAATCTGAGTGATGCAGTTTATAAGAGATGAGAAAAAACAATAATCAGTGCAGATCAATATTTTGTGAAGGTCTCCAAACAGGAGATAAAACCAGAGCTGGGCCTTCTGGGATGGATAAGATTGGCATGGCAGGGAGAAGACAAGCATGAGATAAAGAGGCAAGAATAAGAGTAGAATTCATGAGGACAGCGGAGAGATACATTGATAAGTGAATATTAACTATAGGGTGTGAGTCAGGCTGGAGAGATCTGCATTTAAATCATCCTAGAAATACAGTGTTGTATCTTTTGTTTTTATTTATTTATTTTTAAATATAATTTATTGTCAAATTGGCTAACATACAATGTATACAGTGTGCTCTTGGTTTTGGGGGTAGATTCCCATGATTCATCGCTTGCATACAACACCCAGTGCTCATCCCAACAAGTGCCCTTCTTAATGCCTAACACCCATTTTCCCCTCTTCCCTCCCCCCCCATCAACCCTCAGTTTTTTCTCTGTATTTAAGAGTCTCTTATGGTTTGCCTCCCTCTCTCTCTGTTTGTAACTATTTTTCCCCCTTCCTTTCCCCCATGGTCTTCTGTTAAGTTTCTCAAGTTCCGCATATAAGTAAAAATATATGACATCTGTGTTTCTCTGATTTACTTATTTCACTTAGCATAACACCAGCCAGTCCATCCACATTGCTGCAAATGGCAGGGTTTCATTCTTTCTCATTGCCAAGTAGTATTCCATTATATATTTAAACCACAATTTCTTTATCCATTCATCAGTTGATGGACATTTAGTCTCTTTCCATAATTTGGCTATTGTTGAAAGAACTGCTATAAACATTGGGGTACATGTGGCCCTATGAATCAGCACTCCTGTATCCTTTGGATAAATTCCTAGTAGTGCCACTGCTGGGTCTTAGGGTAGTTCTATTTTTAATTTTTTGAGAAACCTCCACACTGTTTTCCAGAGTGGCTCTACCAGTTTGTATTCCCACCAACAGTGCAAGGGGGTTCCCATTTCTCCACATCTTCACCAACATCTGTTATTTCCTGAGTTGTTAATTTTAGCCACTCTGACCAGTGTGAAATGGCATCTCAGTGTGGTTTTGATTTGTATTTCCCTGACGAGGAGTGATGTTGAGCATCTTTTCATGGGTCTGTTGGCCATCTGTATGTCTTCTTTGGAAAAGTGTCTATTCATGTCTTCTTCCCATTTCTTCACTGGATTATTTGTATTTCAGGTGTTGAGTTTAGTAAGTTCTTTATAGATTTTGGAGACTAACCCTTTATCGATATGTCATTTGCAAATATGTTTTCCCATTCTGTTGGTTGCCTTTTAGTCTTGTTGATTGTTTCCTTTGCAGTGCAGAAGCGTTTTATGTTGATGAGGCCCCAGTAGTTCATTTCTGCTTTTAATTCCCTTGCCTTTGGAGACATGTCAAACAAGAAATTGCTCGAACACGACAGGGATGTCCACAGACACCACTGTTGTTTAACATAGCGTTGGAAGTCCTAACATCAGCAATCAGACAACAAAAGAAGTAAAAGGCATCAAAATTGGCAAAGAAGAAGTAAAACTTTCACTTTTTGCAGGCGACATGATACTCTACATGGAAAACCTGGAAGACTCCACTAAAAAGCTGCTAGAACTGATACATGGATTCAGCAAAGTCACTGGATACAAGATCAATATACAGAAATCAATTGCATTTCTATGCACCAATAATGAAGCAACAGAAAGAGAAATCAGTAAATTGATCACATTTACAGTTGCACCAAGAACCATAAACTACCTAGGAATAAACCTAACCGAAGATGTAAAAGATCTATATGCTGAAATCTGTAGAAAGCTTATGAAGGAAATTGAAGAAGACAAAGAAATGGAAAAACATTCCATGCTCATGGATTGGAAGAATCAATATTGTTAAAATGTCAGCATTACCCAAAGCAATCTACACATTCAATGCAATCCCAATAAAAATTGCACCGGAATTCTTCTCAAAGCTAGAACAAACAACCCAAAAATTTGTATGGAACCACAAAAGACCCAGAATAGCCAAAATAATGTTGACAAAGAAAAGCAAAGCAGGAGGCATCACAATTCCAGAGTTTAGCCTCTACTACAAAGCTGTAATCATCAAGACAGTATAGTATTGGCACAAAAACAGACACATAGACCAATGGAATAGAATAGAGAACCCAGAATTGGGCCCACAGATGTCTGGCCAACTAATCTTTGACAAAGCAGGGAAGAGTATCCAATGGAAAAAAATACAGTCTCTTTAGCAAATGGTGCTGGGAGAACTGGACAGCAACATGCAGAAGAATGAAACTAGACCACTTTCTTACACCATACACAAAAATGAACTCAAACTGGATGAATGACTTAAATGTGAGACAGGAAACCATCAAAACCGTAGAGGAGAAAACAGGCAACAACATCTTTGACCTCAGCGTTGTATCTTTTAAAGTCTCAGGGAAGTTTGAGCTCTTTACTAACTGAAATAACTTCATGGTTCTTTGAAACAGGAAATACCTTATGAAACCCAATCCTCAGATTTATAAAATTTTGGGAATAAATTATTAGGCCTACTTAGATTTTTCAGTTGTAGTATGTATATCACAAATTTCCCCGTACAGGTACTAAGATATCTCATATTGAATTGAGAGTGGCACATTCATTTTTGACATTACAGTGCACTCCAAATTCATTTAATCTCACTCTCTTACAATGTTTAAATTATTTATTTACTTAATTAATTGTGGGTATTTACTTATTAATTATGTACTATACTGTCATTTATATTTTCTTATTCTTTGTGGGAATGTCAATTGATATATTAATCCATTAATTAATTAATTAATTAATTAGTTTCCCGTACACTAACCCACCACAAATCTCCAAAAGGTAGTTAAAGACATTCTTGGATATTGCAGGACCTGAACTGGGAATCATGGCCTCCAAAATTTCTCTGTTAATGTCCCTGGTACATTTCCTTTCAGTGTTTCCTGCTGCAAGGGAGCAATTTTCATCTACAGTTTGAATTGATTCAGGAACATGAGAAGAGTTTGTCTTTTTGACAGTAATTCTAAGGAAGAGTGAGGGACAACTGCTACAGATTTTTTTTTTCTTTCAAAGTAAGGTCACTTTAGAATTTAACCTCATCTCAATCAAAATTTAAAATGTGAATATTCTATGACGTTTGAGGTCTGATACATTTGAACCAGCAGAAATAAAAATTTGTCAGAAAGCATGGGCCATATTTCTTCAAGGTGATTACTCTCCTGTGAAGATGAATTATGATTTCTCACTGTTACAGTCATGCTGTATATACTGAATTTGATGACATCCACTAAACAGGAGGGAAAAGAGGTCTAGCCTTACCTTGTAATCCTTGGGCCACAGAAGAAGACTGTTAGGTTTGTTACTCTTTCTCCAAACTGTTGTGGAGTAAATTCTGCTTTGCTTCTATTTTTGGGAGTATTGGTCATTGACAGGTTGACCATGTACTTTATTATTCAAACCAGGATACTTTTAAAGGTAAAAGGGGCTGCTAAAAATTAGCAGGCATTAATTAATCTTTAAGAAGAATAACCTGGGTCTGTCCTGGGCAAACCAGACATATGGTCACCTTCTGTCTAAAGTGCAAGCCTTTTCTATCATGAATTATTGCTGTGAATATCATCTACACTGTCCCAAACTCCCCCGACCCTCTCAAACTCTTCTAATATACATTTTAGAACTATGAATCCATGATCAATAATTTCCCTCCATCCTTAATCGTTTGAGAGTAGCATAGTGTAGCAGTTAAGAGCATGGTCTAAGGAATCAGAGCCTTAAGTTATATCCTAGCCATGACAGTTATTAGCTGCATGATGTGGGCAAATTACTTCATCTCCTTATGGCTAAAAGCTAATCAACAGCCTTCGTGCTTCATGTATTGCAGGGTGCAGGGTGCTTTGCCTTGGCTTCTCTCCTAGGGCCCTTTAACATAAAAATACTTCCCTCTTTCCTTTAGGAGTCATCACTCATAAGATTACCCAGAGAAGCATCCTCTAATTTCCTGCATGGAAGGCATAAGCCTGTATGCCAATTTTCAGACAGATGAGTAGGAGTAGAGGGCAGGGGGAGTGGGTCCTGTCATTCAGATCTCCATTTCCCTTCCTCTCTCCTGTGCAGGATGAGGGAGGATTACGTTAACTGGCTATGTGGAGTCAGTGAGGGGGGGTCTGAGGATTTTTTGAATCTTAAACTTTAACCACTTCTCTTATTTTTAGCCTTACCCTCATCTGTACTTTTAGAGGTAGCTGGAGCCTCCAGTTTCTGGATATGGGTTCTGTGGTATAACTGAAAATTGCCTATGGATTTTCTCACTGTCAATTTAAAATTTAACTTGCTTGAATCTTGTCAATGAGTTGCTTTTTTAGTTTATTTCTCCCCTTCCCCCATTTTCTCATTTCCTATTCTCATTGCCTTAAAGATTTATGCCTCAAAAATCTCTTTATTGTCATTTTACTGAGGTTTATTGAGGGAACAAAAGTAAATGAGTGTGTTCGATTTACCTTCTTTACCCAGATCTAAAGAACATTTTTTAATTAGATTTTTTCTCTTACTTGTTAATATGTAGGAAAGAAGTTGGTTTTGGTGTAACATCTTTGCAGAACTCTGTTATTAATTCTAAAAATGAGTCTGTAAATTCTCTCAAGTAGTTCTATATCTAATTAACCATAGAAATCACTCCAGACTGGTTTCTACTCCCAACACTTGACTAAAATTGCTCTTACTAGGGCCACCAATTTCCTCCCAAGTTGCTAAATCCAGGGGACACTTTTCTGTTCTAATCATAATTTGTGTGTTTCAGCAATATCCCGTACAAGTCACCCATTCCTCCTTGAGGTCCTCTTCTTTCTTAGCTTCTTTAACATCTTATCCTTCCAGTTTTTCTTGTATTTCCCTGGATGCTCTTCCTCTCTGATGGGTTCTGCTCCTTCAGTCACTTGGAGTTTCTTAGAGCTTGTACCCAGGCTCTTTTATGCTGCCTTGTTATCATCACCTTCACTACCAACAACTATTATTGTTTGTATTGAATTGTATTCATTATCACCATATAAATAGTTTTTATAACTCCCACATCTCTTTTAGAATCTCGGACTTTTATGACATAAAGCTTGAAAAATCAAGACTGTACAAATTTCCTAACTGTTCAAGCAATCAACAAATCCACAGGCATTTCATGACTTCAGGGGTAGGAAAAATGAGATTTAAGCAGGAAAAAAATGTTAATTGCAAGAAATGCAGACAACATCTAAAAAATTATGATGTTTCAATCTTCAAAATCTTTGGTTTGGTTTGCTGGGGCCAGCTACCAGAATCAATATGATAGTCCCAATTGTATTAATGATACAGCATGGTGTATTGATTGTTAAGTGCTTCCATGGTGAACTGTATTGGCTGATTTGGCCATGTGAAGGATTTCTATATTGGTATAAGTTCAATATATCTGAATGGCTTCAATGAGCTTATTCAAATATGGGAAACAGCTTTATTATTAAGCATACATAGCAACTCTTTTCATGAAAATTCTGAGCATTAGTACATTACTCATACTCAAAAGATATATCTTTTTCAACCAGATATGGAGTTATGCACATAGTCTTGGTATATGACCTTTGTCACATACATCTCTATCTCTATGTCTGTCACATATTTACTGTCTATAACTTGCATTTTCATTTTCTTACTGATGTCTTTTGAGGAACAGAAGTTTTAAATTTTGATGAAGTCCAATTTCTCAATTTTTTAAGCTTATGGTTATTGCATTTTGTATGTAAGATATCTTTTCATACCACAAACTTACAAAGATATTCTTCTCTGGTTTCTTCTAAAAAAGAACTTAATTGTCCAGCATCTTTTAAACTGTTCTTTTGGCTTCTCACATTGATGACGTCTATAATTTCAATTTTATCAGAGTCACTTTTTTAAATCTTAAATATAATGATGTGACTTATCCTTCCTCCACCAATTTCAACCTTATTAGGCCTATTTGCTATCATCTTTCCAAACTCTTAACTTGGTTTACAGATCACTTCATCATGTTTTTCTGTCTCAAAGGAAATTCTTACCTCTATCCTCATACTCTAATACTTTGTATTAGCTTTCCCAAACCATGTATGGTTTCCTCAAATCACCACACTCTCCTTTACTTCTGGACTATTACAGTTTCTCTTTGGGACTATCTTTTTGCCTGTTTATTCCTCTCTTCACCTAGGTAACTGCTACTTGTCTCTCAATCTTTATTTCAATGTCACTTTCCCTGGAAAGCCTTTATGATTTTTGAAGACTGGTGCCTTTCCCACATGGTTCCATAGTGCTTTAGGATTTCTGTAGTATTCTGTACTGGTTATGTACTAGCTGTGTTTCTCACTCCAAGTTCCTGGAAGGCCAGGGATATGTCTTGTTTACTATGGTGTCTGCAGTGCTCAGAGGAGTTCTTATTACATAGAAGGGGTGATGGAATATCTTAGATGGTGAGTAAGGCAGGTGAAGATAACAGCTGTGACCAGTAAACTTGGTTCCTTGAACCCACCATCATTTATAGAAGATTTTTGGTAACTGTTTGATTTGCTTTCCATCTTGGTATAACATTAAACTTTTTTTTAATGTTTATTTTTGAGAGACAGAGAGAGAGAGAGAGAGAGAGAGAGAGAGAGAGAGAGAGAACGAGCAGAGGAGGGGCAGAGAGAGAGGGAGACACAGAATCTGAAGCAGGCTCCAGGCTCCCAGCTGTCAGCACAGAGCCCAACTCGGGGGCTGAACTCAGGAACGGCAAGATCATGACCTGAGCCAAAGTCAGACACTTAACTGACTGAGCCACCCAGGCACTGCTTGGTGTAGCATTTTAATACATGGACACATATTTATTATGGAAATTTTAGGAAAGAATACAGAAAAAAATGAAATTATCCATTATACTACATTCTATAGCTAATAACTGTTAATATTTTGTTGTAATTTCCTTCCAGTCATTTTTAGTTGTATAATTGCCTTACATGTTATTTAAAAATAGAACTTAAATTGAATAGCATATACAGTTTTAAATTTTAATCACTGTATCCTAAATAACCCCCCAAATAAATCCATACATGAGATATGACCAAAAACAATGATAATTAAAATACATAAACTCATATTTTTATATCCAAATTATTATTACTCCCCTCAGAAAGCTAATGATTTTGCAGTTGCTGAAACATTTTTGGGCCCACTCTTTGGAATTATTTTCAGAGCCAAAGAAATATAATTTATTTAGAATCACACTTCATTTTTGATCCAAAACTTATCCATTTATTCAACAAATACTTGTTGAGTTATAGCTACTATTTAAGGTTCTAGAGAGTCAGTTGTGAACAAGACACAGTTCTCTCTCTTCTTGGTTACTTTTTATTATTTAAGAATTTTGGTAATAATTGTCCACTCTCAGAAAATTAAATCCATACTCAAAGGATGATTATTTGCTATGATTAATGATATTAAAAATAGTACATTACTATTTATTAAATAACTATCATAATCCTTCAAAATACATTTATTAATGGCATATATAGATATTTATGTATATATGTGTATATATACATATATATATATATATATATATATATAGTTGGAATAAGTCACTATTTTTATTTATTTTATTTTATTTTTTTTCCACTACTGAATACCTATTTTATTTATTTGTTTTTTTATTTGTTTGTGCATTCTTTTTTTTTTTAAGTGTTCAATAAGAGATTTTATTGTATTTTTTTTAATATATGAAATTTATTGTCAAATTGGTTTCCATACAACACCCAGTGCTCATCCCAAAAGGTGCCCTCCTCAATACCCATCACCCACCCTCCCCTCCCTCCCACCCCCCATCAACCCTCAGTTTGTTCTCAGTTTTTAACAGTCTCTTATGCTTTGGCTCTCTCCCACTCTAACCTCTTTTTTTTTTTTGTTTTTTTTCCTTCCCCTCCCCCATGGGTTTCTGTTAAGTTTCTCAGGATCCACATAAGAGTGAAACCATATGGTATCTGTCTTTCTCTGTATGGCTTATTTCACTTAGCATCACGCTCTCCAGTTCCATCCACGTTGCTACAAAAGGCCATTATTTCATTCTTTCTCATTGCCATGTAGTATTCCATTGTGTATATAAACCACAATTTCTTTATCCATTCATCAGTTGATGGACATTTAGGCTCTTTCCATAATTTGGCTATTGTTGAGAGTGCTGCTATAAACATTGGGGTACAAGTGCCCCTATGCATCAGTACTCCTGTATCCCTTGGATAAATTCCTAGCAGAAGTCACTATTTTTAAAGTGACAACAGCGATTGTGAATGAAGCTAAGTAAAATACACAGTTAAGAAAATTAGCAATATTATTTTACAGTGTGATCTCACATAAAAGTGCCAAATAAGCACTTTTTTCATGATTTCCTTCAGAACTGAAGCTTTTGTGGATAAGTTGAATTTGAAATGAATTTTGAAGAGGGACAAATATATAGAAAAGAAATGAACGATGGGTAAATTTTTCTTTTTTTTCTGTGTGTGTGTGTGTGTGTGTGTGTGTGTGTGCGCGCGCGCGCGCGTGGAGGTCAGAGGTATGAGCTGAAGTGGGAAATGCAAGGCTTATTTGGTTAGCAGAAAGTATGAATAGGAGAATGGGATGAAATTTTATCAGTGGTTTTCAATTAAGGGTCACATCAGAATTACCTAGGAAACTTTCAAAAACATGCCTTGGGCTATTCTGATAACTCCTTGGGCCTATTTGATACAAAGTTCTCTTTTTCTGGTCAGCTGCTCACCTCTGACTTTGCTATAGGGAAGAGAAGGGGTGGATACAAGTAGTTACCATGTTTTGCTTGAATGAACCCCCCTCGGCAGTCAGTGGACTTTAGTTTCCAGGTTAAGGAATGTAGACATTCTTCTATTAGCAACTGTGATATATTGTAGGTTTTGACCCAAGCAGTTGAAAGGAGAAAGGCTGTGTTTTGGGTAGATCAATGTTTTGGTGGTTTATAATCATGTTGTAGCTTTTCTGTTACAGAGAAGGTAGGAATACAATATACTGCTTTTTAAACAGGAATAATCATTTAATTTCTGTGTAAATGAGACTGTAGTAATATAAAGCCTTTTCTAATGAAGGCTTTTATCGGATGTGAAAATTTAGATACGTTTCCTTCTTAATTGTTCAAAAGTTGAGTGTGAGCCTGTGCAAGTAGGTTACTGCTGTTATTAGAACTGTTATAAAAGATGGCTATTTTAAGCAAATAGAGCGATCACCTGTAATGCTTATGCCCTCAACTGATGAAAGACCCAAAGGAAAGAAATTCAAATTCATTTTCTTTATTACTTAAGCATTTTCTGAGAAGACAGCATCAGTTTAAGGCTTAAGGAAAGAATGAAAAGTAACACTTAGCTCAGTCCATATAATTGGTTTTTATGAACTAATGGATTGGAATAAAGGTAGCATGACGTGGCACTACCCCTGATTTGTTCGTTAAACTTAGGCAAGGAACAGATTCTTGGTGCCTCAATTTTCCAAAACTTCTATAGGACTAGGATAATATGCCATTTTACACTTCTCATATGATGGTTCTGAGAATCCTTTCCAATGGTTATTTTCAAATTATATAGCCACAACAGCAAAGGTGAGCTTCCATTTATGTTTTATCTTCTTTTTACCTTTATAAAAATTTTAAAGTTTCATTTGCTATTACTGCAAATGCAATAGAGCAATGAGAATAGTTTCTTCACATTTGGAACAAATTTCAGGGCTTCAAGTGAAAGAAAGTTTGTTGTATAAATATGTTTCAAATGATTTAATACTAATTAGGCTAGTTACTTGAACTGAGAAATAGTTGCAAAATAATTACTGTTACATTATATGAAGAATAAATTAGAAATATCTACAAACTACCTGGCTTTGATATTCCTGAAGAAAAGCATAAAAAAAGATGATATTTTTAGTGTTCAGGGAGTACATATCCATTCATTCATTCAACAAATATTTTAGCCCCTATTATGAACCAGACATTGTTTTAGACAATGGGGTACAGCAGGGTATGAAACGGAATAATTGTGGCCCAAAAATGTGCTTCCAGAATAATCATGTTTGCCTTATTCTCTTTAATTGCATTTTAATATTTTAAAAATAAACGTTTGGACAGTTGTGACAGAACAATATGTGGCAAAATGCATGTTTTCTAGTCTATCTGCAGGAGTCTGCAAAGCCTTTGATGATTTCTATTTGCTCATGGAAACTGATGCTTTTGGTCCTATGTCTGCATATATAGTTACAGCCTAATTAATCATACCAATAAAACAATTGAATGTACATTAAATTTGGCTTATTTTAGTTCTTTTAAAATGTTTTGTTTACTCTGATAATCAATCATGTTTTGTAACAATATTTTGAGTTTTTGAAAGGAAAGAGATTTTACTTTATAATTTTTATTGCCTTTGCTTCAGAGCATAACGTTCTATGAAGACAGCAATTTCTCTCGATTTAAGCAATGTACAAACAAGATTGGATAAAGAAACTGAAAAATTTCACTGTGACTTGAGTTATCTTGCTGAACCCATGAGTTAAATATAAGAATATAAGAAATGTCACATTAGATTAAATTAATTGCCATGGAACATGCTATTTTATGAAAAAGCATGGAATTCGCTCTCCACAACATTGATCTACTTGAACATAATTATATTTCCTTAGTAATACATTACATATCAATTTTCCATAAATCAATTTTCTACAAAGGCCTTCTTTGATCCCATTTCTATTTTCAGTCAATGCTATCTCTTCAATTATGAGTCTGTTACCTCTTGTGTATGCCTCACTTCCATATTCCAATCACTGTGTAAACTCTACTTTTCAAAACACCCACTAGAATACACGATAATTTGGAATATGTGCCTGACTTATCCATTTCTTTCTTTAAAAAAAAAAAAAACCTTATACTTGCTCACTTTGAAAAGTGTGAATTTTTAACTGATTATATGTGGAAAATTTTATAGCCTTTTGCTCATTTAAAATATAGACCAGTTCCTCTCTGATGTCCTTTATGATCGGAGAACAATGAAAACTGTGCATACATTCCTAAGAAAAATGATCACAATTTTGTTTATGGATAATACTGTTTTATTGCCATGGGAGAACAATGAGCATTTTGTTGTGTTTATTGTTACAGCAGCACATTAAATCATTGTCTTGAGAGAGTATGTTGAGTATTCTGTTGTGTGATCTCCATTGCATGTTGTATGAAATAGATTTTCTGAACCAAAATGCTCATAACACTTTGTCCCATGCTACAAATCACATGCTGAATGTAATATTCTACACTACCAGCACTGAATAAATATTCATACTGACAACATTTCTGGATTCATGTACCTTTAACATACTTTGAACTTGTATAGATTACCATATATGCCTGTATCAGTATCAGTATTAGTAGTTTTTTTAGTCCTACTAATGGAAACTTCCCTTAGATGTCTGTACATGTATTACATCCTCCCTGCCTTGGTAAAGTCTAAATTTCTAGAAAGAGAAAGCATATTTAGCTGATCTTGTTTCTTCTTTCTCAAAGCCTTCCTTTTGCCTTATTTTTGTCTTTGTGCCTTCTAAAGTTGGTCTTAAATAATTATCAATGAATTTAATTGATAATATCTAATTGATATGTTTGAAACTAAAATTTTTTCATAACACCTCTGCTATATATTTTATACATATGTATAGACCTCCTATGTCAAAATCCCCAAGTTTTTCCTCTTTAAAATGATTTGTTTCAGCCAGCCTGAATGCAGTTTTTACTCAGACTGTATTGAAAACAAATAAATCTGAATGTTTAATTATTCTCTTAGTAGCAGATTCTTTTCCAAGCTATGTAAATATTAAAAATATTCAGCTTTGAGCAGTGCACATTGAGGCTAAATGTGGACTTCAGAGACATTTCTTTCTCTAATCCTGCAAATCATGTTTAATGTTTTATATATGCACAGGAATTTTTGTACATTCACCGTATCTATGAAATCTTCCAAGAAAATAATATTTAGGGCTTATCTTACTAGAATAGCATTATCTAAAATGGAACTTAAATGGCTATCAGAGGAAGTGAGATACTGTGATGCTCTGTGAACACCTTTGTCTTGCTCTTCTTAGAGCAGACATCTTCCTAAGAGCACAGGTCTTTTTACTAAATCATTTAGTAAAATCATTTTATTCTATGTGTGAAGATAGAAACTTCTTCCTATCTTCCTTGAGTAAACAAACTATTACTTCCAGAACCAAGAACATATAGGTCTAAAGGCTATTACCTGGTTCAGTGTGTTATTTGTGGAAAAAGAAAAAAAAATCCTATCCTCTTTATGTTGTCTAATTAAAGTCCAGAAAAATCTGACACCTGGGGAAAAAGACCAGAACCAGAACAAGAAAGAGGATCTGTCCTTGACAGGAAGTATCGTTTTCTTTCCTAAGTTTCATGGAACACACTAGAAGAGTATTTAAAACTGCCACATGGAATTGCCACTTACAGATGGACATGGCACCAGTCCATAGGAAATGATGACATGAGCAAGGTGATTATAAAGGGACTCACATAAGTTGATCTTTCTTTTCTGCAGATGACACAGATAGAAAGCTTTGAGCCAGAGTGGAAAGGCACACTGTCACTTGCCTTTCCCCTCTGAAGAAGCTGGGACACATTCTGCTCAGCCAACATGTTCCCCTAGGAATGTGATTTAACTTCCACTTTTCACACAGAATGAAACAACACTGGAGACCTGTCGGGAGGGTGATAGCAGCCTGGGAGGAATTTGGATAAGTGTTTTTCACTCCACTGTTTTCATGTGACTTGACTCTCCTCTTAATTTAGTTACATCTTGACCTGGAAAATGCAGCCAATGTTTGTCTCTGTTCATTTGGCTTACCTGGATTCATCATGTGCATACCCCTCTTTCCCCTACTCTCACCGTATGCAGACTTTCCCCTGCAACCTACTAAGAGACTTTATCTAAATGTCTACACATGTATTAACTGTCTCCCTCCATAGGGGCTTTACTTCTAGGGAAAGGACATGTATTTGGGTCCTTGAAATATATACAAAGAATATTCACCTAAAGCATCCTAAGAGGCTCCCCACTCCTTTCATCAGATCTGACTATTCATATATCTGGCAGCTTCTATAAGAACCCTCTGGTAGTAGAGGAATTAATATTTCTCACTTCTCCCTAGGTTCCCCCCCCCCCCATCAAACACTGATTTTTATGCATGAGATAATAGACAAGCCTTGGGTGACCTGTTTTTTTCCCCCCTTCCCCCTCCCTCTTTTTCCTTGCGGTAAAATAGTGCTGAAGAAAGAGGGCACTAGTGTACAGCCCAGATCGCATCCTTGCACCGTCTGGCTTAGAGCTGAGGCGTCTGCGAACCGAGCGTGGCCCGAGTGGTGTTCTGGCCCGAGGACCATAGCGCTGTCTATCCGGACTCAGGTACGTCTCAAGTCCAATTCTCCAAGCAGACCCAGGTAAGCAGACACCTCTGGGCGGTGAAACCCACCCACAGTGGCAGACATAGTTGCAGTCTGTGGGATTTCCTCTTGATCTCAGAGGCATCCCCGCTTATTTATTTCTTTTAGTCCAGCATCCCCGGGAAGCGTCGGGACCCGTGGATGCCTGGGTTACCTTCCTCCTGCCTGGCTCACCTCATGCTCTCGCTCCCCGCCCGCTCCCTTAGCTCCTTTCTTGTCCGACTCTCACCTTGAGAAACGGAGCCGGGAGGAACGAGAGGGAGCCAACTTCAGCCCCAGAGGCGGCTGAGATTTGGCGCCTCTGCCCCCGAAGCGGTCGGGTTTGAATATACCTGCAGGAGCACTGGCTGCAAGGCAAAGAGAATGAGGATGGAGGGGTGGTGGGAGGCGAAGGAAGGGGTGTGTGTGTGTGTGTATGTGTGTGTGTGTGTGTGTGTGTTTGTGTGTGTGTAAAGAACGCAGGGAGGAGGGTTAAAAGAGCGAAGTTGGGGGTGGGGTGGGGGGGGTGTCAAAGAATTGCAACTCGCTGGTCGAAGCGTCGGCTCCAGGCCCTGCAGGGGAATGTTTCCGCAGCTGGACTGAGCACTGTCCAGGGTTCTGAAGGAGGCAGAGCTTGAGCTACCGCTGCAAGAGCTACCCAGAAGCTCCCCTCCGTTCCCTTTCTAGAAATGTGCAAAGCCAAAGGTCCCGATTTAGGCGGGTGCAGGGGCCCCCTCCGCCCCCTCTCTCCACCCTCCATCGCGGGCATCAAGTTACCTTATCTGCACCCTTTCTCCCTGAACATCTACAGTAAGCCTGACTTCTTGGGTGTGTGTATGGGGGGGGGGGGGCGGGGGTGTGGGAGACATACCAAACTCCGACATGCTGAGACTTTACCAGGCGTTGCCTTAGTAACTAATATGGATTTCCTCAAGCTGGCAAATTATATTTACTACTCGGGTTGTATGTTGAGGTCTTTTCAACCCCTTTAATTTAAAGTAAAAGGTGCATTCCTTTTTTGCATTCATCTTGAAGTAGTGCTTCCACCCTCATAATGAGTTTCCAAATTTCTTCTGGGAAAAAGTTGATCTTTTCAAATCCGGAAAGTTCTCTAAGGCTGGAAGACCTAGCTCCTCCTCTCCTTTATTCCCCTTCCTCCCCCCCCCCCCAAGTCTGTAAGTGTAATGGGTATTTGGGGACCTGGAAGAGGCTTGAAGCTGGAGGAGGGGGAGGGTCGGTGGGGCTCTGCGCCTCCAGGGACCGATGAGGGCACTGCGGGCAGGACGCACCACGTCCTGCCTTGACCACAGCTGTCTCCCAAGCTGTCCCTCCGGCCGCTATCATGTGTTGAAATGGACCGGGCAACTATTAACATCACTGACCCAGAGTTTTGAAACAGGTCTTGTGATAACGGAGCTTTGATTTTCTTCCTTTTTTTGTCGGCAGCGTCCAGCTCACGGCTGCCACCACGATGCCCATTGTACTCTTGACCAGTTTACTTTGATGCACCGGTGAAGAAGGGGGCCCGAATTCCCCTTTTAGAAGCGTCTCCAGGACACGGAGGTGGTCGTGGAGGACTAGGTGGCGGAGGAGGGGAAGGAGGCCGGGGTGCAAGCGGCGAAAGTGTTGAACCAGCGGTGTTGGCGAGCAGGACGGAGCAGGGAGAGGCAGGCGTCGGGTGTCTGTCTACGCTGTGAGCGCGCAGAGCCGGCTGGCAGGACCAGCGTGGGAACGCGGCCAGCAGGCTGTGGACCGCGTCCTCAGCACAATGGTCCGGCTCCTCTTGGTTTTTTTCCCAGCGATCTTTTTGGAGATGTCCCTTCTTCCCAGAGGACCCGGCAGGAAAGTGTTGCTGGCGGGAGCCTCGTCTCAGCGCTCGGTGGCCAGAATGGACGGAGATGTCATCATTGGAGCCCTCTTTTCAGTCCACCACCAGCCTCCGGCCGAGAAGGTGCCTGAGAGGAAGTGTGGAGAGATCAGGGAGCAGTATGGCATCCAGAGAGTGGAAGCCATGTTCCACACGTTGGATAAGATTAACGCGGACCCGGTCCTGCTGCCCAACATCACTCTGGGCAGTGAGATCCGGGACTCCTGCTGGCACTCCTCCGTGGCTCTGGAGCAGAGCATTGAGTTCATCAGGGACTCTCTGATTTCCATTCGAGATGAAAAGGATGGGCTCAACCGGTGCCTGCCTGACGGCCAGTCCCTCCCCCTAGGCAGGACTAAGAAGCCTATTGCCGGCGTGATCGGCCCGGGCTCCAGCTCCGTAGCCATTCAAGTGCAGAACCTGCTTCAGCTCTTCGACATCCCACAGATTGCGTATTCTGCCACAAGCATCGACCTGAGTGACAAAACTTTGTACAAATACTTCCTGAGGGTTGTCCCTTCTGACACTTTGCAAGCAAGGGCAATGCTTGACATAGTCAAACGTTACAATTGGACCTATGTCTCTGCAGTCCACACAGAAGGTAGGCATTGCATTTGGGAAAGAAAGGTACAGAGGAAGCGAGTATATTGCATGATGTGCCTTTATGATCATAATACTGCCCTCCACCCCCCATTTATTTCCTGCACTGTGGGCAACAGACTTTACCCTTGTCAGTACACACCCACCCAGGCATTACCTTTGATCCTCCTTCTGTAATTATAGTGGAGGAAAACTGTGTCCCATGGTGTTTTGGGGGATAGTAGGAACCTATAAGATACAAACTCTCCGTGAGTAGTATCCAACTGTAGTTTTTGGGCTACATGTTTGTCTCACATTCTGAGTTTGTGTTTGAAAGGCTTGTTTGCCCAAGGTGGTATACTACCCTTAAATGACTGGCTGTGGTTTTCCAAGCTTCACAGACTAATCCAATATGAGCAACTGGGGAAACAAACAAAAACAACAAAACTTGCTGTCACCTAAATTGGTCTTGAAAGCTTTATCTTGTCTCGAACAGCTGAAGGTGCTTCTTTGTCCTAGTGTGTGGTTCCCCTTCTTTCACATACAAAGCTTCCTTGGAATGTTGGATTCATGGGTCCATCTTCCTCTGTATATCAGAAACTTACTTCAAATTCTAGGGTGCCTCAGATACAAGGGAAAAGTAAATAGTTTAAATCATATATTTATTTTCTTTCTATTAAGTATGTTAAAATTATCCAGATGCCCTCACTCCCCCCAAGAATTATCTTGTTTTATGAGATATAGCACTGGTGACCTCTCAGATTTGAGTTTGGTTTCTAGTCTTTTTCTTCTAATACGACGATTTTGCTCATTAGAATTTAGTTAGATCAGTTACTAATAAAAGGATAGTAGAAATTAGGTTTAAAATGGCTTAAAAAAATAGATTTATTTGAGGTTAAAAACTTTGATTTTTACAGAGTCTTACATGAATTCTCAAAGTATTTTTTTTTAAGATTTCCCTTACTCTCCTTCTCTCAGCCTATGCAGATTTGGGGATAAAATGAGACTTTTGAGTCATTTACTCTTAACTCCCTTGTTAGGTCTATAAAGAAACTGAGACCTGGATTAAATATTAATTGCCTACGGCAATTCACACACACACACACACGTGTGTGTGTACATATATATATATATATATATATATATATGTTAGCATATGGAAGAGAATCTTGAGAATATTGCTGCATTCATATTTTAAAATATCAAATTATTAAAAGAAAGGCCAGGAAAGAAAGGCATGACTTCATGTTCTTGCAACAGTTACACAATATTCAGCCACTGGTGTGAACTCTGATTTCAAAATTAAAAAGCATTCTTACTGATGTGGTTATATGGTGATTATTAATGAAAACCAATGCTTTAATAAAGGGAGCAGAGTTTTCAGGACAAACAAACAAAAACAATGTAGAATTATGCATTATAATTTTGGAATTTGCCTTTGGGGGAAAAACTTTCTGCCGCAATATTGTGACTTTTAACAGCTGACTCATATTTCTGAATCTTGATTTTTAATAGTGAATGGCATATCTCTTTTTCAACAAAATCTCATATAACTATTTTAAGAAACAATTTTAGGTTCAAATGCTAATCTCTTGCATATTAATGTTTAATGTTAATTTCCTGCATTTTTAATGTTTAACATAGTTTCCTCTGGTGCTTAGGTGGAACATCTTGAAAGCACAAATTGAAGATGTGTTAATTATCAGCATTAGATCTCTCTAAAAGGGAATGGCAAAATCTAGATGGAATGTGATTTATTTAAATATTAAATAATTCTCCCTCCGTTGAGCTAGGTAATAGTTTATAGATACTAGAAGTATAAATTCCTCTTTCCAAAACTAATAGTTCATTACTTTCATACCCTAGTTTTATTTCCCATATTTTATTATAACATCATTTTATGTTGGGGTAGTGAAGAGTAAAGACATCCCTATCCATCTTCAATTTGTTTTTCAGTTGCATCATTTTGCTAAAAATAATTGCTTATAGTGGGTTGCTTTCTGACAAGTAGAATTATGTTTTTGGAAAATTAATTTGACTTGTGTTTGCCAATTTTGTTCAGGAAGGGCTAATATTAAAATTTCACCCTATATTAGTTTGGATTACTTTATTTCCTTTCTGCCTTCTGACTGATTTTGTGCGGCAGAGATTATGTCTCCATACTATTGTAGTAGTTGATTCTAGACTACGTTGTGTTCATAGAGCAGTGTCATAGCTAACTTTCGTGTCTATTATCAAGAGATGACGCCATTCCCCTACCTTTTACATATGATCTTATTTCCTCTCAAGGAGAATTTGTTCCTATTCTTTTTTTTTTTTATTTGAGGTTTTTATTTTTATTTTTATTTATTTTTTTATTTTTTAATATATGAAATTTACTGTCAAATTGGTTTCCATACAACACCCAGTGCTCATCCCAAAAGGTGCCCTCCTCAATACCCATCACCCACCCTGCCCTCCCTCCCACCCTGCCCTCCCTCCCACCCCCCATCAACCCTCAGTTTGTTCTCAGTTTTTAACAGTCTCTTATTAGACGTAATATGTATGGAAATGAAATTGATTTTATTTTCTTCTATCTGCAAAGAAACGTAACAGTCTCTTTTGTATAAGCACCAGCTGAAAATTCATTTTTCCTGAGGTTCTGCCCTCCTGCTTCTCAGGGACCCATGGTGTACTGGCCTGCAGGCATTTCCTTGCATCATTTAGTAATTTTCCTGCCTTCAGACTGATGGGGTCACCTACTGGTGACAGTTCCTTGTCAAAAAGCAGCTAAGACCACATATCAGTGTTGTCTCTGCCATCTGGGCACTATTCAGGAAAGAGGCCAGTTTGGATATTAACAATTTGGAGCTTAGAAATTCTGGAACCTCCAGTGACCTTCACCTCTCCTTTCCAAATTAGCCATTCTGTAGTAAATTTATCATCATAATTTTTTAAATTAGAAGTTAAGTTAGCATAGTTAAGCTAGTATTAGAAGAGTAGCTCGTATAGTTAAGCTAGCATTGTATAGTAAAAGTACTAAGTGACTAGATTAGTGTACCTTCATTTCCATGGTTAATTTTGATGGACTTTACAATCACAATTGGGGCATCCTATTATTTGAATGCCCCAACTGTTTTTATAACCCTTTCTTATTTCATTTTATATCAAAGTTAAGCTGGGAGATATTTTCTGTTTGCTTTCTAAACCAGCTAGAATTCCATTGTAATATTCTTTTACATACCTTTCAATCTTCTGCCACATCATTTGCACCACACTTAACCTCTGGTCATGACAACTGTTGGTTTCCCTGGCATCAAAGAGTATTGGTACCTGCAGTAAGCTCTCCAGAAAAATTTTCAGGATAGTCACTGAGGAGAGTATTGAAAGAGGATCCGTCGAAGAGTAGGTACTGAAGCAATAGAGCCTTATTCACAGATAAAGATTGAGTGCATTTTGGAGCAAGTTACTCACCTGGACTGTGTGTCTTTAAATATGCTAAGCATAAAATACAAAAATAGCCTACTTCTGTGAAGAATATCTTGGCCAAGGACACTGGATTTTATCCTTGTGATGAAATGCAGATTCCCCATCAAGAATCAAATTTATCATTTCAAAAAGTTATAGAAGGCAGCACTTGAATGTAATTCTAGCTGATTACATTAAAAGCATTGAACGAATCCAATAAAGAATATTCTTTAAGTAACTTCAGAAAGTTTTTTTTTTTTTTTTTTGATTGGGTACATTTTCATTTGTTTTAAGCCTTTCTGTGTCAGTATTTTGTCTTATGTGTCAGAGGAGTGTTGTTATTATAAAGGACTTAATTATGCTGGTATACAGTGCCCTTCACTGTAAGGTGCTTTTTTGTTTACAGTTACATTTTTCGTTTTAGTGCACCTTTTTTTTTTTGATGCTTGCTTACATTTTATATGAAATTGGCCTTTTTGAGGGCTTCTTTTCAAAATCTTTTTTCTTCTTAAAACCCTTTTTCTATTTGATATAAAACTTACTTTAGCAGTCCAATGGCATCAGAGGAAAATCCTCCAAAGTCAGTGAACTATTACTTTAGGTAATGAAGTTACATATAAGAGTTTTATTTCTACCAAATATTGTATTTTCTATCTATGCCCCCGCAACTTTCTTCATATCTTTCTTATCTTGATTCCAACCTATTTCACAAAAAGTTACCTTAATAGTTGCTCCATTTTGTCACAAAATAAGGAACAGCAGTGTCATCAAAGGTTATTTGGGTTAATCAATTAAAGATGCTTAAAACACCACGATTACATCTTTCCCAAGAAGCAGTTCCCATATACTCTGAGTTTCCTATTGGTGATTAGGATTTCTAATATGAGTAAGAGAATATAGGACTTAAATTCAGAAGCAGTATTTCACCTACTAGTCTGCTTTTCTGTGTAATGACCTGACTTTCTGAAATTTCCACCAATTCTCCATCAACCACTGGGAGTCGTCCAAAACAATTTAAATTCCTCTTCCTTGTGATATTTGCCATCAGTAAATCCTCTCTTTTGTGCTGGATCTCACCAGTTCTCTCGCCCATTTATTCTAGTTTTTAATTCCTTCATCATCACAAATAACTCAAGTAGATTTGAGATAAGTTCTTATCCAAAAGTGTTCTAAAACATATGTGCTGCTGCTAGGCCATATCTCCTTCTTTTTGTGCTTGAGCAGTTATTAATATTGGTATTGTTATTATATCTGAGAGTAAGACTTTACTTTTTGTTTCCTTTTAAATATAAAATTATTAGCTTAAATTGACCTTATCAGTAAGTTCTGGGGTTTGATTATTTAATTCATTTTAGCATCACCATAAGACCAGCTTTGTGTCCTCAGGATTTAATTATATACATTGAGACTAAGTAAGGGAGGGTCAAGTGTAATGTCCCATAGTCTATCACCAGCAAACTACTTCCTGGCTGACTCTGGTGGTCATTCAGTCTTCAGAATTCCCTTGACAGTATGGTTTTCCATTATATACTGTACTACTTTATAGATAAATCAATCAATACAAGTAATTTAAATGAAAAGCCATCACAATAGTCACTCAATTCTAATTGAAGATATGCTATACAAAAATATGTAAAAAATGTAAAGGCTTGGTCTCAGTTACTAAGTACTTTACACTGTAAAGAGGGTACAGTTGAACACATGTAAACCAAATAAAGTATGTGTGGGCATTTAGAAACATGAATTTATACATGTTTAGGGAACACTGGAAGAAAATATTGGTGAGGATAATTGGTGAGAAAAAAGCCACAAAAAAGGGAATTTTGATAAGTGTTTTTTTTATATGACATTTCTTTTAAAAGTTAGAAGCAGTAGTAAGAATGTCCCCATGGGATAAAATAAGCAGGTTAGCTTGTCTGGAGTGGCGAGTGTGGTCCAATAACTAATAATAAAGATAGCAACTCAACTTGGATTCTTATATTTTGTGACTGTGAATGCTTATTAATTTGAAGGACAAAAACTGGAGAATTTTGAAGCATGTGCCAGAGAGTTTTGGTTTCAAGAAAGATATACCCAAGCACAGTTTGATGTGATTCAAAAATAATTAAAGTGAATTTTACTGAAATATGTAGGGGAGATCCATTAAAGGGAAGGGCGAAAACTAACTGTGAAAATGTTAGTTATTGTGGAATTCTAGCTACTAGGCTGTTGAAATAGTTGGCAAAAATAAAAGGTGTTCCTTTGTCAATGATAAGGAGGAGTCCAAACTATGCCTAGTCTTGTAATCCTGGAGGACCAGGAGAATTTTGGTGTAATTCACAGGCGTGTCATGAGTAGGTTTCAAAACCATGATTCTTTAGGTTTAAACAACATGGACTAAGACTTAATATATTTAATATATAATTATATCAGTGTGTAACTTGGGTAAGAGCACATACATTATTAGCAGGCATGGGTATGTGGACAAAAGAAAAACCAGAGATAGTTATGAGATACTCTATTTGTGATTTAAGAAAAAGGGTTCACATCCAAATAAAACCTTGTTCATCCAGAACCTTGATTCTCCAGTTGACTTACCTGGGTACTCGAGACTTGGCTTCTTTGACCTCCAACCTTTTACATTTTAAAAATTGAATTACTGTTGATATACAATATTATTCTAGTTTCGGGTGTGCAACATAGTGATTTGATGTTTTCATAATTATGAAATGATTATCTCCATAGGTCTAGTTACCCTCTCTCACTATACAAAGCTATTACAATATTATTGGCTATATTTCCTATGCTATACTTTATATTTTAAACATTTTACAAGCTGATCTTTGCAACCTATATAGTTCTCTGACTTTTTAAAAAGAGTGCTGGATTTAATAGACACTTTCCTCAAATATACAAAGTAATCATTATGAATATCAGTTGCTACATGTGCTGGGACACAGTGGTAATCTTGAAGCCTGTTGAAAAATATAAAGCCATTTAGGGGCACCTGGGTGGCTCAGTTGGTTGGGCATCTGACTTCAGTTCAGGTCATGACCTCACAGCTTGTGGGTTTGAGCCCCACGTCGGGCTCTGCGCTGACAGCTCAGAGCCTGGAGCCTGCTTCGGATTCTATGTCTCCCTCTGTTTCTGTCCCTCCCCTGCTCATGCTCTCGCTCTCTCTCTCTCTCTCTCTCTCCCAAAAATAAATAAACATTAAAAAAATAAAAAAAAATATAAAGCCATTTAGAGGCGCCTGAGTGGTGCAGTAGGTTAAGTGTCTGAATCTTGATCTCGGCTCAGGTCATGATCTCTCAGTTTGTGAGTTTGAGCCCTGCATTGGGCTCTGTGCTGATGGCATGGAACTTGCTCAAGATTCAGTCTCTCCTTCTCTCTGGCCCTTCCCTGCTTGTTGCTTTTTCTCCTCTTGTCTCTGTCTGTCTGTCTCTTTCTCTGTCTGTCTCTCTCAAAAATAAATATATAAACTTTAAAAAATATATAAAACCATTTTTTCCTACCAAAAAATGTCCCCAGATTACTATACTTTTGAGTTTCTATATTTGTTATTTTTTTACTATATTGGCTAGCCTTATTAAACCATTTTATAAGTTATTTAGTCAGTATTTAGTGAACAGCTATTATGTGCAAGGAATTAAGGTGATGTTCAAAGATGACAAAAAAGAGATATCTTTATTATTTTGAGAACGATTGAACTCTTCTTGATTCTTCTGCCATACCATCAATCACTCTGTGACTTTATTAGCTTTAGAATAAATTTTTCAAGTAGCTGGCCTGCATAGGGTAGATGGTGATGGCAACTCCTATTTTATATTTCCCCCATCATGTGGCTTGGCAGTTCCCACTTCTCTTCAGTTACTAAAATTTTTCTCCTAGGGATCTATGGTACTAATATACAATGACTGTTGTATGGATTTTTAATAACTTTCTAGGTAGTGGCTAGAGTGGCATCATCTTGAAGAAATTTGTCAGAAGCCGTATTTTCAGCATGCCCCATAGTAACACCACAGAGGGGTGGGAAACCACAGTGGAGGACAGAATAGTTTCCTGAGTACCTAAAACCACTGAAAAAGCAACTCATCGTTAATGGGTTCTGATATTAGATTGGAAGCAACATCTTGGTAGGAGAAGGTTTTCAGAGAAGGTATAGTTGAAAACCAGAGTCAGGCTGAGATATAAAGGCAAAATGATGTGACTGTCTTATCCATGAGAGGCCTATCATTGGATTAAAATTTTTATGCAGAAATATATATGTAACTTATGTATTCAGGTGTTATTTATTTATTCTATTTATTTTTCATGCCTAATTGTTTTCTTTTTTTAAAAATGTTTTTATTTATTTTTGAGACAGATATGTTTTTATTTATTTTGAGACAGAGCATAAGCAGGGGAGGGGCAGAGAGAGAGGGAGACACAGAATCCAAAGCAGGCTCCAGGCTCTGAGCTGTTAGCACAGAGCCCGATGCGGAGCTCGAACTCATAGACTGCAAGATGATGACCTGAGCTGAAGTCGGATGCCCAACTGACTGAGCCACCCAGGTGCCCCCATGCCTAATTGTTTTCTATGAATGTCTAAAACACTTAAGATCTAAATTTACAGGAAAAATTGTAATTTTAATTTCCTTCAATCTCACGGGAAGTTTTGCTTTCTTAAGCTTAAGACACTGTGGTACCAAATATAGTGTTAATGTTTTTATGAAGATAATTTATTGATTCAGGCAGAAATTCTCCTTTATCAATTTTAAAATTATCTGTTTTGGTCACTTCATGGCCAAGAAATTAAAGATTCGAGCTGATTATCTAAATGATCCTGATAAAAGCCTAAATTGGCAACTGAAAAACAAAAATGATTTTGGGAGAGCAGTTCTTTGATTACCAACTAACTTATTTTGCATTCTAATGAAGACATGACCATCTTATACATTGGTCTATTATGTGTCAGACCCTGGTCTTGGTGCTAAGAATACATAAATTAAAGACATTTTGATTATTATTATCATTGCTATAATTATTATCCTTAATGGTCCCATAGTCTGTCAGAAGAGACATATATGTAGTTGTAAGACTCATGGGTTACAAAAATTGAATCATAAAAAATAAAGGAATGAAAGGCTATTGGAAATACTATATATTCATCTCAGTTTTATTTGTAAATGGGAATGATAATCACTGCTATATTATTTACCTCATAACAGTGTTTTGGAGAACAAAGAGATGGAATATACAAGTAACTTTTACCTGCTTTTGTTAAATTCCCACAAAAGGGACAGATTCTTTTTTTAAAAAAAAAAAATTTTTTTTAACGTTTATTTATTTTTGAGACAGAGAGAGACAGAGCATGAACAGGGGAGGGTCAGAGAGAGAGGGAGACACAGAATCTGAAACAGGCTCCAGGCTCTGAGCAGTCAGCACAGAGCCCGACTCGGGGCTCGAACTCACGGACCGTGAGATCGTGACCTGAGCCGAAGTCAGACGCTTAGCCGACTGAGCCACCCAGGCACCCCAAAAGGGACAGATTCTTAAGATATGAGCCCTTTTTAGCTGATGAATAATGAGCAAGTACATGCAATCAGTTAATCAGGTATAGATTTTGACCCTAAAGCCCAGTAAAATAAGACAAACATGAAATTCGTGGTTAAAAGCATAGCATGTGGTATAGATTTTAGGACTCTTTCTCATGCTATAAATGAGAAAACAAAAGATCCAGGGAAATAAAATGGCTTGCCCAAGACTATAATATGTATTAGTAACAAAGCCAGGACTAATTCAACTTCGTATTAGATATTTTTTTAAAAACAAGTCTCATTTGTTTGTTTGCTTGATTGTTTTTTTAAGTTTTTAAAAAAATATATTATTTATTTTTCAGGACGAGTGAGTGCGAGCAGGAGAGGGCAGAGAGAGGGAGAGAATCTCAAGCAGGCTCCATGCTATTAGGGCAGAGCCTGACATGGGGCTCGAACTCACAAAACCATGAGATCATGACCTGAACCGAAATCAAGAGTAGGATACTTAACCGACTGAGCCACCCAGGTGCCCCATTTGATTGATGGTTTCAAAATCATATGATTCAACCTCCTGCATTCCTCTCTTCTCTGAGGTTTATATCATCCAGCCACGCTAAATTCTTCCCAACTTTGCTGCTGTCATTTAGTAGCTTCCGGGAGACTCTGCTGTCACTGAAAACTCATTCTTACTGCTGATAGTCTGCCTTTCAATATGGACTCTTGTCATACTCCCGAATGATTCCAATATTCATATGTGTGATCCATTGATGCTTATCCTCTTAGTTCAGTGACATAAATTCTGTGTCCTTTCCCTTCACTTCGGCAACCCACCTACTCTGACCATCGTCTGGCACCTTGACATTGCCAAGAACTGTTATATCTCTGAACTCTTAAAGGTCAGAAAGACTCTGAACAATAGAAGCCTGTTCTTTTCAAACTCTCTTGCTTCCAACCCACCTGCTCTTAACATTTCTCTTGAAAGCCTGGGTAAAGCCATTTTCTTATGTGATCTGACTTCTTCCCAGGATTTATGCAACTCTGTCTCCATATTTATGTTTGTTACCATCTTGTAATAAAGTTCCTTTCTTAGAGAAAATGAAATTCCAACTTGAAATGCCCATTCCATATGAAACTCTAGTTGAGGCTTTCATTTTTTTCTGGCAGAAAAATAAAGGCCAGTAAGGGGCATCTTTTTTTTTTTTTTAATATATGAAATTTATTGTCAAATTGGTTTCCATACAACACCCAGTGTTCATCCCAAAAGATGCCCTCTTCAATGAGGGGCATCTTTTTTAATGAAAGAAGAAAGGATTCTATCCCTGTGAGGGCTGTGATCAAGAGTGAGAGATTACACTCGCTCAGGTGGCTGAATGGTACTATCTCTACAGCAAATGATCAGGGGTTGTGTGTAGTGCATAAGGATGAGATGAGATTAGAAAAGGATGCCTAGAGACGGATTCTAGGGATCAGGGGTAGGATGGAAACAAAGGCTTCAGGGAATTAGCCATGTTTAGAGAGTCATCAGGGTAAAATGTACAAAAATAATCCCTTAAGTTTATTGTACAGATGAGATAGAGCTAAATAAATGTAAGATATTATTGTTGTTGTCAGGCTATTCCAACCTTAAATAAGAAGATGTCCTTATTCTAAGGGAGCCCATGTGAAGTAAATATAAGAATGTTCTGTAGTGAATGTATGCAAATAAAGAAGAGATATATTTTGCTGATTTGCTGACTTTGAGTAGCACACTTAGCTTCCTGTATTTTTCCTTCATAACAGTTGCATCCATAGCCTGTGGCTATAGATGAGGGTTTTCATTTAGACTTGTATGGATTGTTCTGCAGCTATTGCTGGATACTTGAGGCAGTTTCCTCTGTTTTTGGTGGTGCTCTGACATATTTTATAATTTGTACATTATAAAGGGCTAAACAAAACAGATCAATAAACAAATTGCTCACACTATGTTGAAGAGGAGAAACTGTTTACAGTAGAATGGAATACAAGGTGATATGAGGATATTGGAACAGGGAAACAACTTAAACAGATAATGTCCCATTTTCCTGGGTAAATGAGTGTACCATATTATTTTTACTTTTTGGCTGACAGGTGTCATTATGATGGTAAAAAGAATATGCATCCAGATGTTTATTGTAATTAAACAGATGTTTAGTGAACACTTTCTCTGGGTCAAGCTCTCTGCTATAGTCATCAATGACCAGAGCTGAACTATAATCCCTCTATCAAGAAGTTCATCATGTGGTGGTTACCATTCAGTTTGGTAAATACAACCATCAGAGTACGTATGAATAAAGAGGTAAGAGAGAAATGTCATTACTTTTCTCTGGACCAAAGAAAGAAGTGAGAGTAACCTCATAGAAGCCTCCCAAAGAATGTGACATTGAAATTCACACCATTACAGGACACAGAGGAGTGACTATGAGTCAAAGTATTGATGTAGAAAACAAAGCATGCTCAGGGAACTTAAAAATGTCACTAATTCTGGAATATATGTTCAGGGAAAAGGATTGGGGAAAGAGCAAGTTGTAAAGGGAGGAAAGGCTTAGGTCATGAAGGGACAGGCTTGCCAGGCCAAGAAATTTAGATTCTATTTTGTAAACATGGTGAGCCAGTGAAAGATTTTAAACAGAGAGGAAACACAATCAGATTTATATTTTGAAAACAGCACCCTGAAAATTTTGGAGAGGACGGCTTAAGAAAAGAAGTCAGATTGGAAATTAGGACACAAGTTGATAGGCCATTGATAGTTGGGAAGGTGGTGGAGAAAAAGCCAATTTAATTAATTTAGTCAAGAATGATAAGAGCTTTACTAAAGTAAGTGTCAGTTGGGATGGAAAGGAGAATGGATTTGACAGGAATTTAGTAGGGAGATTAGGATTTAGTGAATGATTGGTTATAAGGATAAAGGAGAAAGGGGAGTCAGTAATGACTACCACGTTTCCATTTTGTGTAACTAAATAGTGAGAAAAGAGGAAGCATAGACTGGCAAAACATGAGTTTTAGAGTAGTTGAATTTGAGGCATCTATGGGAAAAAAGGTTGAGAGATCCCACAGGCCAAAGATGTAGAAAGGGAGGTAGATTTGTGATTTGTCAGCAAATAGCTGTAGTTAAAACCATAAGAGTGGATGAGATTACCAAGGGAGAGGATATGGAGTGAAAAGAGGAGCAGTAAAGGCAGGACTTTGAGGAAGGTGAAAATGAGAAAGAGGATCCAGAAAAAGGATGTAGAAGGAACAGTTAGAAAACTAGGAGAGCGGTGCCTGGGTGGCTCAGTTGAACTCTTGACTTCAGCTCAGGTCATGATCTCAAGGTTTGTGAGATGGAGCCCTACTCTGGGCTGAGCGTCGAGCTTGCTTGAGATTCTGTCTCTCTTTCTGTCTCTCTCTGCCCCTCTCCTTGCATATGCTCTCTCTCTCTCTCAAATTAAAAACAAAACAAAACAAAAAAACTCAAACAAAACTAGAAGGAGAAAGAGGAAGAACCAGGAAACAACAGACATTATGGCAGCCAAGGGAGGAGAGATTTCCAGGAAGGGAACCACAAAGCTGATGGGGAAAGGAGGGTTATGGAAACAGTGCTCTGTACCAGTAGGCTCCACTTCCTCCTAGCGTCTGCCTCCCCAAGAATCTCTCTCATTTTTCCCCCCAAAGTCTGAGTACTTTAATGTGATTTTCTATAAACAAGGATACTCAAACTTAACCAAAATACAACCATCAAAACCAGGAGATTAACAGTGACACATTACTACCGTTTAACTCTCAGACCCCATTTGAGTTTTACTTCTTGTCCCAATAAAGTCTTTTGTAGCAACAGGATCTAGTATAGAATTAGTCGTGTCTCTTAATCTCTTTCAGTTTGGAGTAGTTCCTCAGTCTTTCCTTGACTTCATGATTTTGACAGTTTTGCAGATAACAAGTCCAATTATTTTATTATTAATTTATTTTATTTTTTCTTAAAGTTTATTTATTTTAAAAGAGAGAGAGAGAGTTGGGAAGGGGCAGACAGAGAGAGAGAGAGAGAGAGAGAAAGAGAGAACACCAAGCAGGCTCCACACTGTCAGCACAGAACCCCAAATGCTGGGCTAGATCTCACACACCATGAGATCATGACCCGAGCCGAAATCAAGAGTCGGTTGCTTAACCAACTGAGCCACCCAGGTACCCCACAAGTCCAATTATTTTCTAAAATGTCCCTCAGTTTTGTTTTACTGATGTTTCGTCATGATTAGATATAAGGTATACCTCTTCATTAGGAATATTCCAGAAGCAATGTTGCGTTCCTGTCACTGCACTGCTAAAAGGTATATGATTTAAGTTTTTCCCATTATTGATGATGTTAATTTTGATCGCTAGATTAATATGGTATCTCCCAGTCTTCTCCACTGTAAAGTTTGTAATTAATGAATATTTTATGGGAAGTTGCTTTGAAACTCTGTAAATATCCTGTTAATCATCAAACTTCTGATTTATTCATCAACTTATTTATGTGAGTATGAACTTATGGATTCCTATTTTATTCAGTGCATTTTAGTCTATTATTAATCATCATCATTATTTATTTTGGTACTAAATTGACAAGCTGGCTTTTGTATTCTTTTGGCATGTACCATCATTTTTTGAAAACTCCCTATTTTCTGGTACAAAAACTTTTCAGGTTAATTATTTACTTTTTCTTTTAATTTTTTTTATCTGAGTATAGTGGATACACAATGTTACATTAGTTTCAGGTGTACAGCATGATGATTTGACAAACCTATGTTATGCTGTGCTCACCGCAAGGGTAGCTGCCATCTGTCACCATACAACACTATTACAGTACCATTGACTGTATTGCCTGTGCTGTACTTTTTATTCCCATGACTTATTCAAGGATCTCTTCATTTCTAAACCCATTAGAAGGGCAGAGCCAGGAGGAAGTGGAGGCTGCAAGTATGTTGCATTGTTTTTTTTTAAATTTTTTTTTCAACGTTTTTTATTTATTTTTGGGACAGAGAGAGACAGAGCATGAACGGGGGAGGGGCAGAGAGAGAGGGAGACACAGAATCGGAAGCAGGCTCCAGGCTCTGAGCCATCAGCCCAGAGCCCGACGCGGGGCTCGAACTCACGGACCGTGAGATAGTGACCTGAGCCGAAGTCGGACGCTTAACCGACTGAGCCACCCAGGCGCCCCATAGACCGAGATGTACTTCTAAGTGAAAACATTTTCTAGGATGAGAAAGCGTGAAGCAGTTTTAAAAATTGATGGAAAACAGTGGTAGAAAAGGAGAATTGGAGGATAACCGAAGCAGAGTTTCTGAGGAGGCAAGAAGGAATTGTGGCTGGGCCACACTGAATAGGAAAAGTCTTTCTTCTGGGTGGTGATACAATTAAGTTTGGGAAAGAGAAGAGAAATAATATTTGGTATCCTCTGTTTTCTCAACTATTCAGTGAGGGAGAAGGAAAGGGAAATGGAGAAGTTCAAAAACAAACAGGACAAATACTTAAAGGACCCACCAGAGATAGGAAACCATGTATTTCTAGCAGTGTGATTGCCTACTGTTTTGATATTCTCTCCATCCAGAAGTGTACAGTCCCAAGATACATGTGAGGAGTCCCATCTTTCTCAGCACCTCATTAACTTGGCCACCTGCTGGCCCAATGTCCAAAGCACTAGAATATTCTTTTAGTTAATTACAGAGGCTACCAGGTGCTTGCCAAAGATTACAGCCATGGATTATCCTTTGTCCAGCTCCTGTCACAAGGCCAGATGAAATTAACTTTTCAGAAAACTACATGCCTGACTTTGTTTGCTCTCCTTGAAGAACTGCTTTTTCTAGGTAGTGTTTTAATACTGTCTCTGTTTATTTCTTACAAGTCAGAACGAACATTGGAAATGTAAATAATGCCTTATAATTTTCAAAGATTTGTAGAAAATATTTCTTAGTATGTTGTTCAATATCCCTTTTATAAAGTCCATTTTTAACAATTCTTGTAGACTTTAATATCATGAAATCATTTATCTCTCTTGAAGAACTGACATGTTTCAACTTAACTGGTAATGAGAGAATTGTGTTTTCCATTCTTCTCTTTTCCTACCAGGAATCTCAAAGGTAAATTTGATGCTTGATTACAAAAAAATGTTTAGTGTACATGCATAGATATTAGCTTCTTCATCTTCAACAGCATTATTTAATACTTTATATAATTATAAAGTGCCTCAAATCCATTTTAAGAAGAGTGAGGACATTAATGTATAGGTAAATGGAAGTGACCCTACTGTAGGTATAGATCCCTGCTGAAGTTTCTCTATGTTATGAAGCAGAGGGTAATGACAGGCTGAGAGGTTTTTTAAAACTGTGGAAGAGGCGGAGTTTATGTTACACTCACAGTTGAAGATGGAAGAAAAATGTCCTTTGTATTTAGTATGGTAGAAGAATCTTTGAGCTTTGATCATATACCAGAGGAGAATCATACTCCTTTAGATTAGTGAAAAAGGCCTTCCGTGGCTCATAGAAGCTCTGCCATGGCTGTCTTTTCCTTCTTTAGTACATTCTAGCTCTGCGGCTATGCTGGGATGTTTTGCCCAATGTTGGCAGGGTATATGTGTGGGTGAAACATTCTCTTTACCATGGTCAACACTGAGCAGGGCTGCTGCGTCTCTGTGAATTTCCAACAGCCTCCTTCCCTGTTCTCCCTTTTTTATCTTTAGGGAAAAATAAATCCATTTTCGAGTGACTGTTTCGTGACAAATGGAGAGAGAGCTTGCCTTCCACCCGCTTCCTAGCTTTTCCTAATGTTTTTATCATATGTCTTCCAGACCATAATTGCTTGGCAAACTAAGCACCTGAAAGACACCCTCTGTCTCCTACTTCTGTTAGTCATGATGGTTGTGAAATCACAGAGTCTAGAGAGAGAGACCCTTGTGCACTGGTACATGTGATAGACAACTTACCCCTTGTTTTTGGCTTGAAATGCCAGATTTGAACACTGAAAAGGCAAATTTCATTTTTTTCAATATTGACACACACCGAAGGAAAGGTTAGTATGTAATCTCCTTGATCTGTCATTTTAATAATGTATATATTTTTTAACGTTTATTTATTTTTGAGACAGAGCATGAACGGGGGAGGGGCATAGAGAGAGGGAGACACAGAATCAGAAGCAGGCTCCAGGCTCCGAGCCATCAGCCTAGAGCCCGACGTGGGGCTCGAACTCACCGACCGCGAGATCGTGACCTGAGTCGAAGTCGGAGGCTCAACCGACTGAGCCACCCAGGTGCCCCGATCTGTCATTTTAAAAGTAAAATTTTACTTGAAAAGAAACAACTGCTTGAAAATGAAAAAAATTATGGAGCGAGTGATTAATTTTTGAAGTGCTTATGTTCTCCCTTTCAGCAGTTTATTTTTAGGCTGTCTTAGGTGCAAAGAGATGTACTAGACTAGTGCATCTCAACCTTCATACGTGTACGAAATCACCTGGGAACTCGATAGGTTGCAGATTCCAGCCCTGGGATGGACCTGAGAGTCTGCACTTCTCCTAGGCTCTCAGGTGGTCCGTGGGCCACAGTTTGGGTAGAAATTCAGGAAGCTCCTTCTGATAGTGTCTTTCTTGTGATAGTACACTGCATATGCCTTCTCACACACTTATGAATTATTTCCTTCAGAGTCATTTACACATGTCTCAAGGCAATGTTCTATGCTCCTGAAATAGGCAAAAAATTGGTTTTAAAATGTGCATGTTTAAAAAATTACACCAAAGACATTTATCTATTCATTTCTTACATTACTTGCCAAATGTGGTATTGCGGTTAATGGGAATCTTAGTTCTGTTTTGTTCACTGACGTATCCCCAGCAATCGAAACAGTGCCTTGCACACAGTAGACATTCAATAAATATTAGTTTAATTGAATTATGTACAGAGGGCTTTTGTTCCAATCCCTCTTCCTGTCTTAGTAAAGGGTTTGATGATTTAAGAGCTTGCAGTATTTTGCATTAATTTTCATTGCTAGCACCATAAATGTAAATGAAACAAGATAGTAGACTAATTATTCAATTTTGAGAACCAAAAACCTTGGAAATGCTTGTTTGTTGGTTTCTCTTTTGCTAAATTCTTTATAATTTTTTTATTTGCTTTTTTCTTACACTGGTGGACTAAAGAAAAGGAAACATCCAATTAATTGCATATTTTGTGGGCAAACTCTTCTTAATTAATATTCTTCTTTACCTTTACCTTTCTAATAATTGAGGAAGAACGACTACACTTACTGTCAATGAAAACTCTCAAGTGGTTATATTTTTTTCATTTTCTTCCTTTTTATGATTTTTTTAAGTTTATTTTTATTTATTTTTAGAGAGAATGACAGCAAGCAGGGGAGGGACAGAGAGAGAGAGACAGAATTCCAAGCAGGCTCCACACCATCAGTGCAGAGCTCGATGATCTGAGCTCAATGATGACCTGAGCTGAGATCAAGAGTCCGATGCTTAACCCACTGCACCACCCAAGCGCCCCTTCTTTTTATGAATATTGATGTTGCGTAACAATAGTCTCCTTAGACTTTAGTGCCCAACATCCAGGGGGAAGTGTACTGAGTGGGACGAACTGGGTTTGTCTTATTCCCCCCCTCAGCTATTCCTTGTGACTCTGGACAAGTCACCAGACCACTTAAAGCCTGTCTTCTCATCTGTAAAGGGTCTGTCATGCTTTTCTCCCAGCCTCCTGTGAGGACCAAATGAACTATTATGAAGGTGCTGTTGAAACTGTAAAGCTTTTTTTAATGTTTATTTATTTATTTTTGAGACACAGAGAGAGAACAAGTGGGAGAGTGGCAGAGAGAGAGAGAGAGAGAGAGAGAGAGAGAGAGAATCCGAAGCAGGCTTCCAGGCCCTGAGCTGTTAGCACAGAGCCCAACGTGGGCTCAAACTCACAAGCTGTGAGATCATGACCTGAGCTGAAGTCAGATGCTTAACCAACTGAACCACCCAGGTGCCCTGAAACTGTGAAGTTTTACATAAATATAGCTAGTTGCAGTATATTGCATTATAGCTTATATTATTATATTCTCATTTTAATTATTAATAACTGCCTCCCGACCTCTGCTTTTCCCCAAACATTATAAGCAGTCACTTCTATTTAGTATTTATTTAGAATGATAGTTTTCATGTTGGAGGAAATATTTATCTAAGTCCTTGATTTAGAAAAAAAAATGAGGTTAGGTGACTTACCTGAGGTTACACACAGCTCATTACGATAAGAAGACTTTTCCTTGTAGTTTGGCTTTTGCTCTCTATAAACCCTGAAGCATCTCCAAATCATTTGCCTTTATCTCTTCATATTCTCTTTCTAGTCTCTGATTTTCCTCCACCCTTAGTCTTTCTATGTGGGCTTGAAGGGCAAGCCTTAGTTTCTTATCAATGAGTCAACCAGTTAATTCATTTATTTGACAAATGCAGGTCCCACTAATCACCCAGCAGTATGCTGGGCATCAGGTATCAAGAATGAATCCAGACTGCAGATGTCCATCAAGGGTGCTAACATAGGCAAATAGCCATCAGAAATGATACTGATGTTATATTTATAGCAGCGTGTGTGTGTGTGTGTGTGTGTGTGTGTGTATGATTATGTGATGAAATAATATTATCTATGCATCCTCCAGACTTTATGGATACTCTGTAGTTCCTACCATTGCTTATAGTCCAGAAGGAAAGATAAAGAAATAATTTTTGCCACCTACATGTATGGTTGGATGTGAATCAAGAGAGGGTGTGGAGGTTCAAGAGAGGAGGACATTACTTCTAGATGGGGGACATTAGTCAGGTATTTTGGAATAAGACTCTGGTCTTAGATGTTAGCTAGCCATGCAAGGGAAGAGCTACATGGAAAAGGAATTTCCCATGAAGGAAGTCGTATAAATAAGGGCTCTGAATAAAATGCTAACAGATACACAGGGAATGGTGAAATGGTTAATTTGTCTGAGGCAGAACTTGCCTAAAAGGGAGTTGAGAAAGAATTTATTGGAAAAGTAGACCCAGATGTCAGAGTGCTGAGAACGTCAGAGTTTGAACTTGTCTTCCATCTGCTAATTTAGTCAAAACAAAGTGGACTCTCTTTTGTAAATTTCTACTGAAGACCGATAAATAGGTACTTATTTTTAACTCTTCCCGCCCACTCATTTTCTGGTCCTTTTTTCTTCCTTGTAACATTTGTGCTAGAAAGTGACACCTTTGCAGGGAAGCCATCTTCTTTGTTTGTCTGGAAAAATGTCATTAATCATGCAGTCCATTTACATTCCCATGGCAATATAAATATTTGGTGGTAAGAAGAATATAGGCGAATGTATTGCAATGTTTTGCAGCTAGACTTGGAGTCTATGTGGACATGTGGCCCGCCTCTCAGTGAAGCAAAAGGCATATTACAAGCTGGTTTCTCAGCTGTGAAATGCCACTACTTAGGTCGCATGCCTCACTTAAAAAAAAACTGCCAGGAGCAACGCCTTCTACTTGGCGGAGAGGCGTGCCACCTGTCACCCCAAGCTGCCATCCCCTCTGGCATCGTGCACGGGTAACTTTGATTCACTTCTGCATATGGGGAGGTTGTGTTCTGTGCCTTTTGCAGCATATTTCTCCATGGTATTTATTGGGGTGAATTCATTCTTGTCCTCATTGAACTGAGGGTTATTGCCCATACTCATGGGGGCCAAACCTTAATCTGGAAGAATAGTTGTAACCTTGGGGACAGCAGTTGAGTGAAAATGTAAATTGTCTCACATGTGAAAAATGGCATGTGATAGGCATATTTCCACTCAACACCTAGCTGTGATGCCACTCTTGGTGATATTGCAAGATCACACTTTATTTCACTCTGTAATGACATTCCTGGAAATCAGCCTTAGAGAGCACACATTCTAGATTCATTAGGGACCACGTCCCATCAACTCTTAAGGACTATAATAAAGAAAATAATTTATATCTTCACATTCTGGCAAAAAAAAAAACCCTTACAGCATGTACCTTACTTTAGATTTCCTCCTTTGTAAGGTCTGGAATGAGGTTAAGCACAAAATAAGTGCTTGATTAACACATGTTGAATGAACAATAAAATAGTGGTTCTGTTAAAAGGTAATCTAATAGGCATTTGTGCTGGCCATAATACTAGAATCTTTTGGCTTCCTATTTTTCTAAGAAAGAAATATTTAAAAACCAACTATGCTCTATGTTTATAGAGATACAAGTTCTGCCTGCCATAATAATCCCATCTTGGCACAGGTGTTGGACTGTAGAGTTTACAATGTGTTTCCTCTTGTGTTTTGAGTTGCTCAAGAAAAAAAAAACTATATTAAAATAAATACTTTCCAAAATTTTTTCAAATGTAATTCTCATTTTTACCATCTGTTCTTGTTCAGGGCTGAATTGTGGCCTCCCCCAAAAGTTTGAATCTTAATGCCCAGTTTCTCAGGATGTGGCTTCAACTGGCAACAGGGTCATTATAGAGGTAACCACGTTAAAATGAGATCATTAAGATGGGCACTAACGCAATATGACTGATGTCCTTATAAAAATGGGAAATCTGGCATAGAGAGAGACAGGTAAACAGGGAAAATACCATGTGAAGATTAAGGTGGAGACTGAATGGAGTACCTATAAGACAAGAAATACCCAAGAGTGTCAGCAAACTACCGGAAACTAGCAGAGAGGCCTGGAACAGATTGTTTCTCCCAGTCCTCACCAGGAACCACTCCTGCTGCCATCTTGATCTTGAACTTCTGGTCTCCCAAACTGTAAGACAACAAATTTCTGTTGTTTAAGACATGTGGTTTGCACTTTGTTACAGCAGGCATAGGAAGTGAATTGCAGTTGTTCTCAGGTTACTATATTCTGGAACCTGGGCTAGGTTCAGGTACTTTTTGAATGTGCTGAAAAAAACTAATCTTTAGGTGCAACTGATGCTCATATGTTTATGGGCTATTAGCTGCTTAGCTTTTAATCTTACCGCCCCCCCCCATCTGACCCACCACATTATTTTCATAAATGTTAATATAATTTAGATGTCTATTATTATTATTAAAAAATAGTAATGATATCAGCATCATTGATTCAGCATTTATTGTGTGCTGTGTACTGTGCTGAGTGTTTTATGTACATTACTTCATTTGGCCCTCCCAATAACCCTATGAAGAAAGTACTTTATTATTCTGAAATATGAAAAATGTTTTTCTGAGTCACACAGGTAAAAATTGTCAGACACAGGGTCAGTCTTATTCCAAAGCCCAGGTGTCTGACTGCTATATAATTTGTATAAAGAGGTGCTACACTGTGGCTTTTTGTCTACACTATTAGGGCTTTTGGTCTGGATATTGTCAGCATTTGAATGCCTGTTTAAATGAGTAAGGGAAATGTAAATAAAGGCAAAGACTCTATAACCATAAACCAGACAGTGTCTTAAAAAAGTCAGGTCCTTGAACTAGATTGTATCCAGCACACCTGCCCTAGTCAATTGGGAGGACCACATAGCTCAGCCTATCACTACCTCAGGAAAGAATAAAATAAATGTATCCTGGGTCTTCTTTATCAGTTCTCTTCAAATGCAGAAATGTGTGTCCACTCCAAAGCTCGCTCCTGTTTGACTGTAGAAGGACAGACAGAGGGAGATGTTGTGAGAGTGTGAAGATGGCATTTCCTATGCCTGCTGAAACAAAGTGTAAAGATTTATCACTATTAATCTTTTAACATGAATCTTTTCAGATTATTCTGTGTGGCTTTTTAAAAAATTAAATATATGCTTTCCATGAAAACTGAGAAATACAGAACAGTATTATCAAGCCAATGACAATTATCCATAATTCCAACTCCAGGAAATAACCAGCGTTAGCATTTTATCACATAAGATGGCTACGTATTGATTTGTTCTAAAGCATACCTGACATTTCTTTAAAAAAAAACTTCAAATTTAGTATTCCTGGAAATGATGACAAAAAGCCATGCCTTCCTTTTTCTGTGTCTAGGAAAGTACAGTAATTAAAACAAACAAACATACCTATATTTCTAGAAACGAAGTTTTTTTTTCCCCAGTGCGCAAAGGGGAAGAAGTCTTTCTCCTCTCTCTGGAAATTTCTAGGGCTTTAGTGCTTGGGGAATTTATTCCATTTTCTAATTTAACAGTGATCTAACTCATTCTCAAAAAGCACAATGTACAAATACTGCCAACTGATTTTCCAGGAGTGTTAGTTCATGTGGAAGCCAGACTCTCCTGTTTGGTTCCTAGTGTTATGGGCATATGTTTCTGAGACTCTTGGCTTGTTGTAGAAAGAATGCAGGTGTTAGGTGGGGTTGGACTGAATGAGTCCAAAGGCCTGAGAAGCTGTGATTCCTTGAGTAGGGGTTCAGAGAGTCTATGGCTTTGTAACAGCGGTATGATCATCCTTTCCTGGGAGTGGTCTATCAATGGCTTTGGCTCACTATTGGAGCTCTCAGCCTTTTGAATTTTGGCTCCTCCATTTGTTGTTAGTTGTTCAGGCAGATGCACAATAGGAATTGTGGGTATCAAGGAGGAAGATTAGTGGTTAAGAGGGAGGTTTCTGGAGTAAGACAGCCCTGGTTTCTTATCCCATCTCTGTCATATTTGAGTTCTGTGACTTTAGGCTAGTCACTTAACTTCTCTTAGTCTCGCTTCTCAACTATGTAATCTAGGGATTGTAATTATACTTACTTCTCATGGCATTAAACAAGATAATGACTGGCATATCATAAGAACTCAGTAAAACAAACACGCACACACACACATATACATATACACATATATACACAAAAGCTAAATAGGTCACGTGATATGGCATATTCTACTTTGATTGGTTTCTGTTAGGAAGGACTTTGTAAGTATGATACCTTCCAGAACTAGCATAGAATTTATTGATAGAGGGGAGAAAAGGATGCCTCATATACTACTTTTCATCGGGGGAATTTTCAGTTTTTAATAAGCTCCTGTTAAAAGGTAGTAATTTAACAGGAAAGAATAGCACTTAAAGCTATTTTTCAGTGATTATCTCAGAGTTACCAGAGAAGCATAGGGTGGGCGTGGCAGAGTGGCCAAGAGGGGAGAGCTGATCCCTCATAGGCCAGTGGGAGGACATCAGACGTTATTCTTATTTCATCGCATTTATTTGGTTCTAGCTATGAACATAGGTATAGCACTGTTTCCTGAAAGTCTTTGATGACCATGTTTAATCATTATCACTATCATATCCTAAGTACCCTTATGTAATCTTGGTTTATATATAATAATTGCTTTCACCCTTTATAACTTTGAAATCTGAAATGGATGAGACTAAGAAGGAAATAGGGCTACACAAGGTGGAAGTTTTAAGTGACATCAGTAAGATCATCAGAAAGTAGATATTTGTGTGGTTATAACCTTCTTGGGGTTAGGATCCCTTTTTTGGTTGTGTGTGTGAGTGTGTGTGTGTGTGTGTGTGTGTGTGTGTGTGTGATTCATGTAGCATCTATGACAACTTCTTGCTCATAGATTGCATATATTAGTTGAAATACACTGACCTTGCATAAAGTAGGAATTGTCTCAGACTAGTGAGGCTGTGAGGAAAAGATACTCTTTATTTGTCTTAGGGAAGGAGTTAAGATATTTGTGGGCATTTTCTGTACCCAAACTTCCTAAAACATTTTATTTACTTTGTTACATTGCCCTTCCTTATTTAGTTTTTTTTCTGGACCATAAATTCATCCCCCAAAGTTTATATATTAAGACTTCACTTTTTACTTAGGGCACTGGTTCTTGTTTCCGGCTGCACATTGGACTCACTGGGGCAGCTTTAAAACCTGTAGATGCCTGGCCTCCTCTGCAGAGATTCTGATGAAGTCTGGAAAGCAGACACTGGTGTTCATACCCATGTGTGCAAGGCCTTTCCAAGGGATGAAGTGTCTGGAGGCAGAAAGAGAAAATGGCAGACAGTGGGTGTGGCTCTGGAAATATAGAGGGTGAGCCTGTTTTGGTATTATCTGGTATCACCTGTTCCATCCTTCCTCCAATACTCACTCTGTAGCCCTGGGTCTGCTTGCCATCCTTGAGCACATGACAAAAGGATGCCCCTTCATTGACGCATTGGGGTTAGGACTTTCCTTTGGCTAGGATCTATTTCCCTCCAATCTTTTAGTGGCTGGCCACTTCTTTTCACCCAGGACTTACTCAGTTCAAATGTCATTTCCTCAGGAAGGCCTTCTCCCTCTAACTTACCACTCTTCTTCTCTCACTTTCTATCCTATTGTTTTATTTTATTTACTTTATGCCATTTACAACCATCAGTAATTATTTAATTTATGCAATTGCTTACATAGTTATTATGAGTCTCACGTACTGACAAGACACTGCTGTATTTCCAAAGCCTAAAACAGTACCTGGCACCCAAAGGGCTTGCAATAGATATTTTTGAATATCTGTTTGTTCTATTTTTGATTTTTGAGTTTTTGATTTTTTGTGAGAGAGCGAGTGAGGAAGTCTGTGAGTGGGGGGAGAGGGGCAGAAGGAGGGAGAGAGAATCTTAAGCAGGTTCCACACTCAGTGTGGAGCCCAAGGTGAAGCTCGATCTCACGACCATAACATCATGACATGAGCTGAAATTGAGAGTCAGATGCTCAACCAACTGAGTCACCCAGGTGCCTGTTTTGAATATGTTTGTAGCAAGAGTAACAACTATATGTGCAGATGTTGCTAACTCACTCTGTTATTGCTTCTCCTGGATTTAGTAAGATTCAATTCAACATAGTTCTCAGTCATTCATAGTTAACCTCAAGATTTTTTTTCCATATTCCTTATTTAAAAAATGATTTTTGGCGTATAGCAGTTGAAGAAATGAGGCTCAAAAGAGTTAAGCAATTTCTATTTGTCCTTTTTGTCTTTCATTCATTTGCTAAAAAATATTTATTGAGAATCTAGAATATAAGAAGCAAGATTCAGGTTTTTCCCAACATGTGTCCAGCACTTGGATCTTGTGCTATACTTGGTTATAATATGCTTTTCAAGATATATTTTCTTTTTTTCTAGATTTTTAAAAAAGCTTATTTATTTTGAGAGAGAGAGAGAGAGAGAGAGAGAGAGAGAGAGAGAGAGAGAACACGAGCCGGGGAGGGATGGAGGGAGAGAGAGAGAATTCCAAGCAGGCTCCACACTGTTAGCACAGAGCCCGATGTGGGGCTCAAACTCACAAACCGTGAGATCATGACCTGAGCCAAAACCAAGAGTTGGATGCTCAACCAACTGAGCCACCCAGGCACCCCTCGATATATATTTTCTGAATTTAATTTAACATAGGCTTTAAAAGAGATAGACAAGTACTTTTTATAAGGCTATATAAGACAGGTGTAGGTGGAATAATTATAATGTAGATCATACAGTAGAATTAGAATTATTCTTTAGTGAAAGGGATTTCAGATCACCAATGGCCTAATTTCAGGGATGAGGAAGTTGAAATCCAGAGAGGATAATAGTTTGTTTTCCATGAATGCTTGTAGGATGAACAAAGAGCTGACACCGAGTGGTGTTCAAGCGATTCCTCTGTGGCACAGGAGACATCAGATCCAAGCTCTTAGTCCGGAGCTCTTTTGTCCCCGCCAGTGATCCCAAAATGTGTGTGATTAGAACCACCTGGGGATGTTGCTACATGCTGCTGATGGTGTCAGGGACTTACATTTTTACCATCCCTCTCCCCCATGTAATTCTGTTGCACAGCCAGATTTGAGGACCACTGGGTATACTATATTTTTAACACATGAATGCCCATAACGGTAGAGATGAGGAGGTTCCACATAATGTATGGAGAGTCACATTTATAGGACTTTCAAAAAAAACGTTCTGTTTTTTGCTTAGCTGCACAGTATCAGTCGTTGAGTTAAATCTCAATAAACTAAAGACTTGCCTCTGACATTTGATTAACTTCAAGTTATTGAGTGTGAGGGATATAAAAATGAGTAAGACATGCTTCTTAATATAGACTCTTTAAATCCTGCTTAAATAGAAGGAAATAAGTCAAAGAATCCTAGGATTCCCTTGAATTTTAAATCATCATGATTTGTCTGGCTGCTGGCAAAATGTCTTGTATCTTATAAAGTGCATAGGGATGCCTAATTTGTTCTGGTTTATTGTTAAAGGAAAGTAGCAGCTTTTTAGTTGCTTAAGCTTTTTACTTTACTACTGTGGAATTATCTACCAGATTATAAGTACCCAAAGTACTCTTTCGTTATTTATATCTTATGGGTAATTAGAGGAAGAAACGAGAAGGAAGCACCATATTTTGTGCATCCCATATTCTCAGATTGAGCAGTAATATAATAGACTTAATTATATTATAGGTGTAATAATCACATAACAGATATAATTTTTTATGGAGGAAAAATATCTATAGCAAACACTAGCCAGTTTTCAGTTTCTATGCCTCATATTTTATCTTAAGGTATCTGTAAAGAATGTTGGGTCTGACATGTTTCATGTCACAAGTTATAGAAATTCATTTCTCATATTTATGGGAAGGAAAGAGGCAAAGAAAGATCCCTGAGACAGTCACGAGACTCAAAGAAGCACTAGGAAATTCAGTGTATACTGGGGTGCCGTATTTGTTTTTGTATTTGTTTTTTAATGATCTACAAGAAATGTTTCATAGCAAGTAGGGCAAGGATTCAACTACCTGACAGGGAATATGTGAATATTTTTTTTTCCCCCCAGAGGCTTACTGGAACTGGGGAGTTGAAGGAGAGAGGGGTCTGGGTCATATTTGGTGTCACCAACATCTGTCTCCCTTGTCTGCTAAGGCAAGGAAGATGTGTGGGTTAGTGTGGAAGGCAAAGGACAGGGCAAGGGTGATTGTGGTGGGTGGGTGAGTAGGGAGAACCGAGCACAGGCTACATTGGGATGGGGAGGAACAGACTTACTTGCCTTGGGTCTGGGCTGTTTCCAATATAGATAGGAGCCTGACTATCTTATTTATGGTGGATTCCTGGAGACCAGTATACTGCCTGGCACATATCAGCAGTTTTTTTAAAAACATGTCAAATGGGTGTATATATAAATAACTGTTTGTACGATTATGCTGGCTATTTTGAAGAGGCTGAGATTTAATAAACAGGAGTAGGGAGACTGAGATTACTTTCTTGGTTCTAGCATCATACCTTGCACATAATTGGCACATAAGGAAGTTTGTGGGCAGGCTGCTAACGTTCGTGTTGAGATCAGCATTATAGATTTTTAAAAAATGTTTATTTGTTTTAAGAGAGAGAGAGAGCATGCGTGAGTGGGGAGGGGCAGAGAGAGAGGGAGAGAGAGAATCTCAAGCAGCCTCTGCACTGACAGCACTGAGCCTGATGATGGACTCTGTCCCACAAACCGTGAGATCATGACCTGAGCTGAAATCAGGAGTCATACACTCAATTGACTGAGCCACCTAGGTGCCTCAGCATTACAGATTTTAACAATTTAAATGTGTTAGAATGAACTGAGAACACTGGTTTTTTTAAAAAAAGTTTTAGAAAAGTGTGCTTCTGTTTTCATTTTTGATTTTTTTATTATCTCTGGGAAAGAGAACTCATTTCGCTCAAAATTGGAGTTGCTCCAAAATCATGATTCCCAGCCCCTACCATATTAACTTGCTTATCCCTTTTTTTCTACACACCGACTTTTGCATTGAAACTCTCAGTACAAACCCAGTGGTCTATCACGGGGTGGTATGTGTTTATGTTTGTGGGAACAGAATTTAAGGGTTGGATGCTTATTTTCTGACAGTGTGTAGGCAGCACCTAGAGCAATATATGATTTCCCTTAGCGGCTGTAAAAACAGGTAATCTTTGGTTTTGCATTGGTAGAAAAAAGGAAATAAAAATGATTGTCAACAAAGACGGGAACAAAATTGTAGTGAAATCACTTGGGGGAAATGGAAGCAGGATTGCCAGTGGTGAAACAAATGCCCGCTTACCCTCTTTAGTGAATTTTTATGATTTTTATTTATAGACACAAGTTCATTAAGTAAAAAAGGCAAAACATTTGAATTCAGTCAATCATTAAATTGATTTGAAGGGAAGAAGTTAGATTAATCAGTGGGAAAAACCTTCCCACGGATTCATTAGTTATTAACATATTTACTGTTTATATGAATTCAGTCTCACTGAAAATTTTCAAACAATAGGTTGCTATTAATTTGTCCATTGCCCACTCACCCCACACCCAAGCTAGCTTTCATGTGTATGATTAGTGTCAGATTAGAATTCCTGTGTCTCATCTTTGAGACATATTGGATAAATTGATACCATTTGGAATGTGATGTCTTCTATAAAATTAGTTACTATTTATTTATTTATTTATTTATTATTTATTTTTAAAAAGTGTCTTGCACAGCAGCAGGGACCACAAACCCTAATGTCTACAGGGGACAGAGAGATGAGGATAGAAAGGTGAGGCTCACCCTACGGGAACCTGAGGGGACAGGAGAGCAGGGGCAACCCCATCTTTAGCCAACTGCAGCTGTGAGAGAATGTGGGCCTCTCTTATTTCAAGAAAAATTTAAAAAAAAAGTGTTTTTTAAAACACTGTGTAGACCAAACAAAGCCTAGCTGGCTGCCAGTTTGTGACCACTGCTCTCCACTGCTCTCAATAATCAGGTGGTGAACGAGGGGCACATCCTTCAGGACCAGATACCTTGGGTTCTAATTCAGCGAGAACTAAATATGGGGCCTTGGGCAAGTCAGTCTCATTTTTAAAATTATAGATTTGGGCCAAATGATGTGGAATTTAGTGTCTTTTCAAGTCTTACAAGGTCTATGCTTTCATAAGGAGGAAGAGCTGATCTTCACATCCACTACCATTCTCATTTTCACTGTGATTTATGCAATTTCCCCAAATATTTGAAATCTGCCTATTATTGGCCTCTTTGAGAGTTGTTTATGAACATTTGTTGAAACTGACCAGCGAAAATACTGTCAACTTGTCTCCGAGTCTAAGCAAATTGTTAACAGAGTTGCAGAACTTGGCTATCTCCTGCTATAGTAAACATATTAATAAGCTCTCACCAGAAGAACTGCGAACAGATGCAGTTCTTGAAAACACAGTGTCCTTGTCACATTTACTTGTCTGTTTCTCCTAGTGAGGCAAGACTTGCTTGTGGTATCCTAGTAAATACTTTCCTTTTTGTCATAACCAGATCATAGTTCGTGAATTTGGAAACATCATTGTAACCAGTATCTTAAATGTGCAAATCCAAGTTCTAAGGGAAGATACACAATGACATAAAATGACAAGGGTTTTTTTTTTTTTTTTTTTTTTTTCCCATTCTGTCACAATTGTATTATCCAATTCCTTGGAGCCAGATCTAAGAATAATACATTGCCTTTGTAGCCGCTTTTCCATATGGAACTTCAGGTGCTTTAAATACAATAAATGTATCCATACACATCTTCCGTGGTCAACTGAGAACAATTCCCACTTCAGTGAAACAATGTAGGCATAACACGAAGCACCTCTGTCTTTGCTGATAACTAGCCCGGTGACCTTGAAAATTGTGTACCTTTCTGAATTTCCGTTTCTTCACCGATAATAACCCTGTTGACTATATTTGCATTTCATAGAGGTGTGAGGATCACAAGAAAGCAATTAGATGCGAAAGTACTTTACAAAACATAAAGTGTGGCCCGGTCTGTGAGATAACATGCTAATCAATCACTTACTGCATTCACGCGTGAAGAATGGAGGTACAAAGTGAATAAAGCAGCTCGTTTTGCCCACTGCAGCTGTAATTCTTTAGGATTCGGAACTGGCACCCCACTTACACCTCTGCTTCCCTTCACTTAAAACCATCTCTCATGTTTCAGCAGTATAATTAACTTGTATCACTGGATGAATGGAATCAAACTTGGAATCTCCGAGAAAAAAGAATTTCTCTGGTCCTTGAAGGACTCTAAAAATAATCCTTTGGCTTTACTCTTTAAAAAGAGTTATATGTTTAATCTCTGCTCTCTTTCCTTCTCTTTGGACTTCTTCCAGTTTTTCCACATTAAGTGTTAGAATTGAAGAACTTGAGTGATTGTAATGGCACCTACAGAATTATTTAGAGAACACATTGTCACTTCTGTCTACTTTATCTTACATAATCAGCAGTTTACTGTGTGTCAACCTAGTTTCAATATCTACGATCTAAAATGGTGGCATGATATTCAAATACTGGATATAGTAGATTTTCCTTCATTTTAAGTATTCAGAATGTTTCTGGTCTGTTTTGTTTTTCTTTTTCCCCAAATACATCCAGTAGTGTGTGGATCCCCAGAAAAGTGCACAAAAGCCCTGATTTGTAGCTTTTGCTGATTTCTGCGGTGTAAATTCTGCCACCATATTTGGCTTAAAGGTAATGATTTTATGTCCCTGAACATGGTGCTGGGAAGAGATAATGCCTGACTGGATCTTATGAGCCAGCATGAGTAGCCCAGCCCATAACTACACAGTACTATGATGATCATGTTAGTCAACGTGGAAAAGACAAACTCTAAGCATGTTTTTATCATTGACTTATTATTTACAAACTATACTTAATATTTATATAATATTACATGCAGTGAATATGGTATATTTATTATGCATATATCTATATAATAGTTTTCATATTTCTAAAACAGAATGAAATAACTATATTACTATATTTCAAGATTAATTTTTTATTTGACTTTTTTCTTTAGTTGCAAAAGTTATTTATACTGACCAGTCTTCAATATTTTTGTAAATAATTTGGCATTATATCTTTAAAATATTCAAAAGTTTATGTTTTATCATTCATTTCCCCATGAGGTGGTTTGTTCTTTCTTAATCTCATAGTGTATATCATGAAGTGATTTTTCTGCAGAAAAGGTATTTTGGTATCATAGTTTCTGAGGTGTCACATGTCAGAGTCCCCTAAACCTCTGGATGTTGCCTCATTGTCTTTTGGTAAATATTGTTACAAGAGAAAGAAAAGTCTTTGGAAATACCAATTTTATTCCCTTTCAAGGTGAATTTATTTTCTTCCAGCCTAGAGTTTGTAGCCTTCTTTTATCTTTGAGACAGCAATAAAACTTACGAGTAGGTATCTAGGTTGTCAAAGGACAACTTTTTTGTGTGTAACCTTGTAAATTCTCTCAGTTTCCAAGCCTTCCACTAGTTGGTTTTTACTCTTCCATTTGTAATCATTTCCATGGCCACACTGTCTTAAACTTGCAATTCTATGTCTCGTTCTGCATATAACTTTTTTTAAAATTAATTTATGTATTTTTGAGAGAGAGGCAAAATGAGAGCAGGAGAGAGGCAGAGAGAGAGGGAGAGAGAATCCCAAGCAGGCTCCTCACTGTCAGCACAGAACCCTATGCAGGGCTCAATCCCATTAACCATGAGATTGTGGCCTGAGCAGAAACCTAGAGTCTGACACTTAACTGAGTCAGCCACTCAGGGGCCCCCTGCATATAACTTTTAACTTTGGTGTTTTGTTTTTTTCTTTTCTAATTTTTTTAGTTTTATATTTAAGTTTGTCCACTGCGTCACTAATGTAGTTTTCCATTTTGCCTGTTCATGGGTCCATTGCTTTTTTTTCCCTCCAATGTGATATTTTTTGATATGTTACTCTATTTTTAACAGAAATGATGTCATTGTAGGGATGCCTGGGTAGCTCAGTCAGTTAAGCCTCTGACTATTTGCTTTTGGCTCAGGTCACGATCTTGCAGTGTGTGAGTTCTGAGTTCAAGTTCCACTTAGGGCTCCACGCTGTCAGCTTGGGATTCTCTCTTCCTTTCTCTCTGCCCCTCCCCTGCTCACACACATGCGTACTCTCTCTCTCTCTCTCTCTTTCTCTCTGTATCTCAAAAATCAATAAATAAACTGAAAAGAAAAGAAAAGAAAAGATAAATAAATGATGTTATTTTAAAGATCTCTTTATAAACATCAAGTAGATTTCTAAATTTCTGAAATTGCCTTATATTTCCTCAAAAAAACTATTTTTGAGGCTCCCCACTCCCTACCCTGACTTTAGAGAGTCGTTACTTTTTTTCTGTGCTACCAATTTTCTTTTATGGACCCATGATGGCTGTTTTGCCCATTGCCCATCTTTGAGTGGGGCGAAGTCTGGCCAGGACTGGCAGGCCAAGGCAACCTACAGGAATGACTTTCCTTAGAGCTGCCATTGTCTGCTCCTCTGCCAGCAACCTCTGCTCACAGCCTGAGATTGGAGGGCAGGCTGACTTCAGGCCACTTGGCAAGCCTCTAGCACGAAGTGTCAGCAGAACAGACACTCAACAAACACCAGGTTCTCCTTGTACTTGTGAAAGGACTGGTCAGAATTCAGGTTGAAGAGAGAAATCTTTGATATAGGCGAACAGACCTCAGATTGTTCCTTCTATTGCTTCCTAACCCAGTCCCATCCATTTGAGAGTTGTAGAAACGTATTCTAGAAGATCATTTTCTTTGTGTTAATTGGTTTCCAAACTTATTAAAGCTTTTTTTTTTCTTAATTTGGGTATTTTCTTGGACATTTTAGTGGTGACTTGGGGAGGGAGTTTTTTGTTCCTTTTATTTTCCTCAGTATTCCTTCTACATAGAAAAAAATCATTGCATCTTTTTTTTTTTTTTTTTTTTGGTTTTCTATTCATCATATTTTACTTACTCAGTTCCACATACACAATGAAGCCAGATGATTTTTGTAGCTATATTTTAAGCTTTTATTTTAGCATGGCCACTATTTATAGGCTGCAAGATACATTATTCCATGTATCAATGTTATGGATCCTTACTGTTCCTCTTATGTTGCACACTGAGGTCAAGGACAGTCATACACACCACACTGGAATAACTTCAGGTCCTGTATCAATAGGATAGGAGTTAATAATACTTAAATACATTGTATATTCAAATAGTCAACAGATTATATATGCCAATTAAGAGATGCAATATTCCAGAAATATAAGCAGTCCAGAAACCATTTCTGCATTATTTTGAATTCACATGGATTAAAGCTTTTTCTTTGGCTTCATATTTGCACAATTACAGTTTCACCTAAACTAACATGCAAATTTGCTTGGGTTCTCTAAGAACATACCAATTGCCTAGATTAGCATATTTGTTCAAAAGCAAAAAAAAAATAGAATAAAATAACCCAGGATATAAAAGTCAAAATGGATCATTCTCAAAATGGATACTCTGCAGATAGTTAACAATTGGCAAGTTTTCCCCAGGAATTTTCAAGAGTTCTTAGTGTGATATACATGTGTGCACATGTGTGTGTATATGTTTGTCTGTACTGAAGGTGTGATTATTATGAAAATGGTATTACAGTTAATTAATACAATGAGAATTGTAGTTATATTTTTTCCTTAGTGTCAGATTGAATTATAAAGTTGTTGCATGGTTTTCATCTTAATTCATTAAGCCTATTTTTATGAATTACTTTCATTTAAAACTCTGATTAATAAATACATTAAAAAATATGTAAACTCTGCAATTCTATACTAATGTTCTATTCAAGCTTTCTTCATTTTCAGAAAATATTCAAACACAGGACGTTTATGTCCAAATTCATTTGAATTATTTTTTGCTAAAATGTGGCACTTTCCTTGATTCTCAGTGTATAATATCTGTTCTACTTCCTTGATCCACTAATTTTTAATTTCTCTCTACTCTCCCCACCAGACACACACACACACACACACACACACACACACACACGCATGCGGAAACAAAAAATGAGGGGTCAGACCTGTCCTCTTTATTTTTTTTCTTTTTAATGATGTATGCTCAATGATCCTGGTATGTGCAGATTGTTTTTTTTTTTTTTTTTTTTTGGCACTTAACTACACTTAAAAAGCCATCAATATGTAAGTACTGGATGGTAGTTTGCACAGTGTTTTACCTTATTAAAGATGGTTGCCAAAGTTGTTAGTTTGTTTTAAAGTTCTGGAATTGTTATCTTGTTTAATACCTTTTTAACATTTTATTTTAAAACTATTTTAATATAAAAAGTATGCTAAATCACTCTTTAAACCTGTGTCATCTAGGAAAAGCATCTTCCAGTTCTGTACACTTTTTCAATCCCCCAAATATTATTTATTTATTTATTTATTTATTTATTTATAATTTGAGAGAGAGAGAGAAAACACAAGCATCTGGAGAGGGACAAAGGGACACAGAGAGAGACAGAGAGAGAGAGAGAGGGAGAGAGAGAGAGAGAGAGAGAGAGAGAGAATCTTAAGCAAGCACATGCTCAGAACTGATGCAGGGCTGGATCCCAGGACCTTGGGATCATGACCTGAACCAAAATCAAGAGTTAGATTCTCAAACTGACTGAGCCACCCAGGCACCTCCAGAACTTAAAAAAAATTTTTTTTAATGTTTATTTATTTTTTAGAGACAGAGAGAGAGAGACAAGAGTGTGAGCAGGGGAGGGGTAGAGAGAGAAGGAGACGCAGAATCGGAAGCAGGCTCCAGACTCTGAGCTGTTAGGATAGAGCCCGACATGGGGCTTAAACTCACGACCCTAAGATCATGACCTGAGCTGAAGTTGGACATTTAACAGACTGAGCCACCTAGGCGCCCCGCAAACTACTATTTTAAATGCAGAAGAGAACCTTCTTAGTGTGAGTCCTGTAAACAATATGTTCAAAATTTTCTCAATTATTAGCTTCTTTATTAACTTTCAGGGTTGGTTTTAGAGGAAAATGTAGCGATTCTGTGCTGGCTTTTACTCAGCCTGTCTGTGAACCACATTGAGATCTAACTTCACTCACTGTCCTAAAGTCAAGTAATGAGGCAGCCCTGCACAGGGGTGAAAAGCAGAGTTTCTGGAGCCAGGCTGCCTCTGGTCCAAATGTGGACTCTTCCAATTACTGGACAAGTTCTTTAACCTCTCTGTGCTTTCATTTCCTTATCTGTCAAGTGGGGCTAATAATCATCTTACCTCAGGGTAATTAAGTGACAATTAAATGAAATCGGGCCTGGCCTACAGTGGTAGAAACAGTGAGATACTGTATGTAAATTATGTAGCAAAAAAGGACATGTATTGACTTATGCTGCTGGGCATGGTCTCTTCAATTTTGTGAGCAAGAGAAGAGGTAGAGTCTTCCGCTCCTGATCCACATGAAATGAGCTTCCCAAAGTTAAGAAAGCGGTAGTTCAGGTAGGAGAAGGCAGAAGAAATGTTGGGCAAGTAGAAGCAACTGGTGTCCACGCTACCTGGGGAAAGGTTGTAAGAATCATAAAGGACAAGAGGCAAGAACGGCAGTCCTCATGATCACAAGTACTGTTCTATGAAAGTAGGATGAGTCCTGTTCCATGTAGATACAGAGGCTGAGAATAGGGCATATGGAGAGGGGATGCAGGACGTCAGATTCCTCTAATTCAAGGGGAACAAACAAACCAGAATTCTGAAGTGGAATTAAAGTATGGTAGGGCTGTGGGATACCTGTTGCTGATGAAGACTTTTAAACAGAGGTCTACAGAGAAAGGTACCGTATGTTTTCACTCTTATGTGGATCCTGAGAAACTTAACAGAAGACCATGAGGGAGGAGAGGGAAAAAACAGTTAGAGAGGGAGGGAGCCAAACCATAAGAGATTCTTAAAAACTGAGAATAACTGAGGGTTGATGGGGGGGTGGGAGGAAGGGGAAAGTGGGTGATGGGCATGGAGGAGAGCACCTGTTGGGATGAGCACTGGGTGTTGTATGGAAACCAGTTTGACAATAAATTTCATATAAAAAAATAAAATCACTCGCTAAAGAAAAGGTTATATGTAATAATAGACAAGGAGGGAGAGATACCAGTAAATATGTCTGATTCTATGACTCCTACAAATGTGGGATATATAGGGGACCCTCTCAGATCTTTGAGGCATTGCTCTGCTAATCATGATTGTCTGGCACTCAGTCCTCCAAATTTCTAATGAAAAATGTTGACATTTTTATTCAACATTTGATTTCCCTGAGCTATAGTTTGGATGTGATTTTATTTTTGTCTTTCATATTTAACTACATATGGTCTGATGAATGCTCATTAATGCTTGCCGGAAACAGGGAGAATCCAGAAACATTGCTAATTATCACAAAGCCCATTGTGCCTAATAAAGGCAGGTGGACTAGAGAACTAGTAAGTTTCTGGCATGACACCTTTGATTCTGGCATTAGTACATTTTATGGAGAGAACAATTTGATTTATTAATGGATCTCATGTTAGTGAAATAATTAAATTTACTCATCAGCAATGAGAAAAAATTCCTTACAGAGAGTAAAATATGAATTGGAAAGTTGGTTGTGTGTTTACTGCTCACATATATGTTCAGTATGATACGTGCCTTAAATCTTCCATGGGAGTAGGCAGTGTGTAAGTTAAATGTGTGTGTCATTTTAGACATATTTCAGCCACTATTGTTGTAACAAGGTCTATTTTTTAAAATTTATTTTTAATGTTTTATTTATTTTTAAGACAGAGAAAGACAGAGCATGAGTGGGGATGGGGCAGAGAGAGAGGGAGACACAGAACCTGAAGCAGGCTCCAGGCTCTGAGCTATCAGCACAGAGCCCGACACGGGGCTCGAACTCATGAACCGCGAGATCATGACCTGAGCTGAAGTCGGACGCTCAACGGACTGAGCCACCCAGGCGCCCCAAGGTCTATTTTATTTCTGTCTGGTTATACTTTGATTATAATTTAGAGAGTTGATTATCAAACATATAAATTTTGGGCGTGTTTAAAATTTATTTGCATGTGATAGGAAAGAATAATAAAATAACTATTATGATTATCCAAGCAGAAAAGAGTTAAATGAACTAAAATAAAATAAAGAAGTAAAAAAAAGTAAAATAAAAAAAGAGTTAAGGGGCAGTTGGGTGGCTCAGTTGGTTAAGTGTCCGACTTTGGCTTAGGTCATAATCTCGGGGTTCTTGAGTTGGAGCCCCACATGGGGCTTTATGTTGGCCCATGCGAATCCTGCTTCAGATTCTCTGTCTCCCTCTCTCCCTGCCTCTCCCCCCCTCAAAAGCAAACAAACAAATGAATAAACAAACAAACATAAAAAAATAAAACTTTGGCCCCTGGGTGGCTCAGTTAAGCGTTGGACTCTTGGCTCAGGTCCATGATCTCGTGGCTCGGGAGTTCGAGCCCTGCTTTGGGCTCAGAGCCTGGACCTGCTTCGGATTCTGTCTCCCTCTCTCTCTGCCCCTCCCCTACTCATTCTCTCTCTCTCTCTCTGTCTCTCTGTCTCTCTCTTTCTGTCTGTCTCTCTCTCTCTCAAAAAATAGAATAAACATTAAAAAATAATTTAAAAAAGAAGTAATCAAACACGATCCTTAGTAAAGTTATTTAAAATCATCCTAAACTATTTAAATTATTTCAAAATAGGTTATAATTAACCTATCTACCACAAGCTCTTTTTATAAAAGCAAAAGCTTAGGGTAAGGATTAGGTTTAGATTCTCCTTTTTTATAAAAGCCAAGTTAAATCTTAAAACAAAACAAACAAACAAAAACCAACCAGGATTCCGAAGATGAAAGAAATCCCATCAGTGACTCAGCAAGTAATTCTTAAAGGGCTGTTACAAGTCAGCTCCCCAAACTTTACATGTTTATGTTATGATATGATAAAATAAAAATGACACATGCCTTTTATAATTCTAATGATAGGGAAATGATCTGATTTTATTTCTTATTTTCACTGGTTTCGTTTTGTTCAACTCTAAACATGTTATTCCAGGGTTTGAAGGGAAAAGTTATAAAGTTCTTTGCGTTTTAAAAGGTGGCTTATAGTTTCCCCGCAAAACAACTCTTGATTATTGGCAATAATTGGCAAGGTTCATGGCAATATGTAATTTAAATACCGTAAAATCTCCGAATAACTCTGTTTAGACTTTGTGATATGATAAAGGATGTCATGGCATCCATTTTTTGTATTTTTTTCTTTCTCATTCTGAATTACAATTGAAATCTATTTGTAAGATAGGGAGGGAAGTCCCAGGGATGTGGCAAGTCATGAGGAATGCCTATTTGGAATTAAAATTGAGGCTGTAGCTAATCTAAAAAATGGATAATCAGATAATCATTAAATGATCCATCTTGGCAAACACAAGTGCTGTGAACCCATGGTACAGCACACCTAGTTGAGTGTAATATCAAGAGGGGACTGTCTATATCATCCAAATCAGCACAAACAGGAAGTAGTAAGGGCAAATAATTGGCTTGAATATCTTGGGATTCTAATTCTATTTTGTGATTATAATTCCTTACCTGAACAAAATATGGTTTTTACCTACTAGCACTTTCTAATTAAAAAAACTTACTTATGTAATCCAACAATCCTTGAACATCAGTTGATAATTACGTATTTTTTAAAACTGCATTTTGAAAATGTGGCCAGTTTCTTTAAAATTTTTAATATGAAATTCATGTTTGAGATTGGCTGCGGATTCCTCGGCTTCTATGTGTTTTTTACGAGGGCTCTAAATTTCTAATAGCATTAAACTATTGAACTGATGACCTCTCTATATCAGTGGGCCCCTAATATCAAAATCACATGTGGAATTTTGAAATATGGATACCATCAGACTTATTTCTAGACCTAGTGAAGGAGAATATCCAGATGTGGAGTCTCAAATTATATTATTATTATTATTGCTACTATTATTTAAAATTTTTTCCTGGGTCGGGCGGCGGGGGCGGTGCTCCTGGGTGTCTCAGTCAGTTAAGCTTGCGACTTCAGCTCAGGTCATGATGTTGCTGTCGGTGGGTTCTAGCCCTGCATCCGACTCTGTGCTGACAGCTCAGAGCCTGGAGTCTGTTTCAGATTCTGTGTCCCCCTCTCTCTCTTCTCCTCCCCTGCTTTCTCTCTCTCTCTCTCTCTCTCTCTTTCTCTCTCTCAAAAATAAATAAACATTAAAAAAATAAAAAAAAATATCCTGGGGAATACTGTCACTTCTTGATCCTGTATAATAACTCTTAGGACACTCACTGTGTCTTAACTTCATGATTATTTTTGTACATTTTATTAAATCTTTACCATTGTACAAGCTTCTGAAAAACAATGCTTATATTACATTATGTTAATGCTGAGCTTTAAAATTTTTCTTAAATAATGTTCATGTGTTAAACATTAAAAATATTTCTAGGAGGGCCTGGGTGGCTCACTTGGTTAAGCATCCAACTCTTGATTTTGGCTCAGGTAATGATCTCAGGGTTTGTGGGATTGAGCCCTGAGTCAGGCTCTGACAGCACTGAGCCTGCTTGGAATTCTCTCTCTGCCTATCTCTCTGCCTCTCTCTATCAAAATAAATAAGTACACATTAAAAAAAAAATATTTCTGTGACTGGTTCCAGGTTGTCCTTTGAGTAGTAGGAATATGAAATTGTTTTCAAATATACAGATAAGACTAATAAAATGTTTTTTTTATTACATTTATAATTGTTAACACAAATGATTCAGATTCCCTGGAGGTCAGTTTCTAGTCATATCCACTGGGCTTCCTTGTAGTCAGCACCCTACCCATAAAATTCTTTTAATAAAGTCTTTTAAATTTCTTTTTACTCTTGGCCATGTTTAAATAGCAAAATGATCCCATGTTGAATTTAAAATGTGACTCTACATTTTCATATGATGAAAAATTTTTATTTTTTTTATTATTTTTTTAAATTTTTTATTTATTTATTTTTTATTTATTTATTTTTATTTTTTAATATATGAAATTTACTGTCAAATTGGTTTCTATACAACACCCAGTGCTCATCCCATAAGGTGCCCTCCTCAATACCCATCACCCACCCTGCCCTCCCTCCCACCCCCCATCAACCCTCAGTTTGTTCTCAGTTTTTAACAGTCTCTTATGCTTTGGCTCTCTCCCACTCTAACCTCTTTTTTTTTTTTTTTCCTTCCCCTCCCCCATGGGTTTCTGTTACGTTTCTCAGGATCCACATAAGAGTGAAACCATACGGTATCTGTCTTTCTCTGTATGGCTTATTTCACTTAGCATCACACTCTCCAGTTCCATCCACGTTGCTACAAAAGGCCATATTTCATTTTTTCTCATTGCCACGTAGTATTCCATTGTGTATATAAACCACAATTTCTTTATCCATTCATCAGTTGATGGACATTTAGGCTCTTTCCATAATTTGGCTATTGTTGAGAGTGCTGCTATAAACATTGGGGTACAAGTGCCCCTATGCATCAGTACTCCTGTATTCCTTGGATAAATTCCTAGCAGTGCTATTGCTGGGTCATAGGGTAGGTCTATTTTTAATTTTCTGAGGAACCTCCATACTGCTTTCCAGAGAGGCTGCACCAATTTGCATTCCCACCAACAGTGCAAGAGGGTTCCTGTTTCTCCACATCCTCTCCAGCATCTATAGTCTCCTGATTTCTTCATTTTGGCCACTCTGACTGGCGTGAGGTGATATCTGAGTGTGGTTTTGATTTGTATTTCCCTGATAAGGAGCGACGTTCAACATCTTTTCACGTGCCTATTGGCCATCCGGATGTCTTCTTTAGAGAAGTGTCTATTCATGTTTTCTGACCATTTCTTCACTGGGTTATTTGTTTTTCGGGTGTGGAGTTTGGTGAGCTCTTTATAGATTTTGGATACTAGCCCTTTGTCTGATATGTCATTTGCAAATATCTTTTCCCATTCCGTTGGTTGCCTTTTAGTTTTGTTGGTTGTTTCCTTTGCCGTGCAGAAGCTTTTTATTTTCATAAGGTCCCAGTAATTCACTTTTGCTTTTAATTCCCTTGCCTTTGGGGATGTGCTGAGTAAGAGATTGCTACGGTTGAGGTCAGAGAGGTCTTTTCCTGCTTTCTCCTCTAGGGTTTTGATGGTTTCCTGTCTCACGTTCAGGTCCTTTATCCATTTTGAGTTTATTTTTGTGAATGGTGTGAGAAAGTGGTCTAGTTTCAACCTTCTGCATGTTGCTGTCCAGTTCTCCCAGCACCATTTGTTAAAGAGGCTGTCTTTTTTCCATTGGATGTTCTTTCCTGCTTTGTCAAAGATGAGTTGGCCATACGTTTGTGGGTCTAGTTCTGGGGTTTCTATTCTATTCCATTGGTCTATGTGTCTGTTTTTATGCCAATACCATGCTGTCTTGATGATTACAGCTTTGTAGTAGAGGCTAAAGTCTGGGATTGTGATGCCTCCTGCTTTGGTCTTCTTCTTCAAAATTACTTTGGCTATTCGGGGCCTTTTGTGGTTCCATATGAATTTTAGGATTGCTTGTTCTAGTTTCGAGAAGAATGCTCGTGCAATTTTGATTGGGATTGCATTGAATGTGTAGATAGCTTTGGGTAGTATTGACATTTTGACAATATTTATTCTTCCAATCCATGAGCAGGGAATGTCTTTCCATTTCTTTATATCTTCTTCAATTACCTGCATAAGCTGATGAAAGATTTTTAATGTTGTCTTATGTAAGTTATGAAAAATCCCGGGAAGCCAATGAAACAAGCTATTGAGCTTGAGTGCGTGTGTGTGTGTGTGTGTGTGTGTGTGTGTTTGTGTGTGTATGTGTACACGTGTTTTGTGTCACCATCACTGGCATCATCACTGTCTCTGCTACCTCCATTGTTTACTATGTGGTGAGTGTGACACAAGGTGCTTTAAATATATAAGCTTATTTACTCTGTATAAAACTCTACTACTAAAAGTATTTCTCTGCTATGTTCCAGCTTCCATGTTTGACTTTTGGGAAATCAAGACAAATAGGACCTGCTCGATACCCTTGAGGAGTTTATAGTCTCATGCAAGGCCCTCAAAACACTTCTCCATCTTTCCCTCAGTGCTCTTAAAGTTATTTTTCCTCTAATGAGTTTCTTTCTTTTTTTTATTAATTTTTTTTTCTTAATGTTTATTTATTTTTGAGAGAGAGAGAGAGAGAGCGAGAGCGAGAGCATGAGACTGGGAGGGGCAGGGACAGAGAGGGAGACACAGAATCCGAAACAGGCTAGGCTCTGAGCTGTGAGCACAGAGTCCAACACGGGGTCCAGAACGGTGAGATCAGGACCTGAGCCGAAGTCAGACGTTCAACCGACTGAGCCACCCAGGCGCCCCATGAGTTTATTTTTTAATGATCACCTAGACAAGTTTTTTTTAATGCCTATTTATTTATTTGTAGAAAGAAAGAGCACGCAAATGAGCAGGGAGGGGCAGAGAGAGAGAATCCCAAGCGGACTCTGTGCTGTCAGGGCAGAGCCCGACTTGGGACTTGATCTCACAAATGTGAGATTATGACCTGAGCCAAAATCAATAGTCAGATGCTTCACTGACTGAGCCACCCAGGTGCCCCAAGGACTAGGTTTTTAATGTTCGTTGAACATACCCAAGAAAATTGTCCTAAAGCTTAGAGTATAAAGAACATAATTGGGAGAATACATTAGGAAGAAATGGGCACGTTTTGAGCCATCAATATGTCTGAATCCATTTAATACAACAGTCTTGTGGTGTGTATTTTATATAAGATTTATGAAGGGGAAAAATGAGGCTCATAGGTGTTAAGAGAGATGCCAAAGTTCACCCACGTGGAAGTAGAAAATACCCGGATTTTAATCTTATTTGGAAGTATCCAAACCTTGACATTTCTTTTGGAATCATGCCATTTCTGTTTCCCATATGGTTTTGGTGCCTGACTTCTAGTCTGGCAACCATGAATAGGGGAGGGCTCTCCAGGTAATCTGAGATTTATAGAGCAGCAGCAAGTTTTGCTATTATACCAGGTAGATTAGTAGAATCTATGTTAAAATACTTTTAAGATGTTAAAGTAAGAGGTAGCAAAACCAGACTTAAATAAACTTGGTTCCAAAATCCAATCCATAAGAAATGCTGCTAAACCTATTTGTCAATTCTTAGCAGCAGAATTCCTGACCTTCCTAGTCATTCACAAATTCCCTTGGTTCAAAGGTTTCTCTACATGATAATCAGGAGGATTTGTTAGCTTGAGACCTTATAACATAAATATTAGTTGAAAATGCTGAGCTTACACCATTTAATGAGGACTGTAAACACTTAACTGAGGCATAATTATATGCAGCAATTATAAGTAATACAAGGCAGGGTTTCGTATAAATGTCTGTTTCTGATTCACTAAGTAACTACTGAGATACTTAGCCTTATGGGGCTGGGAAAATCACCTGCTTATGGTCTATCTGGATTTCTCTTCAAAATTTGTGAGTCATTCTCTTTATTTATGCTGTTCTTGTCTCAATCTGGTCTGCTTCTTTGCATCAAGGTTATTATTACATCGACAGGAAATTATTGGGCTCTTTCCATGTGATTCTTATTCAGAGGTCACTTTAAGTACAGAGTCTTTCTCTATTATCTTTGAAAGGGGATTACTACTAATATACTTTCTGTTAGATGACTCCCAAGTTAGTTCTTCTCTTTGGTAGAGCACTCTAGCCCTGCCCTGGACTGTTACCCACCACCCGTCATGTCTTCTCTGTGGAGGGGATTTTACTTTGTTTATTTCCTACGGAAGAAATTCCAAATAGAAATCCATGTTAGAAATGGATCTCATTATGCAGAACTACGGATGCCATGTCACTTTGTGCTTAATGTTGTTATATGTCTTCATTCACTTTGGCAATTCTGGAGTTTTACTCTACTCGTACTTTTTCCTACAATCTTATGGGTTGAAAAAGCTGGACTTATCTTTATGAGAAATGAAGCCTTATGAAGATCTGTTCTTTTTTAGTTGTCTTATGTTGGGTCACCAGGAAGCAGACTCTGAGATGGAGATCACACCCTGGGAAGATTATTAGGGATGTTTTTGAATCCATACCTGTGAGCAAAGGTGAAGAAGGAAACAGGATTGGGTAGAGGGATGTGGTGCAATCACCATAAAGTCCCGGTTCACCTGACAGGAGAACTGCAGCTGAAGTGTCGAGCCCGTCAGAGTTATATTCAGTTAGTTTGAGGGCCTGAGTCTTCCTACCTCCGCATTGTCATTTGTTGTGGGCTGCCTTTGAAGTTGACCTTGGGTGAGGGAACTTTTTCAGTGGAGGCAATTCTGGAAAAAGGTTGACAGCTGAGTACTGTCTCCATAGCTGAGGAACAAATCCATCATTGCTAAAGACAGGATCTTGGCAGTGCAATGCAGCATCCATGACACTAGTATTTCATGAAGAGGAAATAGTGACATAGATTAAACCAATCTTTCTCAACCTTTCAAAATCATATCTCTTCTTAATAAACACAGAATGTGACTCTGATATATCAGAGGGGTATTTGGCTCTTGATTGATAATCTGCACGCTTTGCATAGTTCCACTGGATGCAAGTATATCCTATGCCCTGTTAGGAAATGTGTACTTTCTTTTGTTCTCCTTCCCTTCTAACTTTCCTTCCCAGCCTCTCCTATGCAGAATGGTAACGTTTTGATATGTTCTGTATGTATCTGAATGGTAATGTTTCCTGATATGTTCTGTAAAATGCCAGGGTAAAATCTCCATAGCGATGTTGTGATATCCCTCCCTCCTTTTGTGCATTATTGTATAATATCCTAGCAGTGCCAGCACCATGCCGGATGCTCACAAGATCAGGTAATTAATGTGAAAAGGAGGAACCGATGGAGTATTTGCTTTCCCTTTCAAAAATGTTTAGGAAGGGTCTACATCAAAGGCAAAGTAAATGAATTATCAGAACCTAAACTGGGTTTTTATTTTTTGGTGCCGAAAAGAATTGAATTGATACTAATTATGAGGTCAAATGGTATACATAACCATCACATACATAGCATACAAGAATCCATGTTGAAGTATGGGGATTACTAATTTGTGCCAGATAGAGGAAGGAATAGATAGTGTGGGTGAAAGAAAACTCTAAAACAAAAGATGATGACTGTTAAGAGATCAGAGGAGGAATTGATCATAAAAGCAGAAACTCTTATAAATTTGTGATGGTGCTTGATATATTCATTGGCAGGCACTTATTGTTTATGATATGTAGGTGCTTGGGATACAAAGATGAATAAAGAATGCTGCCTATTGTCAACCAAATTGTTCTCTGGTGATAATGCACAGAGAAAATGTGTACAAGGGTCTCAGTGACCGCCTGAATATGAACGTCCAGATGCTTAGTCTCTTGGGTAATACTCTTCTAACTTTCCCACTTTCTACTCTGTTTGAAATTAATATGATATGTCAATTAAATATCTGTAGAGCAAATGCAATTATATGTTATGTAATAAGTATATTTACACGTATCAGGATGCACTTGTTAGCTCTGGGGATATCTATTACTGTGATCGGAATGACTGGGGGAGACATTGGCATCTCTGCACAGGAGAATATGAACTAGCTGGTGAGCATGCCAAGCTCTGTTAGTTTGCTGACCTCAGGGCTGGAAGGGGGTATCCTGCATGAAAGCTGAGGAAATGAAAACATTTTCAGTGTGGGTTAAAGCATTATAAGAGTTTAGAAGGAAACATTTTAAAGTTTTTTTTTTTTTTTTTTTTTTAATAAAGGAGAGGCTTGCACTTTTTAGTTGGGTGTGGTACGGGATATGAATCAAATGGCTTCACCACCTATTGGCTACATGAATGGGCATGAATGGTCATGTTTTGTTTGTATTTGGAGCTAATAGTTGGCCTATTTATATGCCTGGGTCCAAGGACACTATATATGAATGCATTTTGAAAATTACAAAGCACACTGAAAATGTCATAAATTATTATAAAATTGTAGGCTCTAAGATATCAAATGTGAGCTAAAAATGAAATCTGGGAGTCATTGTACCTTGTTTCCTGCAAAACTGGGAATAACAGGAGAGAAAACAACTGGAAACCCTCACAAATGTTCCTTAATAGTAACTTTAAATGGCCACAAGAATATTAAGCATCATCTGGAGAGACATTGAGAAAAATGGCTACAACTGAATAAAACCTCACTCATCTGCACCTGGAAAGATGAAATCCTAGAATTAACTTTTGAGAAAAAGTAACCATATGTGGGTCAAAAAAAGTAACCAGCCATGAAGACAGTCAAGTGGATACACAGACATCCATCCATATATGTAGTGAATAGAAATATTGATACTGTTTAGCCTCGAAAAGTTGATGGTTAATATTATCTGTGAATTACAATCTGTAAAAGTCACCAAGATTAAGGACTGCATGGATGTTTCATCATTGCAGGAATGCTAGACTTTAGGAGCAGCTATTCCCTGAAGTTTGAAAGGCGTGCTGAGATGAAAAACTGAAACTTCTACTTTATCCAGGAGGTCACCCTGAGTGAGCACATGTACCAAAGATGGATGGGGTGGGAGGTGTGGAGGCCAGATCACTTCACATCCCTTCTTGTCCTTCCTAAGGGAGGTGGGGGGGAGTGGCAGGGACAAGATGGGGCAACCTTTGCCTTTGAAAGTGAGGGGTGCCTCGTTTCTGTGTTTTTGCCCTGTAGCCTTTCTAGTTACCTGCTTCATCCCAGGAGGAATTTACCAAAAGACTAAGAAGACCGGCAATGTGTGGCTCATGTACTCACTTGCCTCTCGACTTTCGGGTATCCCGTATGCCTGTGAGCATGCAGGGTTATTGGGATTCCCTTGAATACAGGGCCACTCGTAGTGTGCCTGGATTAAATGCCACCCAAAGACCTGGATATCTTTTAATGAATGAATCAGCCAATCATGGGGCATGTCATGACCATTTCTCTAGGGCTATGCTCACCTTCAGCCTGAGTACAGTTGGCTACTTCCTTGCAGGTTTCTTCATTAGTAAGTTGTTTTGTTTTCAGATGTTAGGTTCACAGTAGTATTGCCCAAGGAGCCTTATTGTTAAATTGCCTGGGCTCCTTTCGCTTTTGGTTGTAATTACTTGGGCTTCTGTCTTTTATAAGTGACAACAATGTTTTATTGAATAGTTGAGAGTAATAAATCTAACACAAATATCCCATAGGCAATGCCTATTTATTTTCACAAACAGTTTAATGACTTTAAACCATGGTTCTGTGTCAAGTAGAGAGGTCCAAAATACCTGCCCAAATTACATATAATCAAGGGCTTTGGCAGCTTAGGGAAATACAGTTATGCTTCCAAGTAAGAATATTTTAATTCATAAAAACTATAATTTGCATTTCTTCCTATGTCTACTCTACATCATTTTGCCTTTTACTGTATAAATAAGGGTACATTTTTTCCAGAGTTCATATACTATGAAGCACTGTAATCGTATTTCCTCAAATTAGATTTCATGTGTCTCAGTGCTTTGATGACTTCTTGATAGCATTCCATATGGAAGAAGTATTAGATGTTAACCCTTTGCGAGTAACAAGGAGATATTTGGTACACTCCAGAAAAAGCACGTTATCGCCTTGATTAACAAAGCAGTCCCACAGCACATTTCATTGTTAGAAAGTCCAGCACCAGACTCTAAAGGAAAGGAGGCATGACTATTTCTCCTTATTTATTGCCAAATATTAATTGATCACCTACTATGTGCCAGACACTGTGCTAGGTTCTAGAAGTATATCAGTCAACAAATTTCTCTGTCCTCAGAGAGCTGATACTCTACTGGAAAAAGACAATAAAAATGGTAAATAACTAAATTACATAATGTTAAAAGCTAACCACTATGAAGCTATGGAACAGGGTAATGGTGGTATAGAATGTGGGCTATATCTTAAATAAAGTGGTCAAGAGAGGCTGCTTTGAGAAGATAACATCTACACAATTTCCGGTGGCTACTATTACAAAATACCACAAACTTAGTGGCTTAAAACAACAGAGCTTTATTTTCCCATAACTTTAGAGACTAGAAGATCTAAATCAATGTTGATAGGGCCATGATCCCTCTGAAACCATAGGGGAGAATCTTCCCTTGCCTCATCCTAGCTTCTGGTAGCTCCTGGCAATCCTTGGCATTCTTTGTGGTTACATTACCCCAATCTCTGTCACCATCTCTGCACATGACCTTCTCTGTGTTTGTCTCTGTGTGTCCTCTCCACTAATTATAAGAGCAAGAGTCATGTTGAATTATGGCTTACCATAATGACTGTATTTTAACTTGATTACATCTATAAAGATCTTATTTTCAAATAAGGTTACATTTCTGGGTACCAGGGGTTAGGACTTCAACGTATCATTTTTTGAAATACACAGTTCAACCCATAGCAATGAGATAATTAGCCCTGCAAAGATTTGTGTTTTGAGCTAGGGTCCAGTACAAAGGCCTTGAAGAGGGAGCATGATGGGTGTATTTGAGGTACAAGAAGGAGGGCATTTTTCTGGTACAGAATGAGTGAGAGGGAGAGGGAAAGTAGGTGAGGTCAGAGTAGAAGCAGGGGATAGAGCATGAGGGGCCTTGTGGGCCATTAGTGGAGCTTGGCTTTTTAATATAGACGAGATAAAGAGCTTTTAGAATTTGATTTTCATCTTTAAAGTTTCTCTCTGGCAACTGTGTTGAAATAAGGTATGGCAGAAGAGCGTGATGCAGGGAATCTGACTAGAAGCCTGTTGCAATATTCCAGTTGAAATAAGATGCTGGCTTGGATCAGGATGGTAGCAAGTGGAAATGGTGATCAATTGCTGGATTCTGGGTATTTGAAAGGTACGGCCCAGGGATTTCCTGATAGATGTGAATGTGAGAAAGAAGACTCAGGGATGCCTCCAAGGATTTGGGCACAAGCAACTGGACCGATGGTGCTGGGGGCAGGATGAGAGGCTCAGCTGAGATCTCGGGAAGTCCGAAATGCCTCTTCAACTGGAGCAGCGATCCTGGATAGTTAGTTGTGTATAAAAGTCTGGAGCTCATGGGAGACATCCAACAGAAGAGCTGCCTCTTGCCAGGTGTTATCTGTGCAAATTACAAAAAGTACCCCCTCTGGACCAGCGAGGCTCTGGAGGTGGCATCCACCTTCTCATCTGCCTGGGAGCCTTCATGCAGTGTTAATCGTGTGAACATCATTGTGAGAAGGGTGTCCAACGGGCCATTTCTTCCTTCCCTTCTCCATTGGAGAGTCAGATTCTGATTTTTCATTTCCCTCACTCAGAATGACCTTGGCCAAGGTGTGAGGAAAATAGGGGTATAAAGACAGGAGGAGAGAGAGACTGACACTAGCATAATCTTTCTAGGGATGCAGGTGTCTCTTCTTCACTGGCCTTGCCTGATGGTGAGAAATGCCTGTAGGAAGCCAGGAACCTCCCAATGGCTAAGGGACTGGTCCAAACATGCAAACTTCTTTGTTTCTACCTATCAATGGCACACATAGTTCAATATACTCTCTTTTTAAAATTTATGACTGAAAGATACTTACTGGTTATTTACAAGCTGTTAAGATTACTAAGTTTTGGTGATAAAATCGAATCAAGTGCATTTCAAGGCTTGTTGAGAACTCTTACCTCAGTAATCTGCTAAGAGGTGTGGTGTCCCCGTCAACACTTGGCAGGCTTGCAAAGCCTTTTCTGTGCAAGTCCCCGCGTGGATTGTTGGACTTATTGCACATTTCAAAAAGGATTATTTGCTGTGAGTGTATTATGTGTTGTCTGGGTGGGTCATGCTTGTTAATTGTTATTCTTTTGGCATTGTGATAAAAAAAAACGACCCTTAATTACCTTTTTTTATTTTCAATTAAATTTATTATGGGTTTTGTGATTGAAGCCACAGTAGAGAGTGAGTGATCGTTATTTAAAACAGAAATACTTGACCCGGTTTTCCAATAACTAGACTTGAAGACCACTAGGCATTGTGGTTCAAATTGAAATATGAATTATCCATACCACCACTGCTGAGGCATGCACAGACAGGCACGCAAAATGCATCGATTCCTTTTCTTTGGAGAATGGCACTTGATGGGGGCCTAGAAGGTGGAGGAGGGCAGCAGGACACTTGGCTTTCACCCAAGTGGGTTTCAGTCAGTGCTTGTCTGTTTCAGGGGCTGCTCTCTCATCCATTCCACTTCCTGAACGGCTTCCTCTTGCTTTCCTGTTCCCATCTCCTCAATCACTGCTTCTCCAATTCAGCACGGAGGAGACAGAAATTTTCCACAGCACGAAGGCAGTGTTAAGAAGCAGAGTCTTGCAATAGAACAAGCACTGTCTGGACTGAGGGTCAGAGTTATCAATAGCGCTCTGTTGAATTTCAGATGGAATAAAAATAATAGCCAATCATCCTCTGTTTCCAAAAATTAGAAAATAAATTTCATATCTAAATAGTGAAGGGGCCAAAATCTTACAGCACCTACATTTTTTTTTTACCAGTAAATTCAAAAGATCTCTTTTCACTTGCAAAAATTGTTTCTAAATTACCTGGCTCACTCTTTATATGCACAAGTATTTACTGCGTGCTTTCATATGCCAGGCACCGATCTGGGCACAGAGCTAATTCTGTACTGTACTTAAGCAGAAGGATTTAGTCTAAGAGGTCAAGGCAAGGCAGGGCGACACCCTGCTTTCTGTGCTGCTCACAGGAGCCAGAAGGGCAACTGATGGAGGTGACTGGGAACAAGGGCAGATACTAAGCTGACAACAGAGAAGAAAACAGATAGCCCGACAAAAGTGTTCTGTATTAAAATTCATTTAACAGAGAAGACGCTAGGTGAGTCGACACAGTCAACGAAATAGAAGCAAAGGAACATTATTAGGAAAAAGATTCCTTTTTTTTTTTTTTTGTTCTGTGTTATGAGAAGAGTGGGCATTTTCAGCAAAAATGTAGCCCGGGCTGGAAATGTTTCCTGGTGTTCCGTGTAGCATCCCATCTAAAGCACCTTCATTGTTATTCAGGTTGAGATCTGCTAGTGTGATGGAAGATGAAAGAAAGGATTTTTGTTGCTAAACTCCTTTCCTGTGCCGGGTCTGAACTGGCTTCTTTATGTGTTGTTTCTAATGGCAGTCTGAGAGACCTCCAGATGAATAACTCACTTGAGATAGCAGCTGTGAAAATACATTCTTAAAAGAAAGATTCTGCCTGTTTAGCACAAGTGCTGACTACGACTGGCATTTGGATACGTGTTGGTTCAGCTGATATCTTCTGGGAGTCACTGATTGCCCTAAAATGCTAGAATGGAGAGATTAAAGAAAAGGAAGAAAGTGTATTTGCTACCATTCCACTGGCATCAGTTGTGAACGTAGAGGTAAAGAAAGACTTATGTTATCACTAGATTTAATATACTTGGAGGAACCGTGGGGCAAAATTATCTTATTTATTATTATTTCTAAAACATTTTACAGTATTTAATACTAAATATTTTAGCAGGAACTTAGAAGACCATTTATGGTTAGGGCACTTTAATTATCCCAATCTTCCGCTTTGTTTCATATAAGCTTTCTTACGGCTGTAAGAACATGCCAAAACCATTATCATAGATGTGCAAAGCCCATGTGCTGGAAATCAGATGAGTAGTATGTGGTTTCAGAAGCGATTTTTGGTTTAAAAGCAGCACCCACTTCTGGGTCTTGGATGTAAGGTTTATGCAAATCTGAGGTGATGGGCGGGATGGGAAGACCATCTGTGGGTAAAATGGGACAGGAGAACGGGGGGGGGGTGGCAGAGAAAAGGCTGTGACCTCCTCTGAAGAAAAGACCCCAAATTAACTTTCCTTATTGGAACAGGTTGTTGGAGAACAGCTTTTGTGTTTGTTTTGGAATTATGGAAACTTTATGAGGAACACTCCCATTGTTAAAAACTTACTATCTTTTCCAACTGTCAAAAAAGAATACAGTTTTGTAACTCTATGAGAGAAAACTAAAGCATAGGTAGGGAATCTGTCCAGCCATCCACCTCCAGACCCTTCTACATGGTACCTGGAAATGTAGAGTTAAGTAGTCTTGAGTGTAAAAGGCATAGGTAATGTCTTTTTCTTCGTAAGCAAGCACTAAGAGCCATGTCTTCTCAATTGTGAGGATATATACATTGATAACTTACGGATTATCAAAAATGAAAACAGACTGATTCTATTTTTTTTTAAGCCAGGGGTTGTAAATCAATTATCAGCTAGAATTTTCATTTTCACTGCCTGTTTATGCACACCCATCACATCTCCTTAAAGCCATGAATAGGTTAAAAGATGGGTAAGACGATACTTGGATTTCACTTTGTACATTGTTCTCAGTGTCTTTAGTGAAAATAGGGCTTGGGGGACTTTCCGAATCCTTCTTTAGAGATCTGCCACAGTGTCAACACACAACTCTAAAAGTGAGTACAGTGCTGACAGACCGTTACCAATAAAGTAAGTAAACATGCGATGTTGCTGGCCCAAAGAATCACACTGTCTTCAAGAAATTATTAGTTAGAGATAGAGTCATAGCTCCCATTGGGGATGGTGATTCTACTTTGTTAGTATGTACAAGAAGCTGATGTGGAGGCTGATGTAGCAATGGTTTATGCACCATTTTGTACATTTTGCTATTCTGAGGACTTTATGTACCCTACCATATGGATGGAGTGATAGTGCTTTGAGCTAATAATGAACTACTTTCCTTTCTTTTACCTTTCTGAGCATACAAGCTTCTGCTTTCACTGCTTCAAGGAAGGGAAGATATAACAAAACATGAAAATAAGGAAATAAAATCTTAACCTTTTGTATTTCCAAAACCTTGGTCCTGGGGGGTGCAGATGGGGACACAGAATATAGAATTACTGATGATCCAGGCAAAGCCGGTTCTTTATGTCTCAAACTAGAAGACAGTCCTTATGAGAGAGGGGAGAAAGGCACAAGGTAAGCAAAAAAGCTAGATGTTGAGGCTTCCTGAGGAAGGGCCTCTACCATATTCTCCTGGCCTGAACCTGAGTCTGTCAGGTAGTTTTGGGGGAGCTGAGAGTAGGGAGGATCTAGACCTTGGTGGGGTATGGGAAAATGGGGTGGGGCGCAAGGGGTGGAGGGAAGGGGGTCATGCAGACAGCAAGATTATCTTTTTGTTTTCCCAACTGTGGAACAGCAATGGCGGTGTGGTGTCCAGGCGTACAGAGCTAAGAGGATTTCACAGTTCTTTGTATCCCAGCAAGGAGGAGGATAGCACACTGTTGTCTCCGGGCTCAAATGTGGCACGGAGCTACCTGACACGTTCCCACTGGATATCTCACAATCCTCAGTGCAGTGGGAAGAGCTAAATGTTTCCCAGGTGCCCTAAAGGGATGAAGTGATGGCTAAGGGAGCAGCACCTGAGTGGCCTTGCTATTGTAGTGGAGGCGACGTGGTACCCTCCCATGAGAACAGATGACCCAGGGCAGGTAGAACAACGTCCATCTCGGCAAAGTAGCATTTTAAACACCTGGAGTCGCTAAAGTACTTAGAGATAAAGGGCATCGTGACTGCAACTTGCTCACACATGTTTGGGGGTGGGCTGGGAAAACGACAAGGCAATTGTGATGAAATATTAACATTTGGGGAATCTGGGGAAGGATACATAGAAATTCTTTGTATAATCCATCTGTCTGAAGTTATTTCAAATAAAAATGTAAAAACTAAAGAGAGACAGAGAGAAAGAGAGGGAGAGAGAGAGGAAGAAAGAGAGAGAGGCTAAGGAATAAAAATTAAAGCTCATAGAGAGGTCTGGGCTGTGCTAAAAACCGACAGTGTACCATTTATTCAAACATCGTAGCCTTGCAGTACTGAATTCATAATAACTGGGAGCCTACCTCTTCACATCTGAAAAGAGAAAGGGAAGAGCAGACTTATAGAGGCTTGAGGACACATAGGACAAGAACTGAAGAGGAGTGATAATTTATTTTAAGTTGAAGTTAATATAAAGTGAACCGAATGTAACCTGAGGCAGCCAATAGTTCACAGGATGATAAGATTTAGAAAACTTGAACTTTTCATGAATTAGTTAAGTGGCGAATGTCTGCTTTTACCTAGAGACACTTATTCAAAATTAAATTAATGCCTTTATTATTGAATTCATTGATAAAAGCATATATACTTTTATATAATTCTAAGCACTTTGTGCTGGGTATAGTGGGGGCTATAATGGACATGGCTGGGTTGCAGCTAATAAAAATGTGATGCTTTCAAGGTGATTATGAATCTTTAGGAGTGACCAACATATATAAAAACAACCATGGAATGAGAATTTAAGAATTACTATACAAAGTATATAGGGAAAATGGCATAGCAGCAAAATAAAAATTATTTGTATTGGAGAGCCAGGAAAGAGTTTGTGGAGAAGGTGGCATTTCAGCTGGAGTTTGAAGAATCAGTAGGATTTTAGTAGACAGAGATGGGATGTAAAGGGAGAGTGGCCCCTTTGAAAAGATAAATATGAACTAAAAAACAAGCACAGGTAAGGGCATTGAGTACAAGGTGGATGGGTATTTCACACCATGCTACCCAGGGACTGGGGTGTAGGTATGGTGGAATAGGTAGGAATATAGTCAGATGGGGGCACAATCCAGACATCCTTGATTTCTTAAAGGAATTCACTGCCTTCATCTTTTTAAAAATTTGACTCCTTTTCCTATTTTTAGGTTATTTTGATATCTGTTTTGAAGTAAGGATCCAATAAAATACTCTATCCACCCCTCCACCTCAAGCTAGTCCATTGTCCTAAATATTATTTATTAAATAATTATCTTTGACCTTTACCACCTCCTCACACATCCAATATATCATCAAGTTCTATCAAGTCTCTCTAAATATTTCTCAGATATTTTCATTTTCTCCATCCTCATCATCAACACCTCAAGCCGCAATTATCTCTTACCTGAATTACTTGAACAGTGACACCAGTAGCTTTCTTGCTACTCTTGGCATCCACCTTCTCCCCTTCTCATCCATTTTAAAAAGGCAAATCTGATCAAGTCATTTGCCTACTTAAAATTCATCAGTAGCTTCTCATTACCCTTACATAAAGTTCAAATCTTGAATATATCACACAGAGTCTTGATGATCTGGCTTCTACCTACTTTTGCAGATTCATTTCTTGCCAGGTTCTCATTAATTTCTGTGTTCTAGCCACTGGGAACTTCTTTCTGTTCACCATGCCCTTCTCTATGCCAGGATGACTCTCTACCTAGCTGCTGCTTCAGATCTCAGCTTGTAAGTCACTTTCTCACGGTTACCTTCCCAAATTGCTAAATATAGATTTGTTCATACTTTAAAATTCTCCCCTAGTGCCCACACATCCCCTTTCCCATGGGTTTAATCACTTATTTTATAGGATTGTCTTCGTCACCAAACTATAGACTCCATAGGAGCAGGACTTTGCCTTTCTTCTCTTCCCAGAACCCAGTGGGGCTGTGGTACATAGATCAAATGTATGGTTTGAGTGATCAAATCCATTCCTTCTCCTACTGATTTGTGATGTATTCTTTTTCATATGTTAACATCTTTAATTTAAGGTCTGTTTTTGTGCCATCTGTTCTATTCCAGTAATCTTGATCTTTCCCACTCTATCTATCTATCTATCTATCTATCCATTTATCATCATTCTACTCTATTTCTTGACATTACTACTCTTTATTTCAACTGATGTAACTTTTAGGTATGTTTTGATGTCATCTGAAAAAATAAAATATATTGTACCTATTCTTTCCTGTCTAGATTAGCCTACAAATCCTTAATGTTTTACCCAGGATTGTATAAACTGTGTTTTGGAAAGGACTGGCACCTTTAGAATTGTTCAATTCTTTACAGTACTTTTCCCATACAAAAGCATGTTAAGCTTTTTCATTAGTCATGTCTTTCTTTGTCTCTAAGGAATGTTTGCAGTTTTTTTTTTGTAACTATAAAAAACTTGGAAGAAGACACAAGTGCATGTTTATTAAATATCTGGACAGAAAGTGATTTTCTAAACATTAAAGCAATAAAAGAGCTAACAATGGAAAAGGCTGATTGATATAGCTATATAACAGTGAAAACAATAGCATATGTTTAAACACATTATAAATAAAATCAAAGGAAAAGTGAGAAGCTGGGAGAATAATTGCAATAGAGATGCCAAATGGCTTCTATCCTGACCAAATAAAGAAATGCCACAAGTTGATAAGAAAAACACTATTTTTTTTCCAGAGAAAAATGGGTAGAGAACTTGAGCAGGTTTTAGAGAAGGAATTAAAAATGACACAGACTCTTCTTTTTAAGTAATTCTGATTCTGACATGTCACTGTTTGCCTCAGCTGTTTTTAGATCACATGTAAGTCTCTTTGGTTAAATGACACCTTCCAGGTATTTAAAGTAACTAGATCCTTTGTTAAATTTAGGTTGCAAGCTTTAAAATTTTATTTTAGTATCTTAGTGCTTTTCTATTTAGATATCTAGGTAAAAAGAAATGGATAAAAGTGTGGTATTTTCTATATTTCATAAAGAGAGGAGAAAGATCTTGGAACTTAACCAACTGTAGACATGTACCAACATTCTTTTCAGTATATGTTGATTTCAATATCCTAAATGTTTATTAGCATTTTAAATTGTTACTCATCCAAATATTATATGTTTAGTTGCTTTGAGGAATCAGGACCTGAGTTTTCTTGGGGGAATTTCTTTTGTTATATACTTTTAATATTGAGAATGGTACTTTGATGTGAGTGCTGACAGTTCATCATGGAATTGATGAGGTTATTTAACAAAATTTGACACAGTTATTCCTTTGTGCTGGCGCAGTTTACATTCTGGGGTTACATAAACAGAAGATTTTGCCAGCCATCAAGACAGTGGATGAATGGTATGTCTTGCATTGTTATGGTAGGTGACATATATTAGATTTGAAAGTAGCCAACACATTGTATGCCTCTTTTCTTCCCAGTTCAGGAATGATTACAGAGGAATCAGAAATAGTAATCAGAGTATTACTTTTCCTTTCGTTAAGGCTAATTTAGACTATTTGACTTGACCTAGGGTGATAACAAGTTACACAAATTCTGATTCAACATCCCTCCCTACAGCATCCCATGGAATTGAACTCACCTATCTAAGATTGCAGCCTTTGGTCTGAAGGACAAAAACCTGTCCCAATTAGTTCACAACAGAGTTTGGCAGAAAGATGTGTGTCCGGAGGTCAGAGTACTCTGTAAGAGAAAGGGGCTGAGCCACACTTCTTCACCAAAGCCACTGATCAGATAAGCCAGTTATCCAATGGTGGAGAGTCTGAGAGGGATCAGATACTATTTTCACCAGAGTAGAGTTTGCTGTCCTGTATAGAGTTGTAAAAAGTAGGAGATAGGCACTATCTCGAACACTCCCCCCAAGCTTTTTGTTTTCTCAATCCATTTCCATTTCAATCCAGTGTGGTTACCCAGGGTGTGACTGTCTCCCTCAGTGGGGAGGAGATCATGAATTTATCCTGCTTTTACCTTCATGAACTCCTACCCCAATATCACCATTGTTCCTTACTCTGTCTTCGGAGACCACTGGTGGGCAGTGTAGACACGCAGTGGATCAGAAGTACACATCAGTTAAATCAGTTGTAAAACTTTGTTGTCATCTAAGATTAGACATTCCCTGTCCTTATCCCCATCCCAAATTATGTCAAGCCTTGTGACCAACATAACTCCCTGAAAGCTATTCAGGGAGATGGAGTGGCAGCACAGTGGTACTCCAATAACATTATAATGGCAATATAAAAATGTCTTCAAATGTGGTTTTTTCCCCCTTTATAAAATTCCTATGTCAAAGAAATATCAAAATTTCCCTGCTTTTCTCTGAAATATTAAGGTCCACAATTTCCAAGTTACAATTGAAAGGAATCGACTTTCAAAGATTATGTCACCCAGTTTGTCCTTCTTCTCAGTGTCTAGATAGGATTGGATCCCTTTCATCAGCTGCAGTTTGAGCTGCCTTGTATTGGGATGAGTAAGGTTCTGCCAGCCCAAATCCTCTCTTATGCCTCAGTGTTTACATCTTTTTATTTGACATGATTGTAGGTTCACATGTTGTTATAAGAAGTAATTATGGAAAGGTCCTGCGTACCCTTTACCTAGTTTTCCCCAGTGATAACATCTTACATGACGATAGTACTGTATCAAACCCGGGAAACCTTGACATTGGTACAATCCACAGGTGTTATTCAGATTTTACCAGTTTTACATGCACTTGTGTGTGTGTGTGTGTTATGTGTCTGTATGTATATGTAGTCTGTGAGCTTTTGTCATATGTATAGATTTGTGTAACCACCATCTCAGTCAAAATATAGGACTGCTGCATCATCACAAAATTCCCTTGTGCTACCCCTTGATAGCCATACCCACACCCTCCACCCTGTATCACCTCTGATCCCTGGCAACCAGTAAACTGTTTTACATCTCTATGATTTTGTCATTTAAAGAATGTTATAATCTATGGAATCGGAGAGCAGGTGACCTCTTGAGATTGGGAGTTTTTTCACTCAGCACAATGCTCTTGAGATGCATTCAAGTTGTTGTGTGTATCAAGACTTCATTCCTTTTTATTGTTGAGTAATTTTCCATGGTATGGATGTATACAGTTTGTTCAGTCATGCCCCCTTAAGGGACATTTGAATTGTTTCCAGTTTGGGGATATTACAAATAAGGCTTCTACGAACACTTGTATGCACATGCTTGTGTTGACAAACTTCTTCATTTCTCTAGAATAAATACCCAGAAGTGGTAGTGCTGGGTGATACGGTAAGTATGCATACATTTAGTTTTTTTTACAAACTGCCAAACGATTTTCCAGAGTGGCTGCACCATTTTACGTTTCCACCAGGGAAGTATACCAAGAATGATACATTTTCTCTACATCCTTACCAGCATTTGGTGTTGTCACTCCCATTTTATTTTAGTCATTCTCATAAATGTGCAGTAATAATACAATGGACTTATGTTTTGTATTTTTCTAAAGGCTACTGATGTGGATCATCTTCTCATATGCTTATTTTTCATGTGTATATCCTCTTCAGTATAATGTCTCTTCTTGTATTTTGCCTGTTTTCTAATTGGATTATTTCTTTTCTTACTGTTGAGTTTTGAGAGTTTGCTGTTTTTCCCAGGTATGAATCTTTTGTTAGATATGTGGTCCTAGGCTTCATTTTTAAAGTTCAAAAAATGATTACACACTTCACATTATAAGACCAATCCCGTAGCCCATAACATATTACTTGTGTTTTATTTATGAGGTTTAAAACAAAGGCAAAATTTTGAGCTACTAGAACTATAATTCTAAACACAATAATGTTTCCAGAACATAGTGTTTAGTCTAATGAAGATCTGTGACACTGTCACCAAAGTTCATAACAGGGATTCCATGATATTTGAAGGAAAAAAGTTAGAAGGAGGCAATGTTTATTTATTTTTATTTTTTTTTAATGCTTATTTATTTTTGAGAGAGAGAGGGACAGAGCTCAAATGAGAGAGGGACAGAGAGAGTGGGAGACACAGAATTGAAAGCAGGAAGCAGGTTCCAGGCTCTGAGCTGTCAGCAGAGAGTCCAATGCAAGGCTCGAACTCACGAACCATGAGATCATGACTTGAACAGAAATCAGATGCTTAACCAACTGAGCCACCCAGGTGCCCCGAGGCAATGTTGTTTTAAGTCTTAGTAGAATGCTAGTGTACGCCAGTGGTCTGGACACCGTAAGATATAAATTTAAACTGAACTGGAAGAAATTGTTTATTAATATGTTAGTTTGACAACATGCATTTACCATAAATAGGGAGAAAAATCCACCTCTATGTGAGCAGGTTTCCTGCAACGGTGGCTGAAATCAGATTCCTAAGGGCAATTTTTCCCTGTCCCCACATCTGTTTATCCTTTAGCTGACACCTTAAGAAAAGCTGCCATTGTTTCTTCTAAAGAAGAGCTGCCTTAGGAGTCCATGAGTGGGAGGGATTAATTGTTTTATAAATTTAGGATCATATTATTCAACTTTGCTGCATTTGCTTTTCTCACGCAACAATGCCTTTGGAAATCCTGTCAGATAAAGTGATACAAACTTATTCTTTATAATGACTGAATGATATTCAGTGGTATGAACACATGACGATTTACCTAACCTTCCTGAACTGATGAGATTTAACTTTTGTGGAGGTACAGATTCTAAGGAATAGGAATTCCATGATGGCCATTCTTGGTGTTCACACCTTTGCAGCCTATGTGCAGGACCTCTGACTTGCTTCCAACCAACAGAATATGGCAAAGGTGATGGGATGTCACTTCTGTGATTATGTTACATTATATAAGACTCTGACTCGCTGGCAGATTCATTGTAGAGACTCTTTTCACTGGCTTGATGAAGTGGCTATGTTGAGGGGGCCCATCTGGCAAAGAGCTATGGGTCTACTACAAGTGACCAGGTGACATTTGAGAGATGAGGGCAGCCTCTACCCAAGAACCAGCAAGAAACCAGAGACTTCAGCCCTATAGTCAAAAGAAAATGAATTTGGCCGACAAACTGAGTGAGATTGGAAGTGGATTCTTCCCTGGTCAACTCACCAGATGAGAATGCAGCTTGGATGACACCTCGATTGCAAACTCCTAAGACCCTAAGCAGAAGACCCAGCTAAACTATGCCTCGAGTCTGACCCATCGAAACTATGAGAAAATAAAATGTGTGTTGTTTCAAGTCACTTAATTTGTGGTAATTTGTTACCTAACAATAGAAAACCAATACAATTTCGCCTCTCTCAGGATTTTTATCTATCTATCTATCATCTATCTATCATCAGCTATCATCTATCATCTCATCTCTCTGTGTATTTATTTATTTATGTTTGTCCTGGAAATAATGCTAAATAAATATTTTTGTTTTTATGTCCTTATATATTGATGCCTTTATTTTGTAGGATTGATTTCTCAGGAGTGTGATTGCTGTATATTCTTTTTAATTTTAATGAAGAATGCCAGATTATTTTCTAAAGAAGTCTAACAATTTGCATTTTAACAGCAATGTGTGAGAGTATACCTTTCCTTGTAACCTTACTGGTTGGTAATGGGTCCCAACAAAAGTATATAATTCTTTCCAGTCTCAGAGGTCTAAAGAGATATTGTTGCTTTAAATTTCACAGCCTATCAGTGAATTTGAGCATATTTTCATGTTCTTGATCACGAAGTTAGCTCTTCTATGATTATCTCCTTCATATTCACTGCCAATTTTTCCCCTCTGATTTTTTTTTTTTTTTTTGGTTATTCCTTTTTGGTCCTTTTCTTTTTTTTTCACAATAAAATCATTTATCATTTTATGTTTTCTTTGAGTCTAGCTTTTGCTGTGCTCCTTAAGTTTTGGCTAAAGTTTTCTCTTTCAATTCCCTTTGATTTTCTCTTTTATCTAAGTATAATCTAGAGCTATGATTTTTAATTTCTAAGAAAATATTTTTTAAATCTAACATGTTTGATTAGACCATTTCCTCTTTACTTTAAGATAGTTTAAGATTTCATTTGTGTCCGGGGAGCCTAGGTGGCTCAATTGGTTAAGTATCCAACTCTTGGTTTCAGCTCAGGTCATGATCTCATGGTTTGTGAGTTTGAGCCCTGCATTGGGCTCTGCACTCACAGTGTGGACCTGCTTTGGATTCTCTCTCCCTCTCTCTCTCTCTCTCTCTCTCCCCTTCTCTCTCTGTTCCTCCCTAGCTTGTGCTCTCTCTCTCTCTCTAAATAAACTTTAAAGAAATGACTTTGTTTGTGTCCAATTATATATTTGAATTTTGTAAATGTTGCATGGACATTCAAAAATTGTATATTCTTTATTTCTATTAAATTGATAGCTATTCAGTTCCTTGGTGCCTTTACTTTTCAATTTTATTTTTATTTCAGATTTGTATGGAAAGTGGTCCTTATTTAGTACTCTGATTATAGATATATACATAGGTCAAAGATTGATGATTAGTCTTTTTTTCATCATATTCCTGAGACCTGTCTTGTTATTTTATTAATTTTTTCTTTAGATGGTGTACTTGTTGGCAAAGCCTCTGAATTCTTTCATATTCATAAAAGTTGTCTAGTTGTGAAGGTCTTCTTTCCTTTTCTTTTTCCCTGTTTTCAGTACCAGATCTTTGTGTTTATAATATATTGTGCCTCTGCCCTGCTGCTTGAATTTCTGGATCTAAGATCAGCAGGTATTCTCCCATTAGAACCATGTCTGAATGCAGGTTATTACTGTGATGCACTTTCCCTTGGTTGTTATCAATTGTTCAAATTTCATGCATTCTTGGACATGTGCCTTTAGGGCATAGACAATAACTGTGTTTCTGTGAAAACAGCTGTGTTTCCTTAAAATATCTAATTTTCCATAACCACTTGAGATTGTTCAGCTCTTCAAGAGTGATCCTCACTTGCTTTTACTGTGGAATGTCTGTAGGCAACTTTAAGGGTGCACTTCTAAGTAGTTTTCCTGGATCACAGCTCCTGGGGAAGCCTTCCAAATTGTTCTCTGAGATCTAGCCTCTTTTCCTCTGTTAGATTTCATTCTGTTTCTATCTTTCCATTCTAGTTAATGTTAAAATACCACTTTCTCTTCAAACACTCTTTTCATGACTCAGGTTCATTCTTTTATTTCATACGTTTCTAGCCTGGCCTTCAAGATCTCATTTTTTCTTTGATAACTGCCTAGCCTGTGCTCTGAAATCTCAACCTTCCATCTAAGGAAAACACTTTTCCTTGCACTTATTCAGCGTCATCTTTGTTCACTGTCCCATTGCTTCTGTTCTGACCCTAAGGCTGAAGTCATGCGGCCCTTCCTTGGCTTCCTCAGTAAATATGTTTCTTAACAACGGTGTGTTCCAGGCCCAGACATTTAAAATTTTTTCTTAGTTTCTGAGTTTGCAATTATTTCATTTGTGGCTTATTTTTCTTTATTCATGAGGCACTGGTTCCTTTTTAGTTTTAGTTTTGTTTTGTTTGTTTTTTGTTTTTTAAATAGCATCCATGTCCCTTCTGTATGTGAGGCCATAGTAATTCTCTGAAATGCAAAATGCAATTTCTTGGCCATTTGGATAGCTAATCACAACTCCCTTAAGGCCATAAGTTTGGAGAGTGACTCTTAAAAGCTTGTGAAAAGGCTGTATGAAGCCAATAAGTTAGTTTTCCCATAATTTTCTTTTTACTCTTGTATTTCAAAACAACATACAGAAATGCAGTCTGGGGCAGCATATTTAGTACTATTTACTTATGCCTGGTATGAGACCTACTCCAGTAGGAGTCTGTGTTCTGTGAGTAATTTAGCTGCTTCTGTACTTCAGATATGCAGCCTGTAGATCTGACTGAGAAATGTAATAAAACAAGTTAAATTTGATCTACCCATAAATGCCGAAAGAGCCTGTGCACTAAAGCTCTCTGCTTACTTTAAGGTTAACCTTCATTGGAACAAAAGAGTTTCTCTTACCTGTAATATAATCCCTGTCCCATTGGCCTGCTTTACGCCATAGTTGTGTTGGTATAAGTCAGGTCAAGTTTAGCCACAGAGTACTACACAGACGATGATTACTAAGCCCCACATTCCCTCAACAAGTAAAATCCAGCCACATAGTGACAACAAAAGCCAAGGAAAACCACTGAGGTCAAAACCCAGGTGGCTTAAGTGTCCTAAGGCATCAAAAGCTTCAGACTCTTTCCCCTGTCTTTCCATGCACTGCCTACATTTTGGTCCAGGGCTTATTATTCTGTATTTTTAGTTCTTTAACCAGTAAGTTGGGGCTGGAGTTGGCCAATCAATAACATTCCTCTTTACCTCCTGAGTTTGCAAAAATAAACTGAAAAGCACATAAAGGAATTTAAACAGATAATTGGAAAAATATCTGCTTTTGTGTTGATGATGACGAATTAGAGAGTGTTGCTAGATCTACAGCCACACTCTGGCTCTCTCATATGTTCTCTCCATCTGTGAATTGAACTTATCTCCTCATAACTTGGGGTCTTACAAAAACAGAGCCTTCCTCATATAGTTACTAATGGATAGGAAGAAAAGATGTGTCCTGAGGACTTTGCTCTGAAACAGAGAAAGGAGCGGAACTATTTGTCTCAGTTCTTCTTCCCATTGTCAGGATTAAGGAGTCTCTCCTCCTTCAGGAAAGTATAGGCGAGGGGGTAGACAGCACCCTCTTGAGAAGAGCTCCTCTCTATTCTGGAAATGTGAGGAATGGGGGACAAGTAAGTGCCCCTCTATGATAGTGCACATACAAAAGGCTCTTCATGAGGTACTTAGCTTGGATTAGGATTTGGGCTGGGAAACAGGGTTGTGACGTGGAAGCTGAGTGTTAACAGATGAATGGAAGATTTACTCGTAACTAATACATAGACTAGATTTTTGGAGCTGGAAAAGTACTTTAGACAGAGAAACAGCATCAATAAGGAGGAGAGTCATAAAATTGCAGGGTGTGTTTAGGGAGTAGTGAGGGGTCCAGTGTGGCTAGAACACTGAGGAAAGTGGCCAGAGATGAGGGTGGCAAGTCCTGCTGGGATTGGGTTTTAAAGTGCACTTCATTTTGTACTTAAAACTTTGAAGTTTGTTCTATAGAGACTCATGTAAAGTATGGGGATGATTTTGATATTTATTTATTTTGAATTTTTTGAACGGTAATTCAATCAATAGCTAGACTGATGAAGGCATAGCTTTGAAGTGTAGCTATGGAGCTCAGCAGATGAACAAGGACTGTGGTGAAGAACTGTGAACAAGTCTATGACTTCAAATTTAATAGAATTAAGAAACAAAACTCAGATTAATTGGGGGGGGGTTGTTAAACACTTTAATTAGCATCGTATGTAACTGGAGAAACTTTGCAAACCCAGAGAAAAGTCAGGCTAAAGAGACTCAAACATGCCGGGATCTTTGAATTGCTACCACCCTCTGTTTACCTCATATATAATCATTTACTAGGCTATCAATTTTTCTTTGAAATAATTCCAAAGCCCATGACTGATTTTTCTATTCTCCAGCCCTCTTCACCTTTTCCGCGTCCTCATTACCTTAAAATATCAATTTTATACCTTAAAAATACTTTTTTACCTTAAAAATATCTTTTTATTCTGCAAATCATTTCTTTTGCTCTGCAGAATTTTTTGAGTTTGATGAAATCAAATCTCATTTTTTGATTTTTGCTTTTGTTGTTTGTGCTTTTGATGTCATTTCCAAAAAATCATTGCCAAGACCGATATTGACAAACTTCTTCCCTATGTTCTCTTTTAGGAGTATCATGGTGGCAGGTCTTATGTTTAAGTCTTTGATCTATTTTGAGTTAACTTTTGTGAGCAGTTTGAGATAAGGGTCTGATTTCATTGTTCTGCATGTGTTTCTCTAGTTTCCCCAGCACCATTTATTGAAGAAATTATCTTTTCCCCATTGGATGTTCTTGGCTCCCTTGTCAAACACTAATTAACCATATACGCTGGGACTTAATTCTAGGCTCTTTATTTTGTTCCATTGGTTTATGTATGTATTTTGGTCTCAGTACCACATTGCTTTAATTACTGTGGTTTACTATACTTTGTGATATCTTCAGCTTTGTTTTATTTTATTTTATTTCATTTTATTTTATTTTATTTTCCCTCAGGATTGTTTTTGGCTATTCACTGTCTTTTGTGGTTCCACATAAATTTTAGGATTGTTTCTTCTATTTCTGTGATTAATGCCTCTGGTATTTTGATGGGGATTGTGTTGAATTTGTAAACAGTTTTGGTAGTAGTATGGCCATTTTCACAATATTAATTCTCCCAATCCATGATCATGACATGTCTTTCCATTTTTTGCCACTGATTTCTGTAAGTTGATTTTGTAACCTGCCACTTTACTGAAATCATTGATTAATTACAACAGTTTTTTGATTGACTTTTTGGGATTTTCCATATAGAAGATCATGTCATCAGCAAATAGTGACAGTTTTATTTTTTTCTTCCCAGTTTGGATACTTTCTTTCTTTCTTTGTCTTGCTTAATATATTGCTCTAGCTAGAACTACCAGTACTATGTTGAATAGGAGTAGTGAGAGTGGGCAACCTTGTCTTGTTCTTGATCTTAGGGAAAATACTTTCATTATTTTCCCACTGAGTATAATATTAGCTATGGGTTTGTCATATATGGCCTTTATTAAGTTGAAATAAATTTTTCTATTTCCAATCTGTGAAGAGTAATGAGAGTGGGCAACCTTGTCTTGTTCTTGATCTTAGGGAAAATACTTTCATTTTTTCTCCACTGAGTTATATTAGCTATGGGTTTGTCATATATTGCCTTTATTAAGTTCAAGTAAGTTTTTCTATTTCCAATCTGTTAAGAGTTTTTATCATAAAAGGATGCTGTATTTTGTGAAATGCATGCCATATGTGTATTGAGATGCTCATGTGATTTTCATATTTCATCTTATTGACATGATGAATGACATTTATTAACTTGTGTATATTAATTACCCTTCCTTCCCAAGAATAAATGCCACTTGGTCATGGTATATAATCCTTTTAATGTATTCTTGAATTCAATTTGCTAATATTTTGTTGAGAATTTTATCATTTATATTCATCAGGGATATTGGTCTATAGTTTTCTTTTTTGGGGGTGATATCCTTACCAATGTAAATCTGGCTTCATAGAATGAGTTTTGAAGTGTTCCCTCTTCCTCAATATTTTGGAAGATTCTGGGAAAGATTGGTGTTAATTCCTCTTTAAATGTTTGGTAGAATTTACCAGTGAAGCCATATGGTCCTGAAGTTTTCTGTGCTGGGAGTTTTTTGATTACTGACTCAATCTCTTGACTCTTTATTGGTCTGTTCAGATTTTCTATTTTTTCCTGATTCAGTCTTGGTAGGTTGTGTGCTTCTAGAAATATGTCCATTACTTCCAGGTTAGGTAATTTTTGGCATGTATTGTTGATAGTAGTCTCTTATGAGCTATGCATTTGTGTACTATCAGTTGTAATGTCTCCTCTTTCATTTCTAATTTTATTTGTTTAAGTCTCTCTCTCTCTCTCTCTCTCTCTCTCTCTCTCTCTTTTGGTTAGTCTATCTAAAAGCTTGTCTTTTTTTTTTTTTTTTTTTTTTTACTATTTCAAATAAACAGCTCTCAGTTTCCATTGGTTTTCTGGCCTTTAGTTCATTTATTTCAGCTCTGATTTTTAGTATTTTCTTTTTCCTGCTAAATTCAGGCTTAATTTTCCTGTTTTTCTAGTTTCTTGAGGTATAAAATCAGGTTGTTGGACCTTTTTCTACTTCTTTAACATACGCATTTATTACTAAAAACTTTTCTCTCAGAACTGCTATATCCCACAATTTTGATATGTTTTATTTTCATTTTCATTTGCTTTGAGATAATATTTTATTTCTCTTTTGATTTCTTCTTTAACTCACTAGTTGTTTAGAAAGGTGTTACTTGGTTTCCACATATTTGTAGATCTAGTCACTTTCCTCTTGTTGATTTCATGACATTGTGGTCAGAGAAGACAGTTGGTATTTCAGTCTTCTCAAATTTGCTAAGATTTGTTTTGTGACCTACTATATGATCTATTTTAGAGAATGTTCCATGTGTATTTGAGAATAATGTGTTTTCTGCTGCCTTTGAATGGAATGTTCTATATATGTCCGTTAAGTCCATTTGCTCTAAAATGTGATTCAGTCTCAATGTTTTCTTGTTGTTTTTATGTCTGGACAATCTATCCATCACTGTTAGTGGGCTACTAAAGTCCCCTACTATTATTGTATTGTCATTTATTTCTCCCTTAAGATATATTAGTATTTGCTTACTATATTTTGATCCTCAGGTGTTGGGAGCATATATATTTATTATTGTTATATCTTCTTGATCTATTGAGCTCTTTATCATTATATAATAATAATAACCTTCTTTGTCTCTTGTCTCTTGTTACCATTTTTGGCTTGAAGCTTATTTTGTCTGAATGAAGTATGATGACATCCACTTTCTTCTGGTTACCATTTGCTTGGGGTATTATCTTCCTACTTTTTCACTTTGAGTCTACGTGTATCTTTAGAGCTGAAATGAGTATCTTAATAGCAGCATTAGTTGGGTCTTGTTTTTGAATCCATCCAGCCACTCTGTACCTTTTACATTTACATTTAGACTTACATTTATATTTAGAGTGATTATGATAAGGACTTATTACGCAATTTTATCTTTTATTTTCTGTTTGTTTTGCATCTCCATTGTTTCTTTTTCCTTGTGTGTCTATATACCTTTGTAAGTTGGTGGTTTTCCATGATAATTTGCTCAGTTTCCCCTTTTCAAATGTTTCATGTCTGTTTTAGATTTTTGTTTTATGGGTACCATGAGGTATGTATAAAATGTCTCATAAATAAAATAGTCATTTTTTTCTACTAATAGCAATTTATATCTATTTGCCTGTAGGTTCTGTAATTTCCCCCTTCCTTTTTATATTTTTTTGCTGTCACCAATTATCCCTTTCTATGACATACCATAAAAAGGTATATACCTTTTATTTCTACTTTGGAATCTCTCTAAGACCATAGTCTGTGTATATTTCTTTGGTTTTATATCACATCAATGAATATTCTGGACAGAAACATTTGGATTTAGTTGGAAATATGCAACATGAGATGTCATGTGAGAAAGGCTTACTACTACTCAAGGTGAGTTTGGCTTGAACTCAATAATTCCATGTCTTTGTAAGATTTCTGTCTGTTCCCAGGGCTTTATGTTTTCATGGTCTTGTCTGACTGCTGGTCTTCTGCTTCCACATGTGCTTTCTTGGTTGAATATATAATTAATTCAAAGGTGACCCTCAGAATATTTGTTGGTTTACACTCAAAACAATTGTGAATACAGTAGGTTTGACTGGTGAGCTGATAAGGAGAGGAGTCCCTTGATGTATATAGCTCATTCAAAAACTTATTCATCCATATCATGCATTCATATTCTTCAAAATCCTTTGCAGTTAGCCCTCACCGGGGTTTTCTGTCTCACTCTTAGCTCATGCATTTTTTTTTCTATCCTTTGGTGAGTCCCTTTTTTTTCCTCCCTTGATTTCCCACACCCTTATTTTCATGTTTCTTTAGAAATTCTAAATAATTCAATCTCTATTATGCTAAGAAACCTAGCTTTCTCTAGCTCTTTTTCCCAAACACACATGAACAAATCTATTAAGATGCTTAATAAAGGACTACCCAGGAACAGGGTCCATCCTCCTTAGAAACTATTTATGATACAAATAGCAGTTTTTTTTTCTGTTAGACTTAGAATAATACCCATTTATTTCTATGTTGATGCTTTCCTACTTGTATAATAGAGGCATTCATAATAAAACTGTACTAAGAAATCTCAGGGTTCATATCATATCAGGCCTCCTAAAATATAGAATGAAAATAAGAAAAAAATTGCAGAATTTTATTTAGCGACTTAGCATTTAAATGTTTATTTCTACTGATAGTACTTATAAAAACAAAGAAAACCTCCCAAACTTTTCTAATATTAATCAGTCACATGTCTTTCTTGGATACAGATACATTTTTAATACATAAAGATAACACTAGAGACAAAGAAGTCTTTAACAAGAAAAGATCAACTGTAAGCTTGTGATCAACTGTAATACAGTGAATGTCAGATCTCTACAAACAGGAGAAGATGAGGGTAATGCCCAAACTACTGACGTAGGGTGGGTATTGAGAATAACAAATCTGTAGTGGCTGTTCCTTTTCTTGATATGGGGAACTTGCTCCCTCCAGGTGACAGGCAGCCAGCAGTCCCAGTCAGGGGTATAGCCTTTTCTGGTAGGTACTACATTAAAATAGATCTGAGGCATTACAATTCTTCTTTTCCCCATACTTGTATCTATTAGCATTTCTATGCCATTAGTTCTTGGAATCAATCACAATACTATCTTTGCATGGCTAGTACTATACTTTCTATACTACATTAATCATTTCATAAGTTTGGTAGCACCAGAAGGTCTGCATTTCAAACAAGATACCTAAGTTACTCTATGTAAACATAATCATTTCATTGTTAATGATGTGATGTCAAATATTGAAAAAAGTAGTTATTCTAAATGGCATGTACTCAAGCATAGCAAAGACTTGCAAACTCATTTCAAACTATAATTACTTGCACTAGAATAGGACAATAATCAACCTCGTTGAGATATGTCATTGAAGATTTACTATAGATTCATGAATAAACTCCCAAATCTAGAATATGTGTTAAGAATCATGGAGCAGTTTAAAAAGAGGGCCCAGGGCAGCAGTGATGTAAAAAGAAGGGTGACATCTCATTTGAACTACCATTAGACAATTCCTCCAAAGAGCCAAAAGTAAAGTTTCACTGGTAATTAAAAGTAAATTAAAAGCGGCTACTGAATTCTGATGTTCAGATAGTAGTACATTGTCTAAATGATCTGCTTGATCAAGGGGATAGAAATACACATAAGGTCAGCACTATAATGAATGTATATTTATCATTGGAATAAAAAATACAAGCCAATCACTGTAGAAAAAAAAGTCTTCTCTAACTATATAATGTCTTTTTAAAACTTGGTCTTGCTATTAAAATTGCATGTGATGCTTCAGTTTGCTGACATTACACAAAGATAATCATAATGTGATCCTGATTCCTCATCTAGTGTGAACCCCTGATCTAGTTCAACTCCTCAGCAGGCTGTGACCCAACGGCCCCTGCCTTATTAACCTAATGGGTCAAGAAGATGGGCAGAGTAAGCACTTTAAGGCAGGGGAACTAACATGTCTGTGTCATTTTCATAACATTTAATGGAATATGTGGAATCTCAGGAATGGAAGAGTCTTAGAAGTCATTAATTATCCCTTTGTATCTCGTGCCTTTCTTTAGGGCTCTGCTCCACCATTATCTCTTTCATAAACTCTGCATTAGTTCTCCATCCTTGTTCTGCAAACTTGGAAGTGATCTCTCTCTCTCTCTTCTGATCTTTCCTGGCATTTTATCTGGGCTTACTGTGTGTCACTTGTCACCACTTCCCTGGTAGCTATCATGTTCCTGTCTTATGCCTCAGCAGTACAGAGTATTCTCCAAATCATCTTTGCGAGCCCTATAGGACTTGCATGGTACCTGGTGCCTGGCAAGGACAGGACTCAATAAATGTGTTAGCTGAATGTAACAGAATGTTGATGTGGTTTTGCTGGGGGATCCATGAGAGGAAAGAACACTGGATTCTGGCACAGCAGCTTATGGTGCCATTTTATACTTTAAGGTTGAAGATGATCTCAGAGCTCCACATATAAGCTCCTCAACCGTCCTGCCAGGTGAACTCCCAGCCTCTCCTTGCACACTTCCAGTAATTGGTGAACTTGTCTCTTCCTGAGGCAGTCTATTCCATTTCAGATAGCTCCACATGTGAATCTCTTTCCCTCTCTCCTGACCCCAAGACTCAGATTTAATATCAGCCCAGCTACAGTTACTTTAACTTAACTAGGCTAAAAATATTCTTGCTTTAATCAGTCTAAGGCCTAGAGCTATTCACATTCTGTCTGACTTTACTGGGATTTTCTGCAGCTATTTCCTTTTAAATTGTTCTTTCATGGATTCAAATTTTGGAAAAGACCTAGAGACTAGCTAGTTCACCTTACTTAATTTTCAGAAAATCAGATTGAGACTTGAGAGAGGAAGGGAATTGCTGAAGGAGGTCACACAGCTTTAGAGGCCTGAGTTGCAGTCATGTGCGTGGGGAGGAAGGGGGCATTCTCAGCTGTTGGACTGCTTAAAGGACCTAGTAACTATTTATTCCCACGTATTTCACACATAGACATGAATGTCAAATGCCACAACAGAAGATTTTCAATTTGAAATACAATATTAATGAAATCCAATATTAATAGCATGAACTTAATCACAAGCGTAAAAAATGGTCTCCTTCCTTTCAGCGCCTGGCTCACTTGCTGGCATATCACCCATGACCAGTCAGACAACTGTTTGTCTTGTGTCAACTGATTGAGGAATGATGTTGGGTGGGTGTTAATTTCACGAAGAGGAGAGAATAGGAAATTCATCATAGGAACATGCTTGAGTAATAAATCTGATGATATAATTCTTAGTTATGAGACAGTTTTGACTCTCCAAAAAGGGATCATTTGTTATACTATTAAGTAGCATTTAATGTTATCCAGTGAAATGTATTTGGGTTGAACACAAGAAATAGATGATATTTGGACTGAAAACACTCTATGAATTTACTTCTTCTTCTCCTTCTTCTTCTTCTTCTTCTCCTTCTTCTTCTTCTTTTCTTACAGATTGTTGCTGACTTAAAAAAAGTTTTTTTAAATGTTTATTGTATTTTTGAGAGAGAAAGAGGAAAGAAAGAGCAAGACAGAGCACAAGAGGGGGAGGAACAGAGAGAGAGAGAGAGAGAGAGAGAGAGAGAGAATCTGAAACAGGCTCCAGGCTCTGAGCTGTCAGCACAGAGCCTGATGTGTGGCTTGAACTCACAAACGGTGAGTTCATGACCTGAGCTGAAGTTGGCACTTAACCACCGAGGCACCCCAGATTGTTACTTACTTTAAAATAGTTTCAGGTTCTACTATGCCAGGGAATGACAGAATTATGTAAGTGACAGTAGGAAATTTGGGAAATTATTGGTTTGAGTTGAAAGGTGGTTCTGTTTATGGGTAACATACTCAAAAAATTGATAGTGGACATATTTTAACTTTGTTCTGGAACTAAAATACAGACAATCTGTGGGATAATCTACTAAGTTTTAGGGAGACTTTTGCTTATTGGGGGGTTTTCAAAGTGAATTCCGAATTTACTCTTTTTCTCATCTTTCTGACATGCCACTTCAGAAAAACTCTTCATATGTATTTTAAAATATTATTTAATTAAGTTAATTAATGAATGAGCTTACTTATTTACTTACTTATTTTGCTGCAAAAGACTTTATTGTTTCCATTTGGTGGAAACAAATTTCCGCGGCTTGAGAGAGGGCTCTAGGGTGGTTAAAAGGCTGCCTTGTGGCTCCAGGGAGAGGCTCAGGCAAAAACTGCTGGCACCGAGGGGATGCAGAGGGGCCCCTCAAAGGCTGCGGGGCTCTGGAGACGTCTAGTTGCGCTTGAGCGTGAACCTTCGGAAGAGCTACTCTCCAGCCTAGCCTTGGGGCGGGCAGCCGCTGGAGGTGAGTCAGGTGGTCACCATCTTTTTGACGGTTCACCTCCTCAAGTAGGAAGTGGCTCTCCAGGAAGTCACAGAGACCCCAGTGCGAGCAGATCCAAAAGAGCCTGGTTCCGGTTCTTCTCTAGGTCCATGTGGTTTCCGTGGTGTCCAGGGTTTTCCCCACTCAGTGCGACAGCTGCTGCATATCCTGGAAGAAGGCGTGACTGCTCCGCTGGTTTTGCATCTTCAAGAGATGCTCAGCGCCCTAGTGCCTCACCTCAGCCCACACCTTCCAGAGACACATCGTCTTGGTTGAAACAGAAGCCCAGAGAAGTAGGTGTAGGAGACTTCCAGGTGCAAGTTGACCAGGAGATTGCCGGTGGCATCCACCTCCGTGGAATAATTCTGATGAATCTGGGAGCCCGTGGTTGGTTCGCGATGAGGAGCTAAGCTCAGAATACGGTGTTGGCTGGTCCTCCAGGCAGAGAGGGTGGCAAGGAACGTGTTTCGGAAGGTTGCCACTGGAAAAGAGGTTGGGGAGTGGTCAGAGGCTGGAAGAAGGGGGCGTCCCTGGATCTGTTCTGTGCAAAAATTCCAAAATTTTAGTAAAAAAGAGTTTTAATGCTGTGCAATAGAAGCAATGTATGAAGATATAGGACAGGTGTTTGTGAGTACAAGAGAGGAAGTACCTCAAGTAACAAGTAAACGTGGGTGAGGCAAATTTGTTAAATAGAATTCATTAAGGCTTATAATTCAGGAATGTATTTGCAAACCGTATGCTGGGTCCTATTTTTCTGTCTCGTGTTAGAGCCAGGTTAACCTAGTAACTCTTTAAAAACTAAAACTGTTTCTGTATTCTTAAAGATGCATTCCTAACTGCCTATCCAGTATCTTTTTCCTCTGCGTCCCTCCACAAACACGAGCATTACCAATTTATCAATCTCTTTTGCAATCTTTGAGCATATCCAGAACTTCTACCCTCTGCTTCTGCAGTTTCCTTATTCTGCAGTGCCTGCGGAACTTTCTCAAATTTCATGCCAAATCTGGATTCTCTCAGTCTCTTTCAAATGACAATCTGTCCTGACTTACCCAATTTGAATTAAATATTCCTACAGCGTGTTACTTACTCCTGTGTTTAGCATTTATAACAGCTTTGTTTTGTGGTTAGTTTATTTCATATTGATCTATTGAACGTAGTTTTTGTGATTTTCTCATTGGCTGGGCATTATTCTCCTATGCAGCACCCTTCCCCCACCCCTGGTGCCTTGTCTTTCACAGTGCACTGCTCCATGCACATTTGTGGAAGTGGTAGCATTTAAAAGGATAAATATTGCTTCTGAGTCTCACAATCAGTAATTCTTGGATAAATCAGAGTGGTTAACTCAGTTGATTTGAGTACCAGTCTCTAAAATTAGATACTAAAGCATTCGGGGAAGAAAATGAAATGTCTAAGATACAATCATTTTTAATATACTAGTACGCTAAACTCTAGGATATATAGATCAAACAGCTTGTTTCAATAGGATAACACGTAACCACATGCCTCAGTAAGCTGCTTCCATTTGGAAAGGAAATTAATAATATTGTTATCTTGTAGGACAGCTAAAGAGATAGATTAGGATTTCTGGTGACCACGAATAGTCCTAAGTAGTTAGAAAATATCTTGAAGTATTTCTGAATTGAAGGAATAAGCCCAGCTTTTCACAGCATTTTATTTTTTTCATGCTGGCTTTTATTTATAAATACTTGAATATAATCATTGTAGCTGAGCACGTGTTTCATCTTAGATGTATAGCCAAGTATATGGTATATACAGTTTGTTCAGTTCTCATAATAAGTTATTAGGTTGTTATATGTTCCCACTATTGTCTAAAGTTAATCTCACCTATACCTTTTCTCCTCACACTTTTTACTGAGAAATATTACTTGCAAACAGAAAAGTGCAAAAATCTAAATGGACAGTTCTACAAATGAAATAAAGCAAATACCTGTAAAAACAGTGCCCAGACCAAGAAATAGAATGTTTTATATAGAAGGTTTGGAATAGCTACAGAGTGAGAGGGAACTAGCCAGGTAAAGTCATCCCAGCTGTAGACTCAGACCTTTCTCCTAGTGTTTCCGTGCTGCTCACTTTAGTAGTAATACTGAATTTGCCTGTGTTTATCATTTTGTCATCTATGTATTCATCCCTAAGTAAAAAAGTTAATTTTTCTATTTTTGAACTTCATGTAAATGGAATCACATTGTATATATATTCTTTTGTGTCTTATTTTTGCTTCACCTTGTCATGATAAGGTTCATTCGTATTGTTGCATGGAACTTTAGTTCGGCCATTCAGTTTCAATACTGCATAGTGTCCACTGAATGAATATATCACAGTGTAGTTATGCATTTTATTGATAATAGCAATTTGGGAAGTTTCTAGTTATGGGCTTCTATAAACAGTGTCTCTTCATGCACACATTTCTTTTTAAAAAAAAATTTTTTTTCAACGTTTTTTATTTATTTTTGGGACAGAGAGAGACAGAGCATGAACGGGGGAGGGGCAGAGAGAGAGGGAGACACAGAATCGGAAACAGGCTCGAGGCTCCGAGCCATCAGCCCAGAGCCTGACGCGGGGCTCGAACCCACAGACCGCGAGATCGTGACCTGGCTGAAGTCGGACGCTTAACCGACTGCGCCACCCAGGTACCCCGATGCACACATTTCTTTAAGTTATAAACCCAGCAGTGGGATTGTTGGATCAAAAGGTGTATGTACTTCAGCTGTGCTAGATGAGGCCACTTCAAAGAGAGTGTATGAATTTATACTCCCACCAGCAGTATATGGCAATTTCTGCTGTTCCAAATTCTGGCCAACATTTGGTATTAGACTTTAAATTTTTTTCCCAATCTTAAGGATGTTTAATGCTAACTGCTTGTTTCAGTAATGTTACCAGTGAAGTTGAGTACCTTAAAAAAAATAAGTTTATTGGTGATTTATTTAGATTTTGACTTTTGTGAAACTTCTTTTCTTTGCCTATTTTTCTTTATTTTTTTTAAATTAAGCACTTTTAATCTTTTTAAAAATGTTTATTTATTTTGAGAGAGAGAGAGAGGGAGAGAGAGCGTGTGCACCCAAGTGGGAGAGGGGCAGAAGGAAAGAGAGAGAGAGAATCCCAAGCAGGCTCCTGTGCTGTCAGCATGGAGCCCAAAATGGGGCTTGATCTGACAATGGTGAGATCGTGACCTGAGTGGAAGTCAAGTGTCAGTCGCTTAACCGACTGAGCCACCCAGGCACCCCACCTACTTTTCTATTGGATAGTCTTTTTTTTTTTTTTTTAACTTGAGTTTCTCATTGAGTTGGCAGTGTATTGAGATCAAGCCTTATCAGCTTACAAATATCTTCTTCCACGCTGTGGTCTGTCTCTTTATCTTTTCCATGGAGTTTTATAATAAGCAGAAGTTCTCAGTTTATAATGTGGTCAAAGTTATCTGTATCTTCATTTATAATAAGTGCTTTATTAAATAAGTATTTATTAATAAGTGTCTTATTAAAGGCCTCTATCCCAGGATTATGAAGATATTCATCTATATTCTTTTTCAAAAGTTTAAAAATTTTCCTTTTTCCATTCAGATTTTTAATTCATGTGGAAGTGATTTTTACTTATGGATATACCTACCCATTATTGTAGTTTCACTGATTGAAAAGCCTGCTCTTTCTCCATTGCTCCGGAGTTATAGCATTTGTTATAAATCAAGTGTCCTTTTGTGTGTAGAGTTGTTTCTGAACTTAAGTTATATTCTATTGGCTGAAAAGTCCATCCTTTCAATAAAAGCTCACCATCTTGATTACTGTAGCTTTATATAAGACTTGATATCTGGGTAAGTCCTTTATACCATTTTTTTTTCTTTTTCAAGTATGTCTTGGATGTTTTTGGCCTTTTTAATGCACATGTAAGTGTATTTGTTAAGTTTCCATATACACCTTAAAGTAACCTGCTGGTGATATGGAATTCATGGACTCTATATATTAATTTTAGGAGGAATATTTATTCTAATAAGCTTTCCAGTCTGGGAATTTGATATACATTTAATTATTTAAAAGAAGTGTTTATGTGTATTTCCATATTATTTTAATTTTTTTCTTTAGTTTTATTTTTGCCCCGGATTTATTGAGGTATGATTGATAAGTAAAAATTATATATATTTAGGTTGCACAATGTGATTTTTAAAAGAGGTGTCCAAATTGATGGTATAGTAATATACACATACACTAGGAAATCATTATTTCAGTTTTTGAGGTCGTCTTTAATATAATCCAATAACGTGTTATACATCTTTGTTAGACCTTTTCTGAGGCACTTGGTATTTTTTGATGCTGTTAGAAATTCACTTTTGTTCTTGAACATAGTTCCACTGAATCTTCCAAGAATCTTTCTCATTATTCCATCTCTGTAACTTGTATCCTCACTATTTCTTACTCCACTGACCTAATCCCTTTAGCGTATGAACATATTCTGTATGCATTTAAAAAAAAGCCTTCAGTAGCTGCCTGTCTACTCGCTTCTCTCTTTCTTTCCTGAAAAACAATTTGAACATGCTAGTTTGCACTCTGTCTCTTGTCCCCCCTCCCAGTCAGTCACTTCCCAACCTGCTGTGATCTGATTCACTGCCATCCATCATGCTGCATCTGATCTGTCAGAGGACCTCCTGAGGATTAAAGCCAGGCTATGTTTCAAAGGCCTTATTTTGAGGTTTTAAAATTATAGAACATTGTTGATAATGATAACACTCTTAGTAATTGCTGTAATAATTGCATTAATAACGATATCAGTGATAAACTTTACCTTTGAGTGTTTTAATATGGCAGCACACTAGATCTACTATTTTTGCAGCCAGGTATTATCACAGGTGGGATGGCACATTCCAACGTTCAAGGTAAGTTCTACAGGGAAGCCTTCCTAATGTCACAACTTCTACTCTGTCCAGTTCTTGTCTCGCCTTTAAATTCTGGACTCCCATTCTCCTCTGGTTCTCCTTTTGCCCATCTAGGCTTTTTTCTTTAGTCTTATCCTCATGTTTCTCTTCCAGTGCCCGTGTCCTCAATCCGGATCCTCCCAAGGGTCTTGTCATTGGTTTTCTTCTCACTCCTCCTATCCTTCCTTGTGTGGTGTCCTCCACTTCCACAGTATCCGCTATTATTCACCACACTAACTTCGTTTTCTCTGGAGCCCAGCATGTACCTGGCTCATCGCTAGCTGGATGATAAATGCATGAATGAATGAGTCTTTAAACTTATGTCTGCCAAATTCATATTCCTAGCTCAGCCTTCAGCAGACTGAGAGATCTAAAACTATCTTAAATCTCCACTGGATGGTGTCCAGCCATCTCGGCTGAAGATTTACAAAACTGAGCTCATAATCTTTCTCTCCCAAACTTGCTCCTTCTCTTATATATATCTTACCCTGGTTAAAAGCACCACACTTCATCTATTTGCTCATTCCAGAAACCTGGCAGTCGCATAACTCCTTTTGTTATGCCAGCCTCAGAAAACAGTAATCAGAATCGACGAATGCACATTTCTTACACTCGGGTTTTTACTGCCCTGTCTCCTGGTACAGTCCTTTTTGGCACACCTGTGCGTTTCATATGTTGGTGATTCATATGTTGGACTATTCTAGAAGAATTATAAAAAAGTGCAGATTTTACCCTTTCTGGGGTAAATAACATTATGATTTTCCCATGTGAAGAAAAAGAATCCTTGTAGTTTGGCAGCTTATATTTTGAGATTGCCCAAGAAAGAATCACACAAATACCCACTCCCCCATCCCCTCATTTTTAATTCTTCACACTGTTAGGTATACAAAATAATGGAAGAAAAAACTTGTGAAAAAACTGGAATTTTTATCCAGAAGTTAGATATTCAGATGCGTTGGCACTAAGTGGAGATTTTCAAAATTTTTATTTCCAATGTTCACAGAAATGTGGCTGAGAAAACTGAACTGTGCACTTCATTAATGTTAACTGCTGAACAACCAAATATCTTGCTTTCTGTCACTTCACCCTTTCCAAATGGAGTCACGTTAAATTCTTGCTGCAAGGGTCTCTGTGTACAGCTTTTGTGATGTCCTTCTGGGGTGCCTTATGTGTGGGGTGACTGACCTTTAGGAGTGCTGGCTCAAAGCCAGAGGGAAGAAAACAAAGATTGTACAGTTAGAGCAGAAGCTTTTATAACAAGCATGGTGAAACTGGCAATGATCATTTTTTCATAATGACATAGATACATCATGTGTGAAATCCATCTTAATAGACATTATACATGACTTAGGATATTGATTTATAAAATTCTTTTTAACAGCATTTTATACTGTGATGGACAGTATGAAGCTAGGATTGTGACCGACCGTGTCACTTTTAGTTTTAAGAGCCCTTCAGGGATTGACCAGAAAGAGGTCATGCCTCTTCTGATGCAGGTGAGAGAATACACAGTCCCAGCTTGGCTACCCCACCTTGAACATTCTAGCCTCAAAATCCCCTGTAGTGTCAGCAGAGACTTCCACTGAGACCGCATTACAGCTTCATGTTTTCTTTGCCCGGACTTGCTTCTTTCTCTTTCTTTTCATTTCCTTCTACAGATGTTGATCCCTAAAGCATTACATAATAAACATCCTGCATACCAGTCTACATCTCAGAGTGTGCTTCCGAGAGAGCCCAACCTGCAACACCTACCACGTAAAAGTTTGATGAAGCTTTGGCAGATGAACATAGCATGAATGCGAATGCTGTGAGGCTTCCCCTAGCACAGGAAACTCATAAAGGTTACCAAGTAAACAGATTCATTCATTCTGGCAACATTTACATACCAGGCACTCTCAGGAATACAGAGATGAATAAGACATAATTCCTTGTCCTCTGGTGATGGATATAGACATGCACAAATGGTCACAATACAACACAATAAATGCTGTAGTGGGAGATTGCACAATGTGCTCATGGAACACAGATGAGAGAGCCATGAAGGCTGTCAGAGTGTTCCTGAAGACTTCACAGGAGGAAATATTTGATTGGAAAATTAAAGGGTAAAGATGAGAGACAGAACTGCAAGCTGGAGTGATGGCATACAAAGAGACAAAAAGGTGAAAAGAGGAATGACAGATTTAGGGGGAGTAGCTGTGTAAAATGTCTAGTGGGAAGGGGGGGGGTCTAGGCTGTGATGAAGGTGGAAGTCATGAAAAATTATCCTAGAAAAGTAGTTGGACCAGAGCTAAAGAAGGAGTGGTTGCCTAGTGATAATGTACAAGGAGGAGATAAAGATATCTAAAGAAGACTTAGACTCCATGGGGGGCAACATTGAGGAAGAGCACTTAGTAAGAAACTTTGAAGAACCATCAAAGCGATAGAAGGAGAACTGGGAGAGATGTGTTGCAAAAGGCAGGAAAGGAGAGAATTTCAGAGAGGTGATGGTCAACCTTGTTATGTGCTCCAGAGATGGTCAGTGGGTCGGGTGCTTCAAAATTAGCCATTGTGCCCACATTGGAATGAGCAAGCAAATGGTGGCATACTCATAAATGGAATTCATGCAAGAAGAAAGGATAAAAACATGGAACATGGTGTTGAATGAGAAAAGTCAGATAAACTACAAAGTCAGGTTTAATTAAACCTATAGTGCTTAGGAATACTTGCTTACCTGGTAAAAATGCAAAAGAAAGCTAGAAGAATGAGTGCTCTAAATTAAGACAGTGTTTCCTTGAAAGGAGAAAAGGGTAATGAGCTGGATGGGCACGAGGGCAGCTGCTGGGGTCTGGTGTGTTCTCTTTCTTGATCTGAGGGATGTTTTTATGGGTGTTTCCAATGGGAGAACTCTTTGGACCGTACATTCTTATTTTGTGAGCTTTTCTGTGATGTAGTTTATATTTCACAATAAGTAAGGCTAACAAATAAGCAATCAGAATGATTAATCCAGAGTAATGGTAGCTCTTGGTGAGTAGCTTCACGAGAGTGATGAGTGGTGGTGGTCGGATTGTGTTTGGTTAAGAAAGTAAAACAACAAAATCTGGAAATGCAGATCATTTTCTTCATATTGGCGGGAAATAGGAAGAGATAATTTGGCCTTTTGGAGTAGGTAACCTTTAAGTTAGTAATAATCCTAAACTAAATGCCCTTAGTTAAAATTTATAACATATGCAAGTAAACAGAAGTAAATTACAAATAATTGAACAAAACGTTGTTAAAACTCATGGTGACAAGTGACTTTTTTTCTTAAACAGATTTTTGAAAGCTTTGTTCATAGCTGCTATTTAATGTTAATCTAATGAATGATTCTTAGAAATTTGGAATTATAAAAAGGGACTAACTACTTGAAAAAGTGAATAAACTAAAACACAAGCAACTCAAACATGTATCAGTAATCATTTGCCTTTAAGGGGCTGGAATCTTTGGTGTATTGGTATTTTTTAGTTTTAGCACAGTATTTGCACTTTGTAATGTTTTTGATATGGCAAATTACAACACATTTACTTACCTTCATGAAAACCCCAATTTTGACATCCACACTAATGTCCTCCTGATGAGGCCAAGGAATGTTACGAATTAGAGGGAACTTTTAAGGTATCATTTAACTTGTTCATTTCAGCACCCAGGTCACACAGTGATTGGAAAGCCACAAATGCCTGGGTCTCTTGCTTCTCAGTCCTGTGACAATTTCCCTCCTGCACCTTTAAGCTCGAAGATCACATCTTTGTGTGGCAGAAGATTCCAAGCAGTTCCTATGGTTTTGTTATAATGGAATTTGGTCTGTGCCAGCAACTAAAATGTTCTGTATTTGGAAATTGTTTTCTTTTAAGTCATAGTTTGAAAACACTGAATACTTCATAAAGTGTTATTTATAGTTAGTTTTGGGGTGGTATCATTTATTTAAGGAGAATTCATTTCCTTTGAGGAATGTGATCGGAAAATGTCTTGATTAATGGAAATTCACTGTCAATGCAACTCGTAATGCAAGCTTAAGTTCTGAGACAGGAGATCAGCTGCGTAATCTTGTCAGCGTCCATAACAACATGAGCACATTTATGTTGCCTCATTTCAGAATCTCAGATATCTTTGTGGATGGCCAAGGCTTCTGTTCTCATGGTAGAGTGAGGAAAGTAACCCCTGGCTGATCAAGGGGGTGGGTCCAGGGCTGTATTCTCAGATAAACCCTCCTTCAGAGAGCTTATTCTTAGTGTGCCCTTCTCATAGGAAACATTCCCTCCTTGAGCAGCACTGTCCCTTGTGACATCTTGTATGATGCAGGGAGCAAATTCTCAGTTTAGCTCTTACCAGGATTGTTCTTTTAACCAGTGATTCTGTTGTAAGGGCTACATTTCCCAAACTGAGGAGAACATTGTATCCAGGGAGTCTGCAAATCTTTATAGCTGTTGACCTTGTAAGTGACTATCAATGACATCTTCTAATTTATCACTTCACTGAGCTACTTTCATTATCTGTAACTCTCAACCCACTTAGATCTAGTCAACTTTGTGATATCAGTCCCTGTGTCTGAGGACCAACTCCTCTATCAGACTGTAGGTGTTTTGAAGACATGTTATGAGGCTGGGTAACCTTTGTGCACCCCAGTGCACCTAGAATGATGATAGGTACACACTAAGTTATTAATAATTACAAGTTAAGCAAAAGCTAATGTTTTCATTAAAACATTTTCTTAAAAGCCTTATTGCTTTTTTGTTTCTGTATGTCCAAGGGTAGTTAACTTGCTTTTTGTGCTCTGGACAATATTTGGCGGTATGACTATAAATAGCTTCTCTTCCCCTGGCCTCAGTGGCCTCTATGTGCCTTTATTCTAGAAAGCTGAATTTGCAAGGTTTCCCTTGACACCATTCCTGCAATGTTCCGTCTCTCTCACCAGGAGCATGGCCTTCTGTAACATCTCCTATTTCTTCTCTTCTAGGGTAAAAAACATTTAGCACCGTCTTGAAAATTGTTTTCTGTGAACGTTTATTTTAAATGATGTTACTATTCCATAGGAGGCGAAATACAAAAACACAATAGAGGAACAATATGCAAAATAAATACAAACATCTGGGCAAAATGTAGTGGCATGCCAGCTCAAACATATTTTTCTGTTGTTAGTGTCTGCACAGTTTGTCTCTGGCTTTAATATTCATTTATGTGCCTATAATGCTTCCAGGCACAGTAAAAGAGCCCCAGGGCGTGGCTAACCTGAGGGCCCTTAGAGGCTTCCTGCAGGAAATTGCAGCTTTGCCTCTTACTGGCGGCCAGAGGTGGCTGTTCTCACTGGAGCTCTCACCCTTCAAGCCAGAAATGGGATTACCCCTGGGAACTCATTACCTCCTGTCAGAGGGTCGTTGATTTTCCTCTCTTTAATCACCTCTCAACTGCATAGATTTCACAAAACAGTAGAGAGAGAAATAGATACATTTGACAGGTAGGTTTTGAGGAAATGAACACGTAAATTGTATCTATGGAATTCAGGAGGCACGGTTCCCATGCCTCTGAGGACCTCATTTCCACATCAGCACTTGGTTATCTGAGTGACTACTTTACTCATGTGTGGAGAAGCCTGTTTCTCCTTGCAGGTTTATCTTCTTGATTTATCGTAAACATTTTAAAACTATAAGTAACTGTAATTGTTTATATTTATATTGACTGGCATTAGTTAAGTTTTGTGCTATTTAACTCTAATTTGCTTTCTTTATTTTATGCTGAAGTTGTTTTTGGCTTTTAGAGAGCTTTACATTTTTCAAGTGCTGATAGACATATAACAGATGATACATTTATCCCCATATATTGATATATGAATATATGAATTTATATTTATATATATTTATATATGAATATATTCTATATTAGGAATATGCTACATGTAATTCATATATATATATGAATACTTCCATTAACATTAATATATTAATATTCTGTTAACATTAACATTAGCACTGTGAATCTAAAAAAAAAAAAAAAAAGATAACATTAACGCCATGAAACTGGTATGGCAGATTTTACAAATGTGGAAACTGAGACAGAAGTTTTGTGATTACTGTCACCCAGCTGATGAATGACAGTGTTCCTACTGAGATGTGAGGGTTAAGATTCAAAACGCAGTGTACCTGTGCCATCTCCTGCCAGAATTCTCTCCTGCTATTCTAAAGATGGCATGTGCTTCCGCTGTTGGTCTGTGCCCACCCAGATTTTTCTCTCAGTCAGTCGTGAGATGACCCATTTTCTAAGGCTCAGTTCAAGTTCACCGCCTTCTTGAAAGCTGTCCCTGACAAAACCGTTGTAGAGGTGTTTTTCTATAAATACTTGTTATTTTTGCCACTTATTTTGTATTTGCTCCTATGTTATTTTGTGTAGTTATTTGACTATGCCAAATTAGATAGGTGGGGAGATAAGGTGAAAAACATGGGCTTTGGGCTCAAATCTTGACTGCTACTTACCAGCTTTATGGCACTTTTTTGTCTCTGTTGACTCATCTGTAAAATGAGGATTTTATTAATTCGTTTAAAAAGTATTTGTTAATGCCTACTATATTCCAGGTGCACACATTTGTGAAAAAGATTCAACCGGGCTCCTGCGTGGCTCAGTCGGTTAAGTGTACAACTCTTGGTTTTGGCTTAGGTCATGATCTTATGGTTTCGTGAGTTCAATGCATCGGGCTCTGTGCTGACAGCATGGAGCCTGCTTGGGATTCTTTCTTTCCCACTCTCTGCCCCTCCCCCACTCATGCTAGCTTTGTCTCTCAAAATAAATAAATAAACTTAAAAAAAATACAAAAAAAATGTGAGGGAGACAGACTAACAAATAATCAAGACATTGTAAACAAGTGTGAAATGATACTAAAAATAAAACCAGGTGATAAAGTGGTGACTGTGAGAAAGGTTTACATTAGCTAGGGTGGTCTTGAAAAGTCTCTATGAGGAAATTGATACTTTATCCTGAGACTTGATTGATGTGTAGAGTTAGTCTTGCAAAGACCTGATGAAGAGTTCTCCAGGCAGGAAGACCTGGAAGTGTGAAATCCCCCAGGTTTGAGATATCTTGGAGGAACAGAGGGAAGGCCAGAACAGTTGGGGTATAGTGAGCAGGTGCTGTGATCAGATGTAGGGGGTGAGATGGCTGAGAAAGGGAAGGATCAAATCATAGGGGGCCTGTGGTATTAGTAAGGAGTTTGGGTTTTATTCTAATTGCTATAAGAAGTCAACAGAGAGGATAACAACCGCCCCCCCCCCTACTTTTGGGAATGCTGAATAGGTTGACACAGAAAAGCACTTAGCTCAAATCCTGATGTTAAGTGTTCAACATATTTTTATACCACCTTCACATATACTTTATTATTATAACTACACCATAAGCTCCTTAAATGCGGGTCTACATGTCATACTACCGCATTGCCTACACAGTGTGGCACACTGTGACATAGAAAACCTGACAGGGTTCTTTAGATGTGAGTGGTGGCCTAGTGTGCTGTTCAGAAATAGCCTTTCTGTATAGAGACATGCACTGTTCTGAGAAATTCAATCAATACACGAGGTTATCCGATGAGTTCCGTAACAGCAACTCGCATATAGTGGAGTGTGCAAGTATGCATATTTCTCTCCTCAATCTATATTTAATGGCCAATCTGGAAAAACATTGACTTTTATATGATTACCTGAGAGAGAGATGGAGAGAGAAAGAGAGGGAGAGAGAGAAAACAATAACACAAGTATAAGGGATGAAGGCTCCCTTTACTATTTTGGAAGGGAATGTCTTCAGAAAAGTCTTTTTCTTTCTTATTTGCCACACCATCTGCTTTTCAGATAAGCAGAACTAGGGAGTCCTTTATTGAGATACATACTGTTACTTAGACCCTGAGAGTTTATTTCTTTTTGGAAATGCCAAAGCATTTGAATTTTTCTGTGCTTCAGAGCATGTATTATTTTTTTTCTTTCTTACAGAAGAGATAGAAACCCATCTATCTGGGCTTCCTGGTAAAGGTTTCGTCCTGAAAGATAGCTTCCCAAGAGCCATTTGTCACCGTTTCTATGCATAAGAAGTGGGAAGATTCTTACACTTTTCCTTTGTATGTTCACATTCAGATCACTCACTCAGGGACATGCACTGGTTTTTAAATTGTCTTCTGTTTGGAATTAAAGACGCCTCTTGGGTTTTATGCAACTTCAAAACTGAGCCAATTTAGCTCACTCCTGAATTGGTGGCCCTTTTTGTTGTCTCTCCTCATTTTCTTCATAGAGGGTCACCTTCAGATGATTAATAAGTACACTGCCTTCAGCTTCAAAATACATCATTTAAGAACATTTGTTTGATTTTCAGTCATCTAGTACCTTTCAAAGTAATCAGCACAAAGGATAGAACTTTAATAAGTTAAAGGCAAATCATTATTTGATAAAATTCTCTTTTCACTCCTGTAAACCTTCAAGTTTCGTATTTCTTTTTGACAAAACTGTCAAATAAAATCCAACAAGAAGATAGGAGCAGAACCATGAAATCAAAACTGCTTTTATTCCTTTGATTTGCCCAGTCTTTAATAGTAAGTGGGATGTAGCTTTTGTTTCCCAACACAAATGGAAATTTTTTGAGAGTACAGATCATGCCACATATTTCTGTTTCCTCCATTAGGGCCAAAACCTGGCTAGATGCTCAACACACACATAGTAAGCTGATTAGAACACTTGAGCCATTAAACTTGCATTGTTGTTTGATGCCTTCCTCCTGCATCTTAAAACCTTAAGATATCCCACTGAGCCCTTGAATTTGGCACAATGCAAGAGAAGATGGAGTACTAACAGAGCCTTATCACTTATATGCTTCTACTCTGCTGCACTTGTGCTGTTAATTCAGGCCCTCCAGAAGAAAGCATATGTACTCTTTTAGAAAAAAAAAAAAAAAAAGGAAGACTCTGAAAGTGAGAATTCAAACGAGGATAGCTTAATTTCATTCTCTCCAAAATCTGTGAAATACAAGACAGCATTCTTTAAAGCTTTTTACTGAAGGCTAAGGGTGAGATAGTAGTGATGTTTTGATGTCTAGAACATCGACTGTTTTTCTTTCTAAGCTTTTGCAACAAGGATTATGGATAACAGTGAAACAGATGATACTTTGTAGACTAAGGTCTTGTGAAAACAAAAATATATGATTCACTTCTGTTAGGTATATTATGAAAGATGTGACAGCAAACCATTAACCTGCAGCCATTTCTCATGAGGATGAGAGAGAGCTGGTCTGAGGCAGGTGTTTTGAACTGTAAGTCCTGAATCTTCTCTCTGGATTGAGAAATGCTCTGTATTGGACGTAGTTTCTTGCCATAAGTCTCAAAAATTAAGCTATGTACCCCTCCCAAATCTTAGCTACTCTTAGGAAGTTTTTGGATCTATATGAATGAATTCCTCTTTATGGGAGAATTACATTGGTTGACAACATGTCAAAGCTGAAAAGAGAGAGGTAGAAGATGTGTATTTAACACTTTGACCTGCTGTGGAATCTGTTGCTTAATTTTACCACCTCAAGAATTTGGAAAGGAAGATCTTGTTTACTGAAAACAACTGTATTAGGAACATTGTTTTAAGAGTTCGGTATACTAATGATTGTTTAGAGCCTTTTATTTATTTATTTATTTATTAATTTTTTAAAAATGTTTATTTATTTTTGAGAGAGACAGAGACAGAATGCAAGTGGGTTGGAGCAGAGAGAGAGGGAGGCACAGAATCTGAAGCAGGCTCGAGGCTCCAAGCTGTCAGCACAGAGCCCGACGCGGGGCTCGACTCACAAGCTGTGAGATCATGACCTGAGCTGAAGTTGGACGCTCAGCTGACTGAGCCACCCAGGCGCCCCTGTTTAGAGCCTTTAAAACTGGCAAAAGTAACTTTAAATAATGAATACTCAAGATTGCTAAGAGGTTGAAACTGATATTCCTGTACTTTTGTGGTAGATTGTTTTCCACCACAAATTGGAAAGCAGTCTGGCATATGGATTGAAAATAAAAACATTGATAGTCTTTTTTTCAGGATTTCCATTTTTTAGTGGAAATAATTGGAAGCAAGAGACAAATGCACAAAAATTTCATTGAGGTCGTATGCATAATTATAAAAGCAAAACAAAATGAACTCTAAATGAGCAATAGTTGTGGAATGCTTATTCAGGTTAGGATACCTTCATTCAGTGGCCTTCAAAATAATGGTTAAGTACCAATAAAAACATGGTAAAAAATATTCTTATACAATTAGTGAAAGAAGGCTGACTCTTAAATTATTCCAGTATTACAACTATCAAACTGGTTTGAAAGAAATGTATTAAAATTATAATATTAGTTATGTTTGGGTAATGGTATTATTTATTTATTCAGCCAATAAATAGACTATGTAAATCACATATATTCTCATGTAATCCTCATACAAATTTTTCATTGGTATTCTATTTTAGAATAGTATGTAGGAAAATACATAAATAATAAGATGCTTTATGCCAGAAACTTAGTGTTCAGGTTTATTGTTCAGGCATCATTCCAATACTTTGGATACTGAAGATATGCTCGGGTCTTTATTTTTCCTTGAAAATGTATCAATTTATCAATGGCATGACTAGGGACTAAAGTACATGAAGGTTCTTTCAACAACCCAGAAAATCTGCATTTCAGATACTAAGGTTATAGTTCCAGTCAAAAGTTCTATTATCAAGACAGTTGCTGTTGAGATAGAGAAGACTGAGTGACTTCCATCAATCCTATAGACTTTAAAGGTATGTCCAAGGTGACACTACTACTTAACTTCTCTGTGGCCAATTTCCTCATCTTAAAATGGTGATAATAGTCATAGGGTTGTTCTGAGGATTAAGTAAGTGTGTGTGTGCGTGTGTGTTGTATCTCAAATTTAGAGCAGTGCTTGGCACGTAGGAAGTTGTCAACAAATGGGAGCCAGTACTGTAGTTGTGTTGATCCAGTTGTAACTTCATATGCAACATGCCATCACTTCCCATTATTTGTTCTCCCTATTACTTGATTATATCGTCTGCTTATTCTTCAAACTAATTTTGGCACTAACTACCAAATTTCAGTAAAACAAAGGCAATGAAAATTAAGCTACAATTTTGTAATGTGTCTTCCCATTCATATAGGTCTGGCACATTTTTTGTCTGGTTGATTCCTAGTAATTTTAGATTTGAATTTAGAATTAGATTTTAGATTAGAATTTAGAATTAGAGTTTTTTCATACCATTTATTAATTGGTTATTAGAAGAGTTACTGATTTTGGTTGGATGATCTTGTATCTGGCAACTGTTGTGTGCCTTTGTTTTAGTTCTAACTAGTTTTCTGGTTTATCTCTCTGTTAACTAGTAAACAAGACAGTCTGCAAAATGACTTTTGTTGCCTACCAGCTAATGTTTAATGATTCATCTCTTTTTTTGTCTTTTGCATTAGCTATGAACAATTCTACATAATTACATTGATAATAGATGTCTTTATTTAAAGTGTTTTCAGTGTTAACCTCTTAATGTGTTTATTTGTATTTGATAGATACCATTCATCAATTTATGAGACATTTCATCTATCTTTAATTTTGGTATAATTTATTTGTATTAATTAATTAATTAATTTGTAGTTTTATACCTTTATTTGACAATCAGTGATTGGTTCTTGTCCACATTCACTGTAGATATTTGAAGGTGGTGACAGGTATATAGGTAAACAACATATAGAGCTTGTTGGGTGAATCTTCATCTTTGCTGTGTTTTCTGGAAAACTTCATGTGGATACAGTAAGCAGCATTCCTCATTTCCTTTGGCCCAGACAGCTTTGTTGAGCCTGGTGTCAATGAGCACATCTAGAGTTCCCATCTCCTTTACGGCAAATTTCTGGATCTCTTTGAGTGCACCAGGGGCATGCTTCTTGAAACCCACTCCATGGATGTACTTGAGAATATTGATGGTGTATTATCTGGTCATTACCTTGTTGGTGGCAGAGTGGCCCTTATTCTTCTCACCACTCTTCTTTGTGGGAGCCTTTCTACCTGCTCTGTCTGGGAAGGAAGAGCACAAGGTATTGTAGGAGAGGGAAACCAGTGTGCAAGTACGTAGTGTAATTCTTAAAACTCAAGAACAAGTCTTCAATTTTATCACAGACTTCTCCCTCATGTTAGGATGATCATGTAATTAAATAGTTAACACACAGACTCTTAATACATTTTTTAACATTGGATGACTCTTTTACTTCTAGAATAAATCCTGCTTGGCAATTGAATAATATTTTCTTTTAATATCCTTCTATATTTTGTTCACTCAGATATTATGTTTAGGAATTTTACATCTGTTTTCCAGAAGAGATAAAAATCCATAGTATAGTGCGTGTGTGTGTGTGTGTGTGTGCACGCACACGTGTACATGCATGTGTGTATTACATTTTTCTCACTTTGTGATCAGTTTTGAATTCTTTTCTAGAATCAAATATAAAGTATACTAATCTTCACTTCTTAACTATTGTTTGAAGCCTGTAGTTTTAAAAAAACTTACCTGGAAAGTCATCTGAGAGTATTTTCTGAGGAGAGATAAATCTTTTTTTTAAAAGTTTATTTATTTCTTTTGGGAGAGAGTGAGAGAGAGAGAGAGAGAGAGAAGCAGAGAGAGAAGGAGAGAATCCCAATCAGGGGCTCTATCTCATGAACCGTGAGATCATGACCTGAGCCTAAATCAAGAGTTGGACATTTAACCAACTGAGCCACCCAGACACCCCAGACTCTTAATTTTAAGATGATGTAATAATTCTGATGATAGTCTGATTTCAGATTTTTTTTTGCAAACATTTTTCCTTCATTGGTAAGATTACAGGTTTTATTCTTTGTCTTTGGAATTCACAAATTTTGTTGGATGGCATCTAGATTATATTCCACAATTTACCCTATGCCTACTACAAAACCCTTGGAGAAAATTCAAGTAATTCCTCTCTGAAAATTTGGGACTTCATCAGTTCAAGTAAATTTTCCTGTATTATTTTCTTCATCGTTTTCTACTTCTTACCTCTTTCTTGTTAGGTAGATGTTAGGTCTTCTGGATTGTTCTTCTGTCTCAATATTTCTCATCTTTTTGTTCTGCTGCATTGAAGATGGGAGGGCTTCTCAGCAAGGTCTTGAAGTTCACTAATTCAGCTTTAAGCCTGTATCTTTCTGATTTTTTTACTTAAATTTGTCATTTGAGCAATCTTAGTTTTAATAAAAAAAACCCACTTTGTTGAGGTATGATCGATACACAAAAAGCTCTACATATTTAATGTATACAACTTGGTGAGTTTGGAGGTAAGTGAAACCATCACTGCAATCAATGCCATGAACATATTCAATTACTTCTTTTTTCTAGTATCTTCATTAATTTTTGTGGGTGTAACATCTCTTAAAGTTTCTAAGAATTCTAATTATGTTTATTTTAAACTTCTATGATATATCAACTTTGTTTTTGAAGATGTTAGTTCCTTGGCTTAGTCCAACAACTGTTTTCACATTATTGGCTTTTCTGAAATATTTGTATTTATAATTGAGGTCTGAGATTGGCAAGTAATGATAGCTAGAGATGATTTCCCAGAAAATGTGAAGAAAATAATTCCTTCGGTGAGTGAATTTAAATTCTGTTCATAAAGATTTGGCTGGAGAGAGGGTGCATGGTTGTGACCAGAAGATATTGCTTCTAGATTACTCAAGAGCTTGCTTAATAGATGTAGAGGATGCGTGTTCATAAGGGAACTAGAAGTTACCTGAAGCACCACGTGGTATTATCTTTCTTTTGTCCCAATAACTTCTGTAAAATTCCTTTGGCAGAACTTCCATTTTATTTAGAGAGCTCTTTTTGAGGCATTAGTCAGGAGGCTTAGGTATACTCAGCAGTACAGTAATTTTGCAGCTCACCATTCCACTACCCAATTGTGCTTCTAGTCCCTGCTGTCTTTGATCTTGGTGTTCTTCTTGGATTCTGAGGGGAACACTCACTTCTTTAGTAGTCTTCTCTTGTGCCTTTTTGGTGCTATAGGTTCAGCTCTGTGAGATTTTACCATCAATATGAACCCATCTGCCTGTGTCTTCTAGAAATTCCCCACTGTTCTGGTCTGTGGCTGGCACCCTTCCCAGGTTTCTCGTGCTACCATGGATTCATTTTTATTTTTAAATCTCTTGTGTTCTTTGAGTGGCATCCTGGGAAGTAGGAAAGATTAATACATATGCTCAGATATCCATCACAAAGCAGAAAAAAACTCAGTTTTTAGTATTAGCACAAAAAAAATTTCTTAGTTCTGAGGAGTCAGCATAGTTTATTTTACAAAATGTGTCATTTTTCTTTTAGTTTAAGCTTTGAAATATTGTTTCAAAAATATTAAGTGTCAGGTACTGTGCCACGTGCTTTGCACACATTTTTCAATATCTTAATAACTGTAGAAATTCAATATTATTTTTCGGGGTGCCTAGGTGGCTCAGTCGGTTAAGCATTAGAATCTTGGTTTCAGCTCAAGTCATGATCTCACGGTTCCTGGATGGAGGCCCACAGCAGCTCCTGGGCTGATGGTGTGGAGTCTGCTTGGGATTCTTCCTCTCCCTCTCTTTCTTCCCCTTCCTTCCCCCTCCTCCCTCTCTCAAAATAAATAAATAAACGTTAAAAAAATTAAAAAAAAAAGAAATCAAGTTATTTTTCTATTTTACAGATTAAAAAGCAAATGCCTGGGAAACTTGAACCAGTAAATGATTTTAATCAACCCAATGCTTTCCAAAGCCATATTTTTCAAAAGAATAAATTAATTTAAATATAGGACACTGGAGACTTCATAGCATTACTTAAAATGTTAAGTTTTATGGTTTCATAATTTGGCTAAAGACTACAGGTGTATGTAATATTTTCCACATCACAGATTTCAAAGAAGACATTAAATATTTGCATTGACTTTGGAAGAGATTGTCTCAATCCACTAAATGTTTAATTTCTCCAATTATTTCATTCTGGTGTCCATTTTCCTTATCCCTTCGGAGACAGCAATCACTATAATACATTACTAAAGGTATGTGTTTATCAACATTTATATCTATATGTCTATCATTGTTGTGTTGGCAACAATTATTTCCATGATCTAAGTATCAGCTACACATCTTTCTGTGGAATAAAGGTTTGGCCATAGTATGATAAACATTTCTGAAAAATAAACACACAACAGTTCAATGATCATAGTCATGAATAGGGACGAAGAACGGGGGCACTGAGCATTTTTGGTCCCCTTGTAACCTTAAATACTTGCTTATCTTTTTAACAACTCGTCTGTGGTCATTTATAATTCAGAGAGTTTAGTCCAGTAAATTTGTTCAGGTTGCATTAATGGCCACAGAGGTCTGAGGAGAGAAAAATTACTTACGTTTATTGAAATAAGGAAAAATGTAAAACTCTAGCTCATTATTTAAACAAAAAGATGAAACTATTTATTAGCGATGTGAGTAAAATTATGTTAATTATCTAATGCTACTGACATCATTTAAGTGACAAAAGAATTCTTTAAAATGCTTTAACATTGTGTAACTTGCTGTCACTCCTTATGGATTTGAGTTTTAAGAATGGTCCAAGCGACTTTTTATATTTCTCTGTAACTTACCTTTGATAATTGCCACTTGCCAAATCATGAAATTAGAATAGATGCTGTTCTTATATGCTCTGTGAAAGAAAGGGTGACAAAAATACATCATCACCACCCCCATCCACAAAACAGTTAACTTTATTTTATTTTTAATTGATATTATTTCACTTGAGACAATTAAATATGCACAGACAACATTGTGTCTTAATTTAGTTATTGTACACAACTTTATCTATTTTCTGGCCATTTTTGGCCATTTGCATAGTCTTTTTGGGGGTACAGTTGGTATTTAGACCGTAGGGATAATTTCCCCCTTTTTTCTTCCTCCCTTCTTTCTCTCCCTCTCTGCCTTCTCTCTCTCCTTCTCTCCTTTCTCTCTTCACTTCTCTTCCCCCCTCCTCTACCCTCCTCCCTTCTCCCTTTCATTATTATTATTTTTTCTTTCTAGTTGTCATCATTATATTATAAATCGAAGTTGTAATGTATAGATAGAGAGTTTAGGTCTATCTTCTAAATTTATCTGAGGCTAGGCTAATAATCTTGTCGTTATCACCTTTTGTAGCTTCTTTAAGCAACTAAGCTCTTTTATTTTTTCCTCTATTCTCCATTTGGAGTTGCTATTTATGTGAGTGCTTATCATACTTGGCATATGTTCCCAGTTTTTTTTTTTCTAATTCACTTACTCAGACTCCTAATTAGTGGTGAATTACTCCTTCGTTTTATCACCTGATTCTTGAAGGAAGCAGCCTATTCTGGAAATGTTTAAAAGTAAATGGAAATCAAAAAATTGTGTGAAAATGAATTCATGATTTAACTCAACTGATGAGAGTATTTGTCTTAGCTGCTTAAAGTTCGGGTTGTTTTCTAATCATCCTTGTTTTTAATTTAATACCTTTAAATTCTGAAGAATGGATACATCCCTACCCATTTCTAGTTATACTGAAGCCAGAAATGAGAGAAAAATAATTTTCAGCTGCAAAAAGTTGCTACTTTATATTTTTGTATAGATCTGTAGGGAAGCTTCTTATAACAGAGGGATCAAAAGTTGACCCAAACTGGGGAAACTGAATTAAGTCTTAATGAAGCCTAAATTAAATGCAAATATAATTGTATTTGAACCACCTCTTGAAATAAAAGGATTCTTGACAATGAAAATTTATTTTATATTTTTTATTAAAAACATAGTCCACATTCACTATAAAAATTTTGTAAAATAGGGGAAAATATAAAGGAAAAAACATCTCACTGCCAATAGATATTTACTGTAACTTTTTGACATTGATTTTCTATATCTTTTTGGCACATGGATGTTTGTGCACAAATATACACATATTTTAATTTTTTAAAAAATGTTTATTTTTGAGAGAGAGACAGTCAGAGCATGAGCAGGGGATGGGCAGAGAGAGAGGAAGACACAGAATCCAAAGCAGGCTCCAAGCTCTGAGCTGTCAGCACAGAGCCCGATGCGGAGCTCGAACTGGCAAACTGCGAGATCATGATCTGAGCTGAAGTCGGACGTTAACCGACTAAGCCCACCAGGCATCCCTACACATGTTTTAAAAACATGTTTTTAAAAAACACATGTTTTACGTATGTTTAAAAAAAAGCACACTGTATATCGTTTAAACTTTAACAAATTTATCAATTTTGTTGGCTCAAATGGAGCTAAGATCATTTTTTAAAATGTGCTGAAACCTGGCATCAAACTAATCTCTGAATTAAAAATTTATTTCAAACTGATCTGTTACAGAAGAATTTTTAAATCCTCGAGTATGCTTCTAAATCTCTCATTAGTTGCTTCATATCACTTTAATTTGTAATCATTGGGGGAGAAGCGATAGATTCCCCTGTGTATTTCGTTATTGAAATCGTAATTTTATTCCTTAATTTGAAAAGCTCCAATAACCTTTACTATTGAAGAAAGTTTTAAGCTCATTCTAAAGAAATCTCTCTAACTTTGCTGCTATGAAATTGTTTTAAGTAGAAACAGAAGCTATTAACAGAAGTTAATAGCTGCAGTGGGTGATCCATTTTGACTAAGCCACTCTCAGGAATAGAGGCAGATTCAAGGTTGCTGGGTCTGATTTGGAGGGTCTTCTTTTTTTTTTTTTTTTTTAATATATGAAATTTATTGTCAAATTGGTTTCCATACAACACCCAGTGCTCATCCCAAAAGGTGCCCTCCTCAATACCCATCACCCATCCTCCTCTCCCTCCCACCCCCCATCAACCCTCAGTTTGTTCTCAGTTTTTAACAGTCTCTTATGCTTTGGCTCTCTCCCACTCTAACCTCTTTTTTTTTTTTTCCCTTCCCCTCCCCCATGGGTTTCTCTTAAGTTTCTCAGGATCCACATAAGAGTGAAACCATATGGTATCTGTCTTTCTCTGTATGGCTTATTTCACTTAGCATCACACTCTCCAATTCCATCCACGTTGCTACAAAAGGCCATATTTCATTCTTTCTCATTGCCAAGTAGTATTCCATTGTGTCTTCTTTAAGAAAAAAATTATATTGCACTTGGCAACTGTAATGAAAATATATGTTTGTAAGTACATTGCTATGGCCACTTCCAGAGTCTTGGAAGGAGCCCCTGTAAATGAGGAGCTTCTGATGCTTAAGGCTTCATTAGCTCCATGTTAAATTTTCCTTGGCTCAGGAGTTAACATTAGTTTTCATTTGAGAAGCATAGTTACATTTCACAACACTATGTTACTGATTGTAGATTTGTAGGTACTTATTTCAATGGGAAGAAATGGTGGGAAGAGCTGGGCCTGTACAGAAGGTTCTGCAGGCTAAGACTAACAGAGGAGCTTTTATGTGCCTGAACCTTCAGGTGATGGCCTAGTGGCCATATTATTGATGCATTATTATTTCAGGTTCAGAAGTCACAAAAGGCAGTCTAAACTGGTAGCCAAACAAGGAGAAGGTCAGAAGCTGAAACAGAAGTCCCTATCTCAGGAGCCAAGAAAGTAACCAGAAAGGCAGCCCTTGGTGAACACAGGTGCTGTTGCCCATGACCATCTGGGTTCAAGTGATCAGAGATGGGATAATATCGACCCATGATGTGACAATGAGCCTGGCATATGCTGAGGATATTCTTGAGTAAGACGACTTTCCAAATTTTAAATTATGGAAAGAGAACATGATTTGGAACCAAAAAATCTGCATTTGAGTTCACTTGTTGCCTCTTAATAGCTGTGTCATCTTGGGCAAGATTCAGTTTCCTGAAATTTAGTGGCTTAAAGTAACAAAGTTAAGTTTTTTCATGAATCTGCATTTGGGTGGGGTTCAGTGGGGACAGCTTGTCTCTTCTCGAGTTGGCATCAGATGCAGTGGATCAAAGGCTGGAGGCTAGAATGATCTGGGACCTTGTTCACTCACTGGTCTGGTGATTGATGCTGGCTGTCTGCTAGGACCTCTGGCTGTGGCTGAACATCTACACATGCTGTCTCCACATGGCTACTTGGCGTCCTCATGGTGTGGTAGCTGGTTTCCAAGGGCAAGTATCCCTAGATAACCAGGCAAAGCTGAATCACACTTCTAGCTTGGCTTCAGAAGTCAAACAAGGTCATTTCAAGGGGGAGAGAACACAGACTACATTTCTCAATAGAGAAGTGCCAATGTCATTCTATAAGACAAACGTGTCAGTCTCTTTAGAAAATACAATCTGCCACAAGAATAATAATAACACATATTTATTGAATACTTAATTGACATCAAATGTTAAGTGATTTACACACATATATTGCCTCATTTAATTTATCACGAGAACACTCAGGTTGGTGCTGTTATTGTCTTGATTTTATAGATGACGAAAATGAGGCATTGTGAGTTTTACATCAAGAGTCAAGATTTGAACCCAGGTTTCTAGAGTTCATGCATTCTCAATCCTCAAATAGCAGAATGTTTTCAGAATTAAATAAGATAATATACCTGAAAGAACTTTGTGAATTATAAATTTGCTATGCAAATTTAGTCATTTTAAGAAAAAAAATTTGGGGAACATTTTCAGAAATATTAATAGTTAAGATTTAGTACAGTATACATGTGTCTGAGTAGGTTACAAAATTAATTTAATAAATGATAATAGAATGGAATTTTTTGATGTTTTTTGATGTTTCCAGAAGGTAAAACCTCTGAGAGTCCTCTTTTCTCTTGTACCCACTGATCATTCTGTTCCCTACTCTAGCATCTTTGGCCATGCCCTGTATTTCCATTATGGAATCAGAGAAGGTTAAAGCTATGATAAGCCTTAGGTTTTATATGGACCAACTCCCTTATGTATTCCTGGAATTTTTAGTTGTGACTTCTAGAAACTTAATGACCTTTCAGAATAAATAATAATATGGAGTGTTTTTTTTCTCTGATGTTTTCATTTGAGTTGTTTATACAACCCTAAAGAGTGACAGAATTGAGGTGAAAGACTTTTTATTTTATTTTGGAGGTTAAATATTTAGGTTGAAATGTTCTTTTTGTCACCCATTAATATTTAACCAAATGGTAATATGTGTGTAGCACAGGAAGGAAAACAGAAGATAACATTCCTCATGATCCTACAGCTTGCATTGCATGAGAAGCAGCCACCAGAAACAGTGACTGGTTTCAAACTAGCAGAGGCTTATGATTCAGGATATATGGATTTATTGAAGTGTAGTTGTTTCATTAAACAAGACCAAGAAAGCCCATGTGTGTATATGAGTGTACGTGTGACAGGGAAATTAATGTCAATTACTCTTTTCAACACCACTCCCCATCTGTTCCACTTGAAGCTTACAGGGAATAGGTTGTTGGCAGGACAAAGCCAGGACTTTCCTTGGGGTGTTTCTGTAGTATGCTGAGAGAGGCTGCAAAGAGTAACCTGGGAAGGTGGCAAGGATGTGGTCCCTGGTTCCCCTCGAACTGAACCTCAAACTTCGTTGCTACTTAAGTTTGGCCACTCCATGCCTGTTTGGGACAGAAGGTCATGTTTGAATGATAACTGCATGTTGTTAAAGGTCTTAAACTCTAGTCCAGGACTGTCTTGTATGGCCAGCATTAGGGTCACCATATTGCAGAAGCTTCTTCTGCAACAGAAAGGGCCCCGATTGATTTTTTGTGTGGGTTGGGGTTTTCTGACTCCTGAGGGAACTTGGGTTATCAGTTTAGGATCATGGTTTGTCTGGAACCCAGATGCTTAAAGCTAAAGTCACAGATGCCAGGAGCTTTTTTTTTTTTTCTTCTTTTCCTATCCAGAGCAAAAAGATCAGTTAGGGCACAGGCATCCATTTTGCAATCTAGACATTTCTGGTGGTCAGACTGTAAGATTTCAGGTATATTGGCTTTAGCAAGGCAATTATGGGAAGAGAAATGTTGGCTGTCGATATTCAATCCTGATGCTGCTTCAGTGTATAATTAGGATAATTCAGGTAACTAGAAGTCATGGAGAATTCTACCGTAATATAGTTGAATTATACTGCTATGGCTCAAGATTTTGAGAACAAGTTAAAAAAAAGGGTTGATTATATTTGCACTGTTGTTTCCTAAGGCTCTAGAGTTTAGTTTTCCTCTCTTCCCCATCCCTTTCTTCTCCCTTTCTTCCTACCTTCCTCCCTTCCTCCCTCTCTTCCTTCTTTTTTTCAAAGAAAAATACAAAGAACTTTATAAGGCATTGTATCAGTCAGTGCACTTATTAGTTATGACATTTATGTTTTAAATGTAAATAAGCAATAACGGAAGTAAATCATAAAGTTTTTTTAAAGAATAACAGGTGATGAATATATCATAGTCAAGAGAAAGTAAATGTTGAATAGTTGAAAATGAATTTGTTTGGTTTTATATTTTTAAAGTTTTTTATATTTTCATGGTAGTTAACTCCCAATACTATGTTAAGATTTAAAGGAAACATTGTGATAAGCTATTTTTTCCCTCAATGAACTCACCTTCTACTATATTTTATTAATGATGAAGTTATTCGGTGTTTTCAGAGGTAAAGCTTTAGATAATCTTATTTTCCGTATTAAATCAACATTAATTTCACTTAGAAAAGTCTAAGAAAGGAGGCAATTAATTTCTGCGAGGTTTAATATTAAGAAGCAAGAGATTTTACCCAAGCTCAGACTGTAATGTTGTGCAGAAATGCATTTGTTGGGCTAAATTCTTTCTGAAGTTCCTTCTAATTACATGAAAGAAATAAATATATGAGTAAAAATGTATCTGCTGTCATGCTCTTCAACTTTCTCATTAACTAATTCTTCTTAGAGTGGAATTATCACTGTTATCACTACTGATGAACTCAGATCAAAATTGTTGCCACTTTTCTAGCCAGCCTAGAGTAAACTGAAGGCCCTAGTGAGCTCTTTCCCCCAAGGGCTATTGTTTCTCCCTAGAAGAAAGTTAGCTTCATAATAACTCTATGAAGACATTATATATTGTTTCCAGAATTAGAAAAAGTAAACACTGTCTACTCTTCTAAGTAGCTATTTAATCAATTAAAACTTGGGAACTGGGAGGACAGCACACATTTCATTGATTATTTCATTGAGCAGTGGCTGAGAATAAATGTGTTCCCACTGCCACAGAATGCTATGATCTTAAAGTAAATTTCAAGACTAGTTTTCTTCCCCTACATGTCACTTTTTGCATGTGTGGAGCATTCTGAACGGTAATGTACAATTCTATTTTATAGGGCTATGTGGTAGAGAGATTGCTGTCCCCAAAATGAGGAGCCCTAGGTTTTGATGTGGTGCTGCCACTAAATTTCTTTGTCACCATGGCGATTTTCTTCATTTTTTTGAAGTCCACTTATAAAATAAGGGTTAGAGATAAGGTAATCTCTAAGATTCCCTGTGCTCTAAAATTATATACATAAAATATTATATATATAAAATGCTAAAGGGCAGTGATATATACCTCCTGAATTCCTTTGGGACTTGTAATCCAATATAATCATATTTCAATGGGATAAAGAGTTTTTATCAGGCAGACTAATCATATAGTTGCTACATGAATTGGTCCATACTCGTGAGTTGTCCAACAAGTTATTGAGTTGAAACATTGCCCATGCACTGAACTGGACAAAGGTGATACAGACGTGGCCCTTACCTTCACAAGTATACACAGTAATGGGGTATACAGGCATTAAGCAAATAGCCACACCAATATATATATATATATATATATATATATATATATATATATATATTGTTACACATTTATCTATATCTCACCATAAGTGCTATGAAGGAAATAAACAGGGTGTGGTGATGGAGCTAACATGGGGGTCACTTTATATCAGGTGGTTAGGGAAGATGTCCATGAGTAAGAGACAGAGCTGAGAAACTCAAACCTGAATGATGAAAAAGAAGTAAGTCTAACAAAGATGGAGGGAAGCAAATGAGTCAAGGTTCTGAGCAAAGAGAGATTTATACATTTGACAACAAAAAGGGGTCCCATGTGGCTGCAGAAATGACTGGTAAAGTGGTAAGAAGTGAAGTGGGCATGGCAGGAAGCAGGAGGTCACACAGGGCCATGTGACTTTTGGATTCCATCCTAAGTGTCAGGGGAAACCACTAAGGAGATCTGAGCCAGTAAATGAGTTGATCCAATTGTGTTTAAGATAGCCATAATTTCTGGGTTGAGAATGGATTGGAGAGAAATAAGAGTGTCTTTTACACAGAAGACTTACAGTAGTCCTGGAGACAGAGACGATGAAGACTGGACTAAGGTAATGACAGTGGATAGATTCAACATAGATTAAGGAACCGATAGGTTATAGGTGAGAAAGAGTAAGGAAATCACATGGTTACATTTTTTAAAGCAATTTTTTTAATGTTTATTTATTTTTGAGAGAGACGGAGACAGAATGCGAGTGGATTAGGGGCAGAGAGAGAGAGGGAGATACAGAGTCCGAAGCAGGCTCCGGCTCCGAGTTGTCAGCTCAGAGCCTGATGTGGGGCTCGAACTCACAAGCTGTGAGATCGTGACCTGAGCCGAAGTTGGAGGCTCAACCAACTGAACCACCCAGGTGCCCCAGGCATGGTTTCATTTTTAATGTGCATATAAATATATTTAAATTAGTTTCCATTAAAGACGACTTTTTAGTGTATTGTTCACACATAGTTATATGCATGTATGTGTCTGTGTATGTATGTATTTGGAATTGTCATACATTTTATTGTTTATTCCTCTCTTATTCTTTTTTTTTTTTTTTAGTTAACTACAAAGACCTATAATTACTCTTGTATTAGAATGGGTCCAAGGAACAGACAAATGTGTAAGATATAGTATTAATGCTTTAACTTTCTGGTCTTTCAGAATCAAAATACTTAGCTTCTTTAAAACCAAGTACAGCTTTTCCTTCCTTGGGGAAGCCTTTCCTATTCTTGCCAACAGAGTGTGGATACTCTTTCCTCTGGCCTGCACTTCAGCACCATCCACGTGATGCAATCATGCCTTTGCATGTCTGATTCTTCCAGACCTGAGTTTATCTAGTGCATGGACTCTCTTCTATTCATTTGTTTGCCTGTAAGTGCATGGACTCTCTTCTATTCATGTGTTTGCCCATAAGTGCCTCCCTCTGCCTGACACACACATGCTAGAAGATAACTGAACAACAAAGAGATCATATCCATTCTTGGGATGTGGTACTTATCTTTCTATGTTCCCTCGTGATGGTAGGAAAATGGAGATCAGAGAGTTGCTTATTTGAGTTTCTACATGTCTGCTATCATTTCTCTATAATAAGTCAGAGATATTGGATGGTTGTGATTTGGCTGTCATAGATCTTGGCAAAGTGTCATAGGAAGAACTTAATCAACAGTTCCTGTGTGGTTCATCAACTCAAAGCTCTTCAAATTGAAAGGCAGCTCAGAGGAAAGCAAGCCTGCAAAGCATTCACTCTGCACTGCAATGTGATAGCCCAAGCTTACCTAAAATGCTTGATTCCCAATATGGGCTTCTTACAAATAATGTTTCCTTTCTTGGTTTTTAATGGTGAAAATGGATGATGATTTCATATCAAAATGAGAAACTGGACCATGACACATTTTCAGTTTTCAGCTATTAAATTATATATTGTGTTAACACATAGGGATAAGGAAACAGATACCACATATGGATAAAGGAAATTACAGTGGATGATTTCTACTCAGATTCTTTGCAAACTCTTCATATTTTATTTATGTATGTTTTAACTCTAGCATTACCATTAACTGTATCATCTTTGTTTGTCATCTCATTAAATGCCCATCCAGTTCCCTCTTGGTAGTCTTCTTGTCAAAATGTACTGTGAAGATTTTAAATAACAGATGTAAAGAATTATTCACCATCAGTGCGTGCTTGCATATGATCCAAGGATAACCACAGGAAAGTACCCGAGACCCAGTGTGCTGTAGAATTAAGAAGTCGCCTTCTGTGTACTGCTCTGCTTTGCAGCCTGGCATTTCCATGGCATCATGATCCTTCCAGCTGCCCACTGCTTTCAGAAAGATCTGCTAAGCCAAATCAGATCAGGATGTCAGAGCTTTAATAGGTTACCTCTTCCAGAAGCATTTTTTTTCCAGTAGAAAGAGAAAAGTCATGTCTTGCTAATGGCAGAATTTCAGGTACCAGGGAAGGAAGCATCTTGGGCTAGATGGGCCTTTGCCAGCACTTTTAATAGCATTGTGTGTAGGCCTTATTCCAAATACACTGGCCTGAGGAGCAGATAAAATGCCCAGTGACATTTACTTGGTTGTGTGCTTAGTTGGCACCTCAATGACTCTGCCTTGTTCATCATCACACATAGACACAGCCTTCCTTGCAGTCCCCCTGACCTGTCTGATTCATCCCTCCAGGCCGTACTCATGCATCTGGTCCTCCTACAGCACGTCAAATAAGATTGCAGGCTCTGGACTCCGACTGCCAGGGCTGAGTTCCCTTCTCTCCTATTTCCCATGTATGCAGATAGTAGCAATTTTTCCAAGCCTCAGTTTTATCATATGATAAATGGTACACTGTGGGTTTCTGAGGGCAAAAGGAGAGAATGATGTAAAGGGCTTCTGGTGCTTAGCACATAGAGCTCAACAAATGTTAGCCAAATAAATAATAAACTCTCATATAGTACTTATGTTATTCTAACATTCATTTATATAACAAGTCATTTGATTCTTAAAACAACTCTAAGAGGTGGTTACTATTATTATTTCCATTTTACAGATGAACCAAAGCACAGATAAATTAACTGACTTACCTGAAGTCCCACAGCTAATAGATGGGAAATCAGAATTTGAGCTCAGGGCTCTCTGGTTCCAGGGTTCCTGCTTTCCACCATTCTGCCATGCTACCTCTCCTGTAAACAAATGATATTACTCTAACAGTATTGGCTGCATCATTGGGAAGCTTTTCTGCATAACTTGAATGCAAGTGAAATACAGGTCAAACGAAGGTTCTATAATGCAGAGTGGTGTGGAATAAGCTTTCTCACCATGATGCATAATACCAGGGCTAGCCTTACAACTTCATAGTAGAAGACGTCAGACATTATCCAGTGCAACAAGCTCACTTTACAGAAAAGGAAACTGGAACCCAGGGGAGTCCCAGAGTTTGCACACGGTCCTAGACAGAAGCAGAACCAAACCCTGGTTAGGTTTCACAGAACCTTTCCAAATTTAAGGGATTTTAGTCTGCTTACATTTACTACAGGAGGCTCACTTGTCCTTTGGATTACAGACAATCTTCCTCCATAGGCTAACTTCCTTTTGACTCAAGGTAAAATCTATTTGACTCAGTTAAATGGAATTTTATACTGATCATGTAAAAGATGTAAAAAAAATAGGTTAATAGGAGGAAACCAAGAACTTAGTAATAGGATTGGGTTAATTCTGCTGAACGAAAGGCGGCTAAAAGCAGCTCCTTGGAGGGGTAAAGGAACACCTGGATTCTGATGAATAACAGTCCAGTGACACTGACCAGTATGTCTTTCTACCCCTTCTGGTTCACCTAATGAGCTTGTTGTGTAAGCAGCTTTGTTTTCTCATATTTGCCTGTTTCTGCAAGGCAGTTCTCTGATTTTCAGTGACTCTACACCTAAAAGTTGGCAAAAATAAACCTGCGGGCAAGTTACATGTTAAATGATTACACAACAAATACTTTCTCCTCCCCTACAGTAATACACTTGTAAAAGATCAGATTGGGGAAGAAGAAGCTGTTGAAAAAAATTCTGCTAAGCAGATGCTTACTCTGAGTACTGAGAATAGGAAATATGTTTTGACATGAAGGTCTAGATTATGAAAGAGTGCTGATTCATATTGTTCTAGAATCACCAAATGCTCTTGCTATAAGGAAACTTAAAGATCGCCTGGTATGAACCTGTCTTTTAAGCATGAGCAAAGAAGACAGAATGATAAGCAGTTCAAGGTCAGAGCTAGAGACAGTCAAGACTTCTGGCTCTTGTCCTGGAATTTTTACAGTAATGTCATATAGAGGACCAAAAAGAATGTGTTCATCTGCAAATAGTAGAAAACCATCTTAAAGGTAGCTTAGCAGGTACGGATTCATCTCTCATTCTTATGCAAGAAAGCATCCAGAGGAAGGGAGTCCAGGAGCAGAATGAAGCACAGGAATGCTACCAGGTACCCGGCTGCTCTGTCTTCTGCTGCCCCAGGCTTCATGTGTATGCTTCCTCCTCATAGTTCACCCCTCACTGTTACTGCATGGCTGCTGCACCTCCAGGCTCAGGTTCATCTACTGGCATAGAGAGAAGGGAAAAAAAAAGGCCCCAGGAGCATGCGTGCCATCTGACCTTTTCAAAAATTTCCCAGAAGCCTCACCTAGCCTTAAATCTCCTTGTCTGGAACTGGGTCACATCTGCATCTCTATCCACAAGGGACTATGGGAAAGTAGATATTTTTGGCTATGCACAGTCACCCCAGACATAATCAGGTATTTTTTAGTGAGGAAGGATACGCGAATGGGTAATATGGAGGAAACGACTAGAGTTTGAAACAACAACTATGCCAGGGGGTAGGTAATTAAAAGCCATAGACTTCAGAGTCAGGACATATCTGAATTCAAATTGCAGCTGTGACAATTTTTGGGTAAGTTGCTTTATGTTGTTAGGTCTCAGATTCCTTTGTGAATGGAGATAACTATGGCCAAATGAGGTAATAAGGGTGTAGTGAAGTTAAAAGAAGATGATTAAGACATAATAGTATCTCTATCAATTTTCACCCTATACCATTGCTTTAGGATCTGGTAATATTAGTGTTGTTTACCCTTCCCGGGCCAAGCTATATTTCAATATGTTTTAACTTCAGACAGAATGTTCAAGACACCAAGACACGGAAACTGGTTAAACAGGCTTTATTTACTTTATTCCCTATTAGAAATAATGCCCAAATAATATTAAGGCATTATTCACACTGCTTCTAGTCCTTTGTTCAAAGGGGAGAGACTTTAAGGGGCCAGCCACCCTGGTCTCAACCTGAAGTGCTTCCTTGTCATGGAGAAGAGATGGCCAGCCCTGTAGCCTAGTGCTTGTAGGAAGTTTACAGCAGACAGGGTGTTCAGAGCCTTTTATACCTTTTTGTTAGGGCAGAAGCTCAGTAGATGAGGAAATTTACATCTCCCAGACTAAATCTCATTAGATATTAAAGAGAGAGAGAGAGGGGGGAGAGAGAAACTTCTTAATAAATTAGGGCAGCTCATTTCACATTTCAGGGTCCCAAACATAAGAGCCATATGTATTACACATGCTCTCTCAATCCAAATATGTAGATTAGATATCTCAGGAAATAGCACAAGGTCTATGGTCAACTTTGCTATGGACATTCATTATAGCCTTAGTATTTCTTATTTTTTTTTTTTTAGGAAGAAATATTGTTATGCTGTCATTATGAGAGGCTCATTTCCCTTCTGAAAAAATTTCTCATATACCCCATAATAGCTATGGTTAGCATGATATTCAGATGAAAACCGTACCATATGTATTTTATTCCAATCATTTTTATTAACAAAATAATTCATGATTATTGTAGATAAGTTAGAAGACAAAGATAATAAAAATATAAAAACATAATTACATATGATTCTACCATCTACAGAAAAACACTGTTAACATTTTCATGCATAACTATGTGGATGGAACTGGAGGGTATTATGCTAAGTGAAATTAGTCAGAGAAAGACAAAAATCATATGACTTCAATCATATGAGGACTTTAAGAGACAAAACAGATGAACATAAGGGAAGGGAAACAAAAATAATGCAAAAACAGGGATGGGGACAAAACAGAGACTCATAAATATGGAGAACAAACTGAGGGTTGCTGGAGGGGTTGTGGGAGGGGAGGATGGGCTAAATGCATAAGGGGCACTAAGGCATCTACTCCTGAAATCATCATTGCACCAGACGCTACTAAAAAATAAAATTAAAAAAAAATTCATGCATATTCTTTACTTTCTCTCTATATAAATGTAAATACACAGTAAAAATTGTACTTTTAAAATGTAAAATTTTGCACTTTGTGTACTATTTTTAATTTTTTTGTACTTAACAATATAAGTATTTTTGATGACATCAAACAATTTTACATCATCTTTGAAATGGTTGCATGTGTTTTTAATGTAAATACACAATAATTATTCAACCAATCTTCTACGGTAGAGCACAAGGGTTTTTTTTGTTTGTTTCTGTTATGTTTTCCAATTACGTGCTGTGATGGACATCCTTATAACTAGAACTTGGTGGCAACGAAATTAATTACTGAAAACTAATTTTTTGAGTCAAGAAGTACAAATATGATTTAAAACATCTATATTATAAATTTTTTACCAAAAAGATGGGAACAGTTTATGCTACCATTGGTAGTATATGAGAGTGCTTATTTCCTTGAACTCTTGCCAGCACTGTGTTATCATTAAAATATATACATAATTTTAGTGTGTGTGTGTGTGTGTGTGTGTGTGTGTGTATTGGGGTACTTATTCTGAACTTGTTGCTGTATATAATCTTCTCAGGTTTGTTTGTATATATAAAACCAGATAGGCAGAAAGAGTGGACAGGTGTGACAGGAGCTGCCTCTGTGAACCCCTTTCCTTCATGTGAAAACTGAAATGGAAAAATGTGGCTTTTCTGCAGGAATAATGATCTCCTTTTGTATTTTTATACCAGTTTTTTTCTTCTCTTAACTTCTTTCTCCATATTATAAAGGATTCGAGTGAGAGAAACAACAAACTGGGTGATTGTGTAAAGCTCTAAAATAGATACGAGACAGTTATGACTTAAAAGACTCAGTGACAGAGATTCAATGTAGACAAACATAGACTTCTGAATGCATTGCATGTAAGTACCCAAAGTGCAAAAATAAAATAGGGGAGGAATTGCTTTGCTCAAGGCTGGTAGAAAAAATAAATTAGGGACAACCTGGAAACAAGGTGACCATGAATGGAGAGCAAAGCACTGTAGTTAAAAAAAAAATCACAAGATTGGGCTTTATAAATAGGAACATGGAAATAAAGGAATCTAAAGCTCTTGGGTCATTGCTAAAGCTCATGTCCAATTTTAGATTCTACAACTTGGGAGAGGCATGGATGGAAAGTAAAAATAGACACCACTCCCTGAACTTTTTGTATGTCTGGGAACTTTGTATTTATTAACACATATGATTTAATAATCATGACAAGTCTTTGTGATGCCTATTGTGATCCCCATTTTACACAAGAGGAAACCAAAGCTTAAAGAAAGCACTTTAAAGGCTCTCTATGTCTTTATCAAGATCCAGGATTCAAACCAGGTTGATCTGCCTCCAAGATTCATCCTCTTATTCACTCACCTGTAATACATACCTGGAAACTTGATGTGGCAAAAGGGCAAGATTACTTGGTTCCATCCTATTGCATAGAGATGACAGTCACTTTTTGATAAATTTCCTTCTTCCACTTGGGTGCTATAACTATACCTGCCCAAACTGTGGTTGTTGGGGGTCAGGCTGGGAAATTGCTCATAAAAGTGATCCCTTTTTCCTTTGAATGCTTTGTGTGAGGCAGTTCCTTCACTGACCTTGCATATAAATTCCCTTACTGCCCCTAATGTAGCTGATGACTCACCTTCCTCTGACTCTGATTGGCCAGACCCATAATGCTGCCTGCAGGTATCGGGATGGAGGCAAGGGAGCCATAACATTTTTTAGGTTTGAAGTGGGAGAACCAGACAAATTAAAAGGTTGTCAGGAAAGGTGGAAGTAACAGGGACTGTTTTTCTGGGAGAAGAGAAAACTGAATTGTGGCTTCCAGAAAGATTTCAAAAAAACACAACACAACAAAACAAAACAAAACAAAACAAAAAACCAAATTCATACCAGCTGGTATCTTTCTTCACTAAAAACGAACAGAGAATGAACTTAGATTTCACTGTAAGGAATTTACATCAAAAAGAAGAATTTCCTGATAGTGATAATTATTGAATATTGTAATAGGTTCCCAGAAGGTGCTGTGAAAACAAATTTCTTCATAATTCTTTTCAAAATGGGTCATTATCCTACTTGCCCAAGATGTCCCAGGAGGCAAAGTCGTTAAGTTTTCAAGCTGTCAGACAGGGACTAGTTCACAAACGAAGGGGTTTCATCATCTGGGAGCCTGCTACGACTATGGAATACCAAAAGAGGTTTGTAAGGTATAAGCATGAAATAGAGCAGGGATTAAGGAAGTCTAAAGCATGATACTGATGGATCTTTCAAAACAAAAGCATTTTTTTTTCATTAAGGGAAGTGAAGAAATATCTATGTATTTTCCCTGTATGAATGTTTCTGCTCATATAACTGATGTATAAATACATAGGGATGAGCTGTGTCGAATGTATTTGTTTGACCAGGATAATTTATGAAGGTGTAATAACAGGGCTTGAACTTGGTTCAATATAATGGCCGAAATGTGAGTATAGCCACCAAATGGAGCTGAGATTGTATCTTAAATATGTCCCCAGTTAATTTTAAGAGTAGAAGAAAAAAAATGACCGATGTAAGGACTAGTCTTCTTTGCCTACTTTTTGCCATGGTGGCAGTTCATACAAGACATTATGAAATCCAACACAATTTTGTTTTATAGCTTGCTTGCTCAATGAAATTTAGCTACCAAATCACTAGAAATCAATCTTTTATGAATGAATGTCTGTTGATCTGGTTGGATAATCATATATAACTTTAAAATCATATGTAGCTTAGAAAACTCAGAGTTATAATGATTATTTTTTCTCTCCTGAGATAGTTCTATTTTTTACCCCCATTTTCAGTACCTTTTAAAACTCTGCTCTGTATAGACAATAATGTTTAGTTCTGTTATATTTAAAATTTTAAATTACTTTTCAAACAATGGGAATTTCTTTGTAAACCCCATGTTCTCTCTCATATATCTTCCCCTTAGGTTCTATTTAGAAGCTTCGTTTTATGGAAAATCTTGATTTACTCTGCAGTTTATTTTGTCACATAAGATAGGAATTAAGGTTTTCAACATATTTTATTATTATATTTTATGGGCTTTGTCAGATGCCACTCTTCCCTTTCTCGCTCACTCTCTAGGATTTAGGCAACATTATAACAGTGATAAAGTCTGTTATAAAATCTGTTACAACACAGTACCATATAGCACATTTCCATGTTGCAATCTTGTAGTGGTATGCCAGATGCTTCTAGGGATCTGTTATACAGAGTGTAGTTCTATAAACCATGAGCCTTCTGCTCCAGTGGGACTTCTCTACTCTTTGCCTCTAAAAATCTTTTTTGTGGTTTCTCATTTGCTCCCATTCACCCTGAATGCCACTCTCTTGCTTACGTTCTTCAAAGCCCAGTTTCATTTCTACTTTTCAAAGAGGCATTCTCTGATCATCTCTGTTTTCTTATTCCGAGATTTGGTATTATGCTATTTTTCATTTCCCATGAAGCATTTATAACTTATTACTGCTGCTATATTTTGTGTGGTTGTGTCATACTCTCACACTATGTATAAGTTCATGTAGGAGGCAGTGTGAAGGGATGGTGATAAGCAAGAAGTTCCGAGTTAGATGTGAAATCCTAGATCCACCACTGTTGACCTTGAACAAGTTACTTAACATTATACAGCTTCTATGCCCTCCTCTGTAAAACTTTTTTTATGAGTTGTGATGAATTAATGAAATGCTAAGATGTGTAGCACAGTGCCAGACACGTAGTAAATATTCATCAAATTGAAGGAAGAGTCAATGTCCAGTATTTCTTGGCAACTCTTTAAGTGTAGAGCCCAAGAAAATTTTTGAGTTGAGAGTTCAATAAACTATTTGCTAATTGAATGAAAATTTGCCGCTCTCTACCAAGTCTAAGTGTTTACAATTACATAGCCCTTTATTTTTTGAGAGTTTTGTTTAGAGTCAGTTCTTTATACACTCACAGCTCCTTTTAGGGTTGCACACAGAACTATCTAGATAAGTTCTTCAAAACCAGGGAAGGCAAGAGGAGGCCTGTGCGGCAGAATGGAAGGGGGAGAGGAGGCAGAGGTGGGCTCAGTGCTGGGTGTTTTAGTTTCAGTCTGGCATTGTTTGCTCATAACCTGGGAGAGAGGCAAAGAAGACCTGTCCTCCAGTTTTCTTTCTATCTGTTGAAAATCTATTCATATTTTAAGACACAGAATAAAGGTGCCCCCAGTTTTCTTGAGGTATAATTGACAAATAAAACTGTAGATATTTAAAGTTTACTATGTAATGGTTTGATAGACATATACATTGTGAAATGATTACCACAATCAAGTTAATTCACACAGCCAACCATTACCTCACATAGTTACATGTCTGTGTGTGTGTGTGTGTGTGTGTGTGTGTGTTTGTGTGTGTGTGTCTGATGGTAAGATCATTTAAGATCTATTCTTTTAGCAAATTTCAAGTATATAATAAATATCATTAACTACATATGGGCTCACTCATTTCAAAACTGAATGTTTGTACCCTTTGACCAATATCTTCTCATTTTTTCCACTCTTCCACCCTTGGTAACGACTATTCTACTCTCTGGCTCTATGGGTTTGGCTCTTTCAGATTCTACACATAAGTAAGATCCTGTAGTATTTGTCTTTCTATGTCTGGCTTATTTCACTTAGGATAACGTCCTCCAGGTTCAGCCATGTTGTTGCAAATGGCAGGATTTCCTTTTATTTATGGGTAATATTCCATCATATATCTCGACCACATTTTCGTTTTGCTTTCATCCACTGATGGAAACTTAGGTTGTTTTCATACCTTGGCTGTTGTGAATACTGCTGCCATGAATATAGAAGTGCAGATATCTCCTTGAAATACTGATTTTACTTCCTTTAAATATATACTTAGCAATGGTCTTGCTGGATCATATGGTAGTTCTATTCAGAATGTGTTAAAGAACCTCATACTGTTTTCCTAATGGCTATGCCAATTTGTATTCCCAGCAATGGAATACAAAGGTTCCCTTTTCTCCATATCCTTTCCAACGAGTGGCACATTCTTTAGGTGGGATTTCCTGATTCCTAATCCATAGCACCTCTATTAGATACTTATGCTTGTCCATGTCATGTCATTAGTTCTGTTGCTAAGTGAAAGTAACATGATTTTAAACTTCCTGTAGGAATTTTTGTCCCATTTTTTATGGTCTTTGCATCTAGTACTATTATCAATATAATGAGTACAATAGGGCTGTTGTTCTAAGAGTCAAGGAAGATAATGTTTATGAATTCAAATTTTAAAGTATAAAGATTTATAAAAGTACAAGTTATTATTGTTGTTTTTCCTATATTAGAACTCTTCTCATGGAAATTTATGTGCTACTTTGGAGACTTCTAGGTACAATGAGAAAAACAGGCAGTTTAAACATGGCCCAATGCATGATATTCAGCTATCAATTTCTATAATGAATGATTGGTCTGTGAGCAAGAAAATATGAATACAGAAAATGGCACAAATATTTTATGAAACCAATTGACCTATGCAGACTTTTTTTTGATTATGAAAACATGCACATTTAAATGACTTTTGCTATTAAGAAAAATGAGCAGTAACCTAGGAGTCAAGTCATTCAGAACTGCTCTAGTTCTAACACAATAAGCTTCATGCTCATTGGTGAGCCATTGAGCGTCTGTGGTTCAATCTCCTTGTCTGTAACCTGAGGGGTTTAGAGTATATCTAAGGTCTTTACTAGATTTAGAAAACAAAGATTTTGTTATTTGAATACCTGAAAAATTCCTGTTCAGTTAATCTGCATGTATTTTAAGAAGGGAATGAAATAGTTTTCTGTAATTGAAATCCAAGCAAGGCACTTTAGCAATGAAGTTATTGCCCTTGTAACAACATCTTCTGACAAACTGATGTTAGTGCTTTTCCTAAGAGACTTGGCTAGTGGTATTTGTGTACCTTGTAGATTCTTGAATGTGTACTTACTATGGGAAAGTGGCATCTGATATCCTTTCTCAAACCCTCTTCTGTAGACAAATGAGCGTCCACTTGCCAGTTAGTTTTCATGCTTACAATCAGTCAATGCCTCTTGTATGAGCCATGATGTGTTTCCACAGTCCATGGAGCTGAGGATTTTGTGATGCATCAGTCCTTCCATTTGGGCTTCAATGGACTGGACTACGCCACTAAAGATGGTTAAATTAAAAGGAAAATACATTAGCTGATAATTTAATCTTATGAAAAAGGAAATGAGAAAGCTTCCTTTTCAACAATATAGGAAACTCATTAGGTTTTATTACAGTGCCCATGAAACTTTTATAGATGTTGAACTTTAAGTCCTATGTCCTTTTTTGCCGGGGGGGGGGGGATAATACTATTCTTTTAAATTATTTTGACTTAACTATAGATGTATTTAACCATTAATGTATTTATTATATAATGTATATATTGAATATTGATATTTACCTCAAAAATATTTGAAAACTACTACCAAATTGTCTGCCAAAAGTTTGAACTGCTTTCACCAAAAGTAAATGTATTCGTGTCTTGTCAACATTAAATATTATTAATTTTTGTAATTCTGGCAATCTGATAGGTGAAAAAATATCTTGTTTTAGTGGCACTGTCTTGATAATTAATGAGAGCCAGTAATTTTTTTCATATGCTTATCACCCACTTTTGCTTATTTTTTTCAAGTTGCTTATTTACAACCTTTGTTCCTTTTTGTATTGTGCTGTTAGAACAAATGCACTTTTACCGTTTATTAAGTGTCTAGAACTGTTCTCAGTATTAGGGATACATCATTGGGTGAGGCACAAAGAGGCGTTCTCATGGAGCTTATATTCTAGAGGGAAGAGAAAAATTAACAAGAAAAAGTGTCAAATATAGGTTATAAGATAAAATCAAGGGACATGAACAGGATTTACTGGGAGGTTTCTTTAAGATAACTGATCAGGAAAAGTTTTTCAGAAGGGATGACATTTATATTGAGAAAGGTTGATAAGAACATCTGTAGAAAATTATCTTTTCAGGTGATGGAAACAGGTAATATAGAGGCATGAGTGAGTTTGCAGTATTCCAAGGAGAGAAAGAAGGCTATGGTCTAGAGAAGGTGGGAGAGGGGAAGTGAGCAGAGATGAGAGTGGACAAGTTGGAAGGCTCAGTCCATGTAAAGGGCTGGTAGTTCGGGAGAGGGAGTTCTGGTATCATTCTAAGTATGCTGGAAAGTGATTGAAGCTTTTTGAAGAGAAGTGATATAATCTGATTTATACCTTAACTGATCACTCTGTTTATTAGGGGTGGAATGAATCATTGGGAACAAGAATAGACGCAAGGAGACCAATCAGAGGATAGGATAGTTGTGAAGGCAAGAACTGACAGTTACTTGGAATAGAGGAGGCTGTTAATGGCCTGTCCAGATTACATGTAGCTGCCTTGTACACCAATCTCCCAGCTACTATGAAAGTAAGCTTTTATAAATCTTGGCCGACTCCTTCCTGGGAGGCTACAACTCCCCTCCCTTCTCATGGACCTTAGCCAATGACCAAGTGGCAAAGGGGTCCTGTTGCCTAAAGGTGGGGCTAACTTTGTGCTACAGTTTTTGCTGTAACACTTTTTTGTGGAATCATACTGAAGCTTATCAGTAGCTGAGATGACATTCCTGCTTAGGATTCCTGACCTGTCCTTCCCTGATTCTCTAGCTCCTCTTCTTCTCAATAAGTAACTTGAACAAGAAGCTTCATCTCAGCTCTGCTTTTAGGGAACCTGACCTAAGACACTTGGTTTAGGATGGCTGAGGTTGAAATGGAGGAGACTAGCTTAGAAATGTTTTAGAACAGTCTGTGGAATGGATCTGGAACATGGGAGAAAGCTAGAAATCAAGAGTTCCTAAACTTTGTTATTGAGCAGTGTGGTGGGCAATGGCATTAGTTACTAACAGCAGATGCCTGGAAAGAGCAGATTTACAAGGTGGAGAGGGAAAACATTCTATTTCAAATATGTTAACTTTAACATGTATATAAGTGGATATATCAAGGGTACAATTGAGTGTACTATCTTTTGCTCCAAAGGGGAGTCTGGTCTGCAGACCTACATTTGGGATTTATCCATAATATTCAAATGCTGTTTGAAGGAATGTGACTGAATGTGACCAGGTCCTGGCATGACAATATTCTAGGCTGAGCAGAGGAGGAAAATCCTCTGCTCATCAAGGAGTAGTCAGTAAGTGGTGAGTAAATCATGAAAGGATGCATTACAGAGACTGATACTGAGAGGATATCATGGAGGGTGTGGCCAGCTGTTGAATGCACCTTGGTGGTAAATAAAGACGAAGACAGAACAGATCATAAAATAGGCAACAGGGAATTTTTTGGTGACCTTGACAAGAGAAGATTCTGAGGTTATGGGAAGGGTGATAAAGGAGAGCATGGCAGATGCTGAGGCAAACACACAGACCTAGGTTGTGAGTAGGAGTGGCAAATGAGATAGTAACTCAAGTGGGAAAAAGAGTCCAAAAATTTTTAGTTTTTATTTTTTACTGACACCAGTAGAAGGAAATAGTTGATTTTTAGCAAAGAGAAGGGACAATTGCAGGATAAAGTTCTTGAATAGACAAAAAGCAATGAGACCTAGTATTTCTGAGTAAGAGTTGGCTCTATCCTAAGATGGAAACACTTCAAATTTGCAGCAGGAGAAATGCCAGAGAAATGAGTGCCAACAAAGAAAACTTTGTAGATGTTGTGATGTGTGGCTGAGTTAGTTTTTGTTGGATTGTTTCTGTGTTCTTATTGAAATATGAAATGAAGATCCCAGCTGAGATGAGGGTCAGAGGTGGGGCCAATAGTTTGGAGATTTAAGGAGGGAAGAGTAAGGATGAAATTATCATGTTAGGGACTAGGAGATTTTATTTATGGAGGAGATGTAGTATAATTTTCTTGCAATATTAAATGCCCCTTTTGGTGTGAATGCTTATGAATTTTTAATAAGACCAGTCATCAAGATTTTGAATTTTTTCCAGGCATACTTAGGTCCTCAAGTGGAGACATGGAATAGGTGAATGGTTTGTTTTAACTAGCATTGAGGTTTGTCAGGAGGACACAAAGGAGTTAAGGAATTTGTAAGGGAGTGATTATGAGGATTATAAGGATTATGAGGAAACAGCCTATCCTTATAATCACTCCTTTAAGATATGAGATGGGCTAAGAGGCAAAGGAGAGGAAGGATGGAAAGAAAGATTGGGAAGTCAATGGATTTGAGGTTTTCATAAAGTTGAAGAAATGTTGGAGTAGGGGTAGCAGAATATATGAGCTTGAAAGATAAGAGGGTATAAACAGAGACTGGGATGTTTGACATCTATATTCAGAGATATTGGAAACATTCGTGACAACAAGGTCAAAGTGTGACCATGGAGGTAAGAGGGTTATAGAAAATATCATTGGATGGAGGGGGTTGAGAAACTTGGAGGATGTGGTTTTGGATCATCTACACAGGTGTCGAAATGCCCAAACTTGGGGAAAGCGGGTAGAGGTACAGAGGACACTAAGGTGGGGGCTAGAATCAGCAGTGAAATAGAGAAATGGGAAACTGGCACAAGGTGGTATTTGTTTTATTTCATTGATTTCTATGAGTTCTTCAAGTACATTTTATCTTAGAATGATAGTTAAATAAGGCCAAATCTCCCATCATCCTATCACTTCATCAGAGGATGGTGGATTTTGACTAAACCATGAAGCTAGGTCTTGTCTACTTATTCTGACCTGGCCAAGTGTCCCATTCGTTTTTCTTCCTCTTCAGGGTTTGCTGTCACCATGAGTGTCTGCCTCTTAACTGGAAGCTAGAGAAGTGAGCCCTCAAATAAACAGGGCTTCTCGTTGTGCTGGTTGACCTCTTACCCCAATATGGTGATCTTTCCTACATTGCTAAAATCTGTGACAACCATTACTGATTGCTGTTGTAAAATAGGGCAGTAGTCCTTTATTTCTCAAAACTTGTTTCACCGTGGATGCCAGGTTAGATAGTTTCTCATTATTTTCATAGTTGATAGTTTGATTACAGTTGATTACTCTCTTGAATCCATCCAGATCTTCCTTCAGTTCCAGTTATATTTACAAATTATTTGGCAAGTCTGTCCTCTCCATTCCTTGCAACTAATGAGCCTTTATTCAAGCTTGTAACTGCTGTGCTGCCAGGTTGTCTTGAACATCTGCTGGTTGTTTCTGGACAGGGAATTATGGGGAGAGCGGAATGGATGCTTTCAAAGAGCTGGCTGCCCAGGAAGGCCTCTGCATCGCCCACTCAGACAAAATCTACAGCAATGCTGGGGAAAAGAGCTTTGACCGACTCCTGCGCAAGCTTCGGGAGAGGCTTCCCAAGGCCAGAGTGGTTGTCTGCTTCTGCGAAGGCATGACTGTCCGAGGCCTCCTGAGTGCCATGCGGCGCCTGGGTGTTGTGGGAGAGTTCTCCCTCATTGGAAGGTAAATCTCAATCTCTGTCTCTCTTTCTTACACACCCCCCCCCCCACACGTACACTTTGGCTCACATATACTTGCTCTCATAAATCTGGACATCCTGACTCCAGACAGGGTCTTCTGGGCTGAACCTTTGCTCTAGAGCTCATGGAGAATAGGGCTATTGTCATTTTCCTGCTAGACAAGAGCAGGGCAGTCAATGACAAGATGATGAGACTACTTCAGAAAAAGATGGGAAGTTGTTGCCAGAATGTTTTATTCTGGAGAATTATTCTTTTTAGTTGCTTCTGGCCCTTCCCAACCCCCAGCTCCCTAAACCACACACATGCTTATGTCTTCAAAAAGCATGGAAGCCTTAATGGGGTATTGGTGGAGGAGGGGTAGCAATGAAAATAGAAATATATATTAAGATAGGAAATTTGAAGGGCTGGCTAAATGCAGCTGAACCGTGGAACCTGACAATGTGCTCTTTTGCACGCGTGGGATGGCTGAGTGATGCTTTCAGCATGTGACTCCTGAGACAGTAGGTGGTGGCTTCCAAAACCTCTGCTCTTCTTTCTGGATCATATGATATGCACTTTTGTGGGAATAGATTTTCAGTGTCATTGTATTTTTCATAGGGTTTTGACCTAACAGGTGTCTTGTTTAATTTGCCTACTAAAAATATTGCACAAAGCAACTGCTTAATTTTTCCAAGGAACCTACTGAATTTACATAAGGGAAAGCCTCCACTGATCCCTGACTCTGTCACACTCATCTTCCAGATTCCCTTTTCTCCTCTCATCTCCTCTACTGGCTCGAATATAATCTATATCTCACCTACTGAAGTACCTCAACCACTGACCCTCTTCTCTAGGACGCCGAGTAGTAATGGTTTGGACATACATCCCCACCAGACCTTTCCTTCTGTCCTTGACGTGTTAAATGCCATAATAGTAGTAACACTAATCTCATCATCATCTGGAACTAGAGGTACAGGAGACTTTTGAAAAGAAGGTAGGATATAAATACAACTAAATAAATAAACAAACAAACAAATACTCTCTCATGACGAGAAATGGAATTAAGGTCAAATATAATTCAAGATTAAGAAAAAATTATTAAATTTGAGTAAAATTGGCACAGTGCCACAAAATGTCACTTTGGCTTCTTCAACATGATGGAGTTGTGTGAAGCCACTTAGCAAGTCTTAAAAAAAAGAGTGTTTAAAAATGGAATATTATTTCCTTTATGAGTGAAAGGGAGGAAGGCAGCATTGTTGAAGTGTTATACAAAATAAGGTTGGTAATATGTGTACCAGGACATACAGATTTGTTCTTTTTATTGATTTTGTAAAATGACTGCTTTTATGAAGGACACTTGTCTTAAAAATATTCTCATGTTTACCCTTTTCAAAAGAACAGTTGTCTGTTTTTCCAGAATTCATTCTCTTTAACATCCATGAAGAGGCTATCTACCTGATTTCTGGGTACTTTAAACAGATGTGGCAAATATGTGAGCCTTGGGGTATACAGACTGCCTAATTGTGAAATATAATTATATAAAATGTTGCAGTGAGTACCTGGAGTGTAAAGAACTCATCCCATCATAATTTTTTTTAATGTTTATTAACTTTGAGATAGAGGGAGAGCACAAGTGGGGGAGGCACAGAGAGAGCGAGACAGAATCCGAAGCAGGCTCCAGGCTCTGAACTGTCAGCACAGAGCCCCACGTGGGGCTCAAATCCACGAACTGGGAGATCATGACCTGAGCCAAAGTTGGACACGTAACTGACTGAGCCACCCAGGTGACCCTTTCATCATTATTTTAAAGCTGAACAAAGATGACAATATAAACTTACCTCTCTGACTCTTGCTTACCTGCTAATAATAGCTGAGTTCAGACAAGTATTTCTGAGTCTCTCAGATGCTTGCTTGTGAAAAGGTCAGTTACATGTGATATCTACCTCTTTTATTCCTCTGTCTGTCTGCCCTATCTCTGCTGGGTGCTAATGACACATCATAGGGAATCATGACGACAATGAACACCTGAGCTTCTGAGGATGCTGTTCCCTGCACCGGTGGTTATTGCCAAGGATGCATGGAGTCCTTGAGATGCCAAAGCCTGCCACACTTGGTGCTTCTCTGCCTTTCTGGGCTATATTCTATGGACATCTATCAGAGTAGTATTGGCTGTTACTCTCATATCTTAGAGGACTTGGGGGAAAATAGCCCTTTCTATTCTTTGTTCACAGTTCTCTCCCTTCCCTGGAAGAGATAGGAACTCATACATGAGTCCATAGGGAGCTGAACAGGGAGCCAAGGCAAGCAGGAACACCACACCATACCTAGAATTAGCTTTCCCTTCAGATGTTTGATTCTTCCACTTCCTGAGGAATACATTCTATCCCAGATGGACATTTGGTGGGCTTGGTTCTCTCATTTGTTCAGGCGTGCCCGGAAGGGTTACAGTTTAACATCAAGTGCAACTTCTGGCTACATTTGCAGTGTTGTTAAATATATCTCTCTTCTATTTGGAGAGGAGTTCATTTACTAAATGATAAACTCCTTTGAGGTCAGGAGCCATTGTTCAGTATTTTTCACAGCACATAGTATGATTCTGGCTACCTCCAGAATCACCAAAGATGGTGATGGACCTCTTTGCATAGAGGTGAGGATGAGTAAGTCATGGCTTAGACTGCAGCAAAAGGTATTTAGTTAAAAGCATTAGAACTTCCTGAATGAAGATCTATATTCTCTTGCCTTCATGACCCCTCTTTTCTCTCATGTTTCACATCCAACATAAAAGGAAATGTTGTAGTGCTACCATCCAAGCATATCCAGACTTTGACAAATTACTGCCATTCTCATTGCTACCATCCCAGTCCAAGGCACCATCATCCCTCATCTGGATTATGGTGATAACCTCCTAATTGATCCCTGCCCTTCCCCATCATCTGTTCTTAAGGCAAAGTGATCTTTTAAAAACTTAAGTCAGTGGAAATGCAAGCTGGTGCAGACACTCTGGAAAACAGTATGAGGTTCCTCAACAAACTAAAAATAGAACTACCCTATGACCCAGCAATTGCAATACTAGGCATTTTATCCACGGGATACAGGTGTGCTGTTTCAAAGGGACACATGCACCCCCATGTGTATAGCAGCACTATCAACAATAGCCAAGGTATGGAAAGAGCCCAAATGTCCATCGATGGATGAATGGATAAAGAAGATGTGGCGTATTTGTATGTATATAATATATATATTTATATATATATAAAATATATATATATAAATATATAAAATAAAATATATAAATATAAATATATAAAATATATAAAATATATTATAAATATATAAATATATAAAATATATAAAATATATTATAAATATATAAAATATATAAAATATATAAATATAAAATATATAAAAAATAAATATATAAATAAAAATATATAAAAATATATAAAAATATATAAAATGGAGTATTACTTGGCAATCAACAAGAATGAAATCTTGCCATTTGCAACTACATGGATGGAACTGAAGGGTATTATGCTAAGTGAAATTAGTCAGTCAGAGAAAGACAAAAAGCATATGACTTCACTCATATGAGGACTTTAAGAGACAAAACAGATGAACATAAGGGAAGGGAAACAAAAATAATATAAAAACAGGGAGGGGGACAAAACAGAAGAGACTCATAAATATGGAGAACAAACTGAGTGTCACTGGAGGGGTTGTGGGAGGGTGGATGGGCTAAATGGGTAAGGGGCGTTAAAGAATCTACTCCTGAAATCATTGTTGCACTAGGTGCTAACTAATTTGGATGTAAATTAAAAAAAAATACAAAATAAAACAAGTTAAAAAAAGGAAAAAAAGTAAATAATAAAAAAATTAAGTCAGGTAATATCTCTCTTTCTGTGCTCAATACCTCAAAATGGCTTTTCATTTTTCTCATAAGAAAGTCTTATGATGGTCTTAAAATCCCACATTCTGTCATTGAAACTATTTTCCATAATGGCATAATAAACTATAATGACAGAAATAGAATTTTTTAAATAGGAAGTTCTCAAAGATAATAAGAGCATTCTATATTTAATGAATATAGAATAATGGAAAAATGAAACAAAAAGAAATAGGGGCTGAGAGTTCTAGCCCTGACACCAAGTAATCATGTGATCTTGTTTAAGTTACTTTTTGTCTCTGAGTCTATTTTTTCCTACAAAATTAACAACTTATATTAAGACCATGTGACAAAACTATGATCAATAGGAATATATTTGTACATTAATTTTTTTCTAAAATTATTCGTGAATTTAGATTAATCAGTTTACATTTTCTTACCTGTAACCTTTATTAAAACCAAGAGAATTTGTTGAATACAGCTGGTCAGTATTAGTGTCTTCACGTGGTCATGGAATGCAGCCAGCAGATAATCAATGCAGCCTACAAGATAATCAAACCTTTGACTTTAGACAAATTGGCAGAATATTGTCACCAAGTAAGTTAACTAACCACAAGTTAATCATTACACTAAAGAAATGTTCCATCTTGGCTCTATGAAATCGCCTCTTTTGAGATGATTCTCAGAATTGTGCTCACCATAGCTGTAATTCTAATGATGATGGTGATGATGATAATCACATTTGTTTAGGACCTACTATATGCCAGGCGCTATTCTAAGCACTTTGCATACATTAACTCATTTAATTATGATAACACTATAATGAGAAATGTACTAGTATTATTCCTGCTCTGATGTATGGAGAAGTAGGAAAGTTGTCAAAAAGTGCTGCAAATCTAGAGCTGGGATTTGAACCTAGGCAGTTTGACTTCAGAATTCATGCTCTTAATCACTAAATTATACTCTGTCAAGTTGTCATTGTTGTGTTTAAGAGATATTAGCATTAACCTTAGTTTCCTCTTAGTTTGCTCTCTCTTCTAGAAATTTATTTTATTGTTTAAATTCACCTTCTTGGAAAATGAACTGAAGTATCTCTGTAAGAAAATTTTACATTTCTAATTATTATCTATTTCTTTTAATTTTTTTCCTCTCCCAGTATTAAAGGTTTTATGTGATAATTCAATAAAGGGGCTATTCTTTTCAAGCTCATTATTTTTTATCATAACATGAGACTCCACAGTCTAATTCTCTTTGCACACAGTCTGTGTCTATGGAACTATACTTACATAGAAGCCAATTTGGAACAAGTGGGCGATATTTCACTGAAATCTTAAGTGATAATTATTAAAACTGTAATTGTTAACTGGCTGATTTGTTCTAATTTCTATTTTTTGTTCCTTTATTTGAAGAAAGTGAAAGTGAGCATGGTTCATGTGTAGGAACACATAAGAGCTACCATTTATTGAGTGTTTGGTATGTACTAGGCTATTAATATTTAATATCTCCAGTCTTCACAACAACCCTGAAAGGTTGATTTGAAAGGTAGAGAGGTTAAACAACTATACCAAATTCCTAAATTTAATAAGTGGTGGAGACAAGATTCAAACTTACTATAATACCATAAATCATATAGATACATAAATATCAAATTATAACCTCCTCAAAGTTGACAGGTTTTATATGCTTGTTAATTTTCCCATCAAGCCTAAAAGGTGTTTTGGTGTGGTAAAAACTCAACTGTGCCAGAAATCATGGGGAGTCAGAGAGAAAGCAAGTGGTTTCATTGTGTGGCCCTTGCTTTTCCTTTCCTATTCCAGGATCAGTATGTTTTATCTAGCATGGTAAGGTTTGACGTTCTTCTTCAGTCAGCCTCAGCCTCTAGAATTCATCTGTAAAATTACAACTCATTTTTGCTTGTCTCTTAGGTTGTATTTTTCTTTAAAAATACAATTTTCTAAAAAAATAAAAATTTTTAAAAATCTTATTTTTGAGAGAAAGAGAGAGAGAGAGAGAGAGAGAGAGACAGACAGAGACAGATGGACAGTGTGCATGGGGAACGAACAGAGATAGAGGGAGACCCAGAATCTGAAGTAGGCTCCAGGTTCTGAGCTGTTAGCACAGAGCCCAACGCAGGGCTTGAACCCATGAACCGAGAGTTCATGAGCTAAAGTCAGATGCTTAACTGACTTGAGTCACCCAGGCACCCCATTAAGTTGTATTTTTCTAATTACAAAATGCCTACTTGCCTGTTAAACTATAGCTGAGTGTCAGTGGTAGATCTCTTGTGGGGACCTAAAGACACATTCTTCTCAGGGGATGAGTGAGAGCTTTCTGGCTTTAGTTGTATGCCAGGTGTTGACATTTTCCACCCTGTTTTCCTCATCTTGGGAAGCCTTTACAGTAGATTTACATTCTATCTTGTTAGGAGCCTCTGATTAAATACATGATTAAATATATTGGATATGCCATATTTAATTATATATTTCCTAGCCCCTTTTATTGGATTATGGCCTCATCTTCTAACTTATCCACTCTACAAAAGAAATATCCAATAAAGGTAATTAAGCCAATAACCTTTCATTTTGCCCCCTCTCCCTACTATATCCTGGCCAATCAAACTATTAAGTATAGAGTCCTTACATTTCAAATGCTTACCCCTTATTGATGGGCACTGTTTTATCTATCATCTCTCTCAACTCTTGTCTTCTAACCCACTAGACCCACTTTCCAATATTTGTCTTTGAAGAGAAATTCCTTCTAAAACTTGATCCATGAAAACATTGACACCATGATTTTTGAGTTGAAAGCACAACAACCTTAAGCACATTAAAAAAATGTCTTGAAAGGAGCACTTGCTTTATCTGGAAAGATGGCTATTGCTTCATTTTAAAACAAAAGAAGTAACTTTTCCTTTTTTTTTTTTAATATAAGGTAATGGTTTTGTCTTTTTCTTCTAGAACCTAAACACATATTTGGAAAAGTGACCTTTATACCCTTGAAACAAGATGATATACCATGGTGTTATGTTTCACACACTTATTTTTTTTTTTTTATGAGAAATGAGTTATTTTAGATCCTATCTTTCCATTATGGAAAAAATGGGGGGGGGATATCTGAAGTTTTCAGCCTTCAGACAAAATTATAAAGGTTATATATTATAAAGTAAATGTGAACTTTCAGTGAAGCATGACCTCCACCAAAATGGATTATAATCAAGAGGCTGGCAAAGCTGATGAGCATTTTCTGATGTGTGATGGTCCCAACTTATAGATACATAACCTGGCCTTCTGTAAGTTCCCAAGGGCAGAAAATGATTGCTAACCGGCTGACAGGCAATCCCTTTCTTAAAACATTCCTCCTCCACACGCAGATTAATGAGAGCTTTGTGGAAGATTACACTGTTAGAAAAAGACTGTGAGAAATATATTCGAGGGAAGGAGAGGGGATTTAGTTTAGAGTACTCTGGAGATTAAACATTATTTGTAGGAGGATATTGACAAGTATTGTGAGCATAGATCTCAGCCACAGAAATGCTTAGGATTTTCACAATATTTGGGTGACTGATTTGCATTGTGCTTAACCCTTCCTTTACACCAATACCTATTTCCATGTTTCAGATAATGGACTTCTAAAAACTGAATGACTAACATCTTGGTCTTTCCTTGCCTTTAGAGTACTAGAAACACTGAAGGGTTTAGGGTTGCCCTCTGTATCTATACGGCACTGGCTCAATTTGAATGGAGGAAAAAGAAGTCATAATTTAGTCAAGTTTATGTTTGAGGCTGATCAAAGACAGCAGGGATTTTATATTAATACATTTTGTGGAAACATGATAGTTTCTTCCCAAGCTGGCTGCACAACAGAAACAATATGCGCACTTAAAAATGCACATTCCTGGATCCTACCACAAACCGTCAATACAATTTCTTGATGAGAGACTTTGGATCTTCTTCTTGTTGTAAAGACTGAAGATGAGTTAAGTTTCAGAACCACTACCTTCTGAAGCCTACACCCCATGCTTCACACTCTGGTGGCATTCACAATAACTGAGTTGCTCTCAGGACATAGTTAATTTTTTTTTAACGTTTATTTATTTTGAGACAGAGAGAGACAGACAGAGCGTCAGAAAGAGGGGGAGACACAGAATCCGAAACAGGCTCCAGGCTCTGAGCGGTCAGCACAGAGCCCGACGCGGGGCTCGAACTCAGGGGACCACGAGATCATGACCTGAGCTGAAGTCGGACGCTTAACCGACTGAGCCACCCAGGCGCCCCTCTCAGGACATATTTGAAAGGGAAAATGGAATGAAAATTTTAACTTTTTTGCCTGTTATTTTGACACTTTAGCTCTGTTTTTTTTAAATTTCTTAAATTTATTTGGCTTCAAGATTTTCTTTCAAAAGTAAAGATACATGAGGAGAGTAGTAAATAATAGTAATATTGACAGGAGTGGTAGTAATAGTAGTAAACACTATTTTCAGCTCTATTTCCTGTATTCCTGCCCAAACTGGCCTATTGACCTGACCTGTAAAAAGCAGAGTCATGTCCTAGTTTTCTGACTGATCAAGATGCAGAGTAGGAAACATTTACACAAGTGGCAGATTAGTCCAGTCATCTCTGAGTCTAGGGTTGCCCAGGGATGAACAATGAACTACCATTTCTTGCTAATTGTAGAGTTGGGTGCTGATGATTTAGGTGCTTGTCAGCTGCTTGGCTGCCTATATCAAAAACCCTAAAACCATCAGTTCCTGGGCTCCACCCCCCTTCAATTCTAATTCAATATGCCCAGGGATAGATGGAGGAGTATGTACATTTCAAATCAGCCTTATTGAAATTCACCAACTTTAAGTGTTTCATTTGATGATTCTTGTAACTCTGTATAAGCATCATAACTATATAAATCATGATATAGAATATTTCCATCACAGAAAAACATTTCCTAATGTCCCTTGGCAAGCATTCCTTTCCAACCTCTGTACACAGGCAATTACTCATCTGCTTTCTGTCATTACACTTTTGCCTTTTCTAGAACATTGTATACAGAAAATCATATGGAATGTAGTCTTTTATGTCTGACTTATTTTAATTGGCAAAGTGCTTTTGAGATACACCCATGGTGTTGTACGTTTGCATAGCTTCTTTATTGCTGAGTAGTATTCCATGGCATGGATGTGCTTCAATTTGCTGATCCATTCTCCTATTGATGAACATTTGGATCTTTCCCAGTTTCGACTATAATGCATAATGCATTTATGGACATTCATGTATAAGTCTTTGTGTGGATATATCTATTTAATTCTCTTAAAGAAATATCTAAGGGTGAGATTATGGGTCACATGGTAAGTCTGTATTTAACTTTATAGATTGCTTTACAAGAAACTGGCAAACTATTTTCCAAAGTGGATGTACCATTTTGCAGTTCCCCCAGTGGTGTATGAGAGTTCTAATTCCTTTACATCTTCACCAAAATAGTATTGTCAGTCTTTTCACTTTTAGCTATTCTGGTGGGTGTGCAGTGGCATCTCTTTGTGGTTTTAATTTGCATTTTCATAATGACTAATGATGTTGAACATTTTTATGTGCTTATTTGCCATTTTAATATCTCTTTTGGTGAAATCTTTTGTAGATCTGTAAGTCCATTTTGTCATCAGGTTGGTTGTTTTATTGCAAAGTTGTAGAAAGTTCTTTATAATTTCTGGACCCAAATCATTTATTATTTTTTTTTGTTATGTTTCTTTATTTTTGAGAGGCAGAGAAAGACAGAGAACAAGTGGGGGAGGGGCAGAGAGAGAGGAAGACACAGAATCCAAAGCAGGCTCTAGGCTCTGAGCTGTCAGCACAGAGCCCGATGTGAGGCTCGAACTCACGAAACGTGAGATCATGACCTGAGCCGAAGTCGGATGCTCAACTGACTGAGCCACCCAGACGCCCCTGGACCCAAATCATTTATAATAAACATATATAGCATATATTTTTGCTAAGTATGTGTCTGAAAATTAAATTTTGTTAACAGTATCTTTGGAAGATAGAATGTTTTAAAATTTAAAAGTCCGGTTATCAATTTCTTCTTTTATGATTTATGTTTGTTGTGTTTTATCAAAAATAGCTTTACCTACTCCAAAGTCACAAACATTTTTGTCTAAATTTTATAATGTTTCTTTCTATGTTTAGATATATGATTAAGTTATATATTTGAAGTTAATTTTCATATATGTTGTGACATAACAACATATATGTTGTTAAGTTTCATATATGTTTTTTTTAAGTAAAAATATCCAGTTGTTCCAGAACTGTTCTGTTGAAAAGACTATCATTTCTCCATTAAAATAGCCTGATATTTGTTGAAAATAAATGAGCATATATGCATGTGTATTTTTTTTTTTAATATATGAAATTTATTGTCAAATTGGTTTCCATACAACACCCATTGCTCATCCCAAAGGTGCCCTCCTCAATACCCATCACCCACCCTCCCCTCCCTCCCACCCCCCATCAACCCTCAGTTTGTTCTCAGTTTTTAACAGTCTCTTATGCTTTGGCTCTCTCCCACTCTAACCTCTTTTTTTTTTTTTTCCTTCCCCTCCCCCATGGGTTTCTGTTACGTTTCTCAGGATCCACATAAGAGTGAAACCATATGGTATCTGTCTTTCTCTGTATGGCTTATTTCACTTAGCATCACACTCTCCAGTTCCATCCACGTTGCTACAAAAGGCCATATTTCATTCTTTCTCATTGCCACGTAGTATTCCATTGTGTATATAAACCACAATTTCTTTATCCATTCATCAGTTGATGGACATTTCGGCTCTTTCCATAATTTGGCTATTGTTGAGAGTGCTGCTATACACATTGGGGTACAAGTGCCCCTATGCATCAGTACTCCTGTATCCCTTGGGCAAATTCCTAGCAGTGCTATTGCTGGGTCATAGGGGAGGTCTATTTTTAATTTTCTGAGGAACCTCCACACTGCTTTCCAGAGCGGCTGCACCAATTTGCATTCCCACCAACAGTGCAAGAGGGTTCCCGTTTCTCCACATCCTCTCCAGCATCTATAGTCTCCTCATTTGTTCATTTTGGCCACTCTGACTGGCGTGAGGTGATATCTGAGTGTGGTTTTGATTTGTATTTCCCTGATGAGGAGCAACGTTGAACATCTTTTGATGTGCCTGTTGGCCATCTGGATGTCTTCTTTAGAGAAGTGTCTATTCATGTTTTCTGCCCATTTCTTCACTGGGTTATTTGTTTTTCGGTGTGGAGTTTGGTGAGCTCTTTATAGATTTTGGATACTAGCCCTTTGTCCGATATGTCATTTGCAAATATCTTTTCCCATTCCGTTGGTTGCCTTTTAGTTTTGTTGGTTGTTTCCTTTGCCGTGCAGAAGCTTTTTATCTTCATTAGGTCCCAGTAATTCACTTTTGCTTTTAATTCCCTTGCCTTTGGGGATGTGTCGAGTAAGAGATTGCTATGGCTGAGGTCAGAGAGGTCTTTTCCTGCTTTCTCCTCTAAGGTTTTGATGGTTTCCTGTCTCACATTCAGGTCCTTTATCCATTTTGAGTTTATTTTTGTGAATGGTGTGAGAAAGTGGTCTAGTTTCAACCTTCTGCATGTTGCTGTCCAGTTCTCCCAGCACCATTTGTTAAAGAGACTGTCTTTTTTCCATTGGATGTTCTTTCCTGCTTTGTCAAAGATGAGTTGGCCATACGTTTGTGGGTCTAGTTCTGGGGTTTCTATTCTATTCCATTGGTCTATGTGTCTGTTTTTGTGCCAGCATGTGTATTAATTAAATATTTTAGCATTCCAATTCACCTTTACCTTTGACTCACTAGCTAGGATTCTTTATTATTTTATGAATAATTATTTAGGGTTTATAATAAGTTTCATTAAGTTATTAATGTCCATATTCTAAGAATATTATACCACATTACATATAGTATAAGAACTTTATAGTAATATATTTCTATTTCTCTCTTTTGATGTGTGCTCTATTGTTTCATTATTTTACTTCTAATTCTATTCTAATGTCTAAAATACACTATTATTTTAAATAGTCAATTGTCTGTTGAAGAAATTAAAAATGAGAATAACTACCTTCCATAATTACTTATGCAATTACTTTTTCATTCCTTTGTGTAGGTCCAAATTTTCTTCTGGATTATTTTCCTTCTCTCTGAAGAATTTTCTTTATTACTTGTGAGGCTGGTCTGCTGAATAAATTCTCTTCACTTTTTTTGTCTATAATGTTTTTATTTTACCTTAATTAAAATAAAAAAAACATTTACCTGGTATAGACTTCTAGGTTGATAGTTCCTGTTTTTAACTCCCAATACTTTAGAGATATTACTCAATTATGTTTTTGACCTGCATAGCTTCTGATAAAAAATATGCTATGATTTTGTGTTCCTTGAATATGTATTTTTAATCTCTTACTGTTTTAAGCCTGTCTTTTTATCACTTGGTTTCAGCAATTTGATTATAAACCTTGATGTGGTTTTTCCTTTTATTTATTTGACCTGAGGTTTATTAAATTTCTTAGATATAAGGGTTCATAGTTTTTTCAAATCAAATTTGGAAAATAATTGGCTATTATTTCCTCAAATATTATTTTCTTAAGTTTATTTACTTTGTGTGTGAGAGAGAGAGCAAACGTGAGCAGGGGAGGGACAGAGAAAGAGAGAGAGAGAGAATCCCAAGCAGGCTCTGTGCTGTCAGTGCAGAGCCTGATGTGGAGCTCGATCCCACGAACCATGAGATCATGACCTGAGCTGAAATCAAGAGTCGGATGCTTAACTGACTGAGCCACCCAAGCACCCCTATTTCCTCAAATATTATTTCTGTCCTTATCATTCTTTTCTTTCTATCTTGGGCTCCAATTATATGTATGTTTGATTGCTTGATATTTTTGCACAGGGAGATTATATGTCTTTTTTTTCCCCCACTTTTCTTTCTTTGCTTCATCTTCTACCCTGTCTATGGATATGACTGTGAATACATGATTTTTGTTTGTTTTTGTTTTTGGCAGTGTTTAATCTGTTCTTAATCCCATCATGTGCATTTTTTATTTCAGATATTGTGCTTCTCATCTTCTTGTCATTTTATTATAATTAAGAATAGTTTGTATGTGACTTCATCCCTTTTACATTTAATAAGCCTTGTTTTATTGCCTATCATATGCTGTGCTCTGGGGAATATTCCAAGTGCACTTGAGATGAATTTGTATTTTATTGTTGTTGGGCTGAGGGTTCCATAGATGCCTGTAAGGTGTAGTTTCTTCATACTGTTGTTAAAGTCTTCTATATCCTGTTGATATTTTGTCTCTCCATTATTTTTGTTGAACTGTCTTTTTCTCCCTTTAACTTAGTTTTTGTTTCATGTATTTTAAGTTTCTCTTGCTAGGTGTATATATGCTTATAATAGCTGTCTCTTTCTGATATATTGATGCTTTTCTCATTAGAAAATATTCCTCTTTATATCAAGTGACTTACTATTTTAAAGCTTTTATTCCTGATAAGAGTATAGCTACTCCAGCCTTTTAATGATTGCCATCTACATTATATCTCTTTTTCCATCCTTTCACTATCAACATATTTGTATTGTATGTAAAATATTTCCTTAGACAACATGTAGTTGGATCTTACTTTTTAAAATCTAGACTTACAATCTCTACCTTTTGATTGTATTGTTTTATCCTTTCACACATAATGTAATTATTAATATAGAGTTACTGCTACTAATTTACGTTTTGCTTTCCAGTGTTTTGTGTCTTTTTGTTCCATTGCTTTTTTAATCTTTTTTTTTTTCAGTATATTTTTTAAACATTATTTTCCTAGTGCTTGGTAAGGGCTTAATGTATAAATCTTAACTTATGAATCCACTTCAAATTTATGCTAATTTAACTTCAGTGAGATATACAAATATATATTACTCTTATATAGCTCTCTTTCCTTTTTCTTCCTTTTGTACTATTGTTACACATTACATTTACATATATTAGAAACTCAGCAATGCATTGTCATAATTACTGCTTTAGAAGTTATGTCTATTAGAGAAACTGACTAGGGAAAAGTAAATATATTCAAAGGTATTTTTACATTTTCCATCTGATTTACCATTTTTGATTCTCTACATTTTTTTCACTATGGATGCAAGTTACCATCTGGTGTCATTGACATACCAGATACAACTTTGTTCTTACCCACCATCTTTGTGCTGTTGTCAAACATATTACACTTCCTTGTGTTATTGGTCCTCACATAAAATTATATGCATATTGTTTTATGAAGTTGCTTTTTAAATCATTGAAGTTAGAAAGAAGAAGAGATATACATTTATACTGTTTTTTATAATTACTTTAACTACCTTTACTTGTGCACTGTGTGTGTGTGTGTGTGTGTGTGTTTGAATTTCTATCTTGGGTAACTTGCTTTAAGCCTAAAGAACTACCGTTAATATTTATTTTATTTATTTTTTTGGGGGGTAGGTCTGCTAGTAATGAATTTACTCAGTGTTTGTTTATCTGGGAATATCTTTATTTCACTTTCATTTTTGCTGGATAGAAGATTCTTGGTCAACAGCTTGTTATTTCAGCACTTTGAATATGTCACCCAACTGCCTTTGGACCACCATTCTTTCTCATATGAGCTCATTCCTTGTTCTGACCAGAAGAAGTGAAAGGGTTGGGAAGAGGGGTGTTCTGGGATGAAGATTCTTCCTACTGGAAAGCCCTTACCTCTTGGCAACCTTAACCCTGTCCCATTTCTCTTTTATGTATTTTGAATGGATAGTAAAATAATCAAGGACTATTGCTCTAAATATTTCAGAGAGTAAAACTCAATAACCTCTTCTCATTGGAGACTATTAAAACTCATTAAAACTCTCATTCCAGAGTTTGAGCTATATACTGTGAAAAATGGACAATTGCACAAAAGAAATTTACACTTTTTCCCCGAGATACTTACCCAGAGTCCTAGTTGTAGTTATGGTCAATGTCTGGTGTGTTCTCATATTTGGGAGAAGCATATCTTTTTATCTGATATGCTTTAGAGATGAGTATGATTTCTACATGTTTTTAAAATAACATTGAAGATTGAAAACAAAAACAAAAGCAAAAACGTGTGCTCCGAACATTCCTTTTCACACTTTTTTTGTTCATAGTAGTAGTTTTCTTCCTGTACAGGTATATTCCCTAAAAATTACCATAGACAGGGGCACCTGGGTGGCTCAGTCGGTTAAGTGTCTGCCTTCAGCTCAGGTCATGATTTCATGGTTCATGAGTTTGAGCCCTGCCTCAGGCTCTATGCTGACAGCTTAGAGCCTGGAGCCTGTTAAGATTCTGTGTCTCCTCTCTCTCTGCCCCTCCCCACTCGCTGGTGTGCTCTCTCTGTCTCTGTGGAAAATAAAAATAAAAAACATTAAAACATTTTTAAAGAAATTACCATAGACAGTTTTTCAAAATGTAGGATGCCACTTCGGGGATTGATGGAAACACTACATAGTAATTAGGAAGTATGACCTAAAGGGCTTCTGGGTATGGCATTCCTCTCTAATGAGGAGATAAACAGGTATAAATTTTGCTTCCTCGGTCACCCAATGTAGCACATTATATAGGTATTAAAATTCACTCTAATAAATTCCTATAAGGGTTGAAAACTTAGCTAAAAACTCAAGGGAGCTGGAATTGCAAAAATTGTGTCAGTAACAAAGTACAGGCATATTTTGTTTTATTTTACTTCATTTTATTGCAGTTTGCAAATATTGCTTTTTTTTAAATACAAATTGAAGGTCTGTGGCAACTTTGCATCAAGAAAGTCTATCGGCATCATTTTCCAATAGGATTTGCTCACTTTGTGTCTCTGTGTCACATTTTGATAAGTATCACAATATTTCAAACTTTTAAATGTCATTATATTTGTTATACTGATCTGTGATCATTAACCTTTGATGTGACTATTGTAATTGTTAGGGAGCACTATAAATTCTATGTTTTTAACAGCAAACTTAATTGACAAATGTTGTATGTATTCTGACTGCTCCACTGTCCAACCATTCACCTGTCTTGCTCCCTTTCCGCAGACGTCCCTAGGCCACCCTGAGACACAGGGAATAAGGCTTAATATTGAAAATTAAGCCAATGATAACCCTACAATGGCCTCTCAGTGTTTAAATGAAAGGACTTTTACTTTCAGTCAAAAGCTAGAAGTGATTAGGCTTAGTAAGTATGTCAAAAGTGAGACAAGCCAAAAGCTTAGCTTCTTGTGTCAAACAGTTAGTTGAGTTGTGAGTGCAAAGTAAATATCCCTGAAGGAAATCAAAAATATTATTTCAGTGAGCACGCAAATAATAAGAAAGCAGGCTTATTGCTGACGTAGAGAAAGTTTTAGTAGTCTAGATAGAAGATCAAACCAGCTATAACATTCCCCTAGGCCTAACCCAGAGTAAGGCCTTAACTCTCTTCAACTCTGTGAAGGATTAGCAGGTGACAAAGCTGCAGAAGAAAAGTTTGAAGCTAGCAGAGGTAGGTTCATGATGAGGTTTAAAGAAAGAAACCCTATTTATAACATAAAAGTACAACGCAAAGCAGTAAGTGCTAATGTAGTGCAACAAGTTACCCAGAAGATCTAGCTAAGATATTAATGAAAGTGGCTACATTAAACAACAGATTTTCAGTGTAGAGGAAACAGCCTTCTATTGGAACAACATGCCAACTAAGACTTTCATAGCTAGAGAGAAGTCAATGCTTGGCTTCAAAGCTTCAAAGTACAGGCTGACTCTCTTATTAGGGGCTAATGCAGCTGGTGACTTGAAGTTGAAGCCCAGGCTCATTGATCATTCTGAAAATCCTAGGGCCCTTAAGAACTATGCTAAATCTACTCTGCCTCTGTCCTGTATATGAACAGCAAAGCCTGGATGGCAGCACATCTGTTTACTACATTGTTTACTGAATATTTTAAGCCTAATGTTGAGACCTACTGCTCAGAAAAAAAGAAAGACTTATTTCAAAACATTACTGCTCACTGACAATGCACCTAGTCACCCAAGAGCTCTGTTGGAGATGTACAATGAGATTAATATTGTTTTCATGCCTGCTAATACAACATCCATTCTGCAGCCCATGGATCAAAAGAGTAATTTCAACATTCAAGTCTTATTATTTAAGAAATACTTTTTTTAAAATATATAACTGCCATAGATAGTGATTCCTCTGATGAATTGAGCAAAGTAAATTGAAAACCCTCTGAAAAGGATTCACCATTCCAAATGCCTTAAAGAACAGTCATGATTCATGGGAAGAGGTCAAAATAGCAGCATTCACAAGAGTTTGGAAGAAGTTCTAATGTTCATGGATGATTTTGAGGGGTTCAAGTGCAAGAAGAAACTGCAGATGTGGTGGAAATAGCAAGAGAACTACAATTAGAAGTGGAGCCTGTAGATGCGACTGAATTGCTACAATCTCAGGATAAAACTTGAAAGGATGAGGAGTTTCTTCTTAAGGATAAGCAAGGAAAGTGGTTTCTTGAGATGGAATCTACTTGGGGAGAAAATGTTGTTCAGATTGTTGAAACAATAACAAAGGATTTAGAATACTACATAAACATAGTTGATAGGGCAGTGACAGGGCTTGAGAGGATTGACTCCGATTTGAAAGAAGTTCTAATATGGGTAAAATGCTATCAAATAGCATAGCATTCTACAGAGAAATCATTCATGAAGGAAGAACCAATCAATGTAGCAAAATTCACTGTTGTCTTATTTCAAGGAATTACCACAGCTACCCCAACCCTCAGGAACCACTCTGATCAGTCAGAAGCCATCAACATTGAGGCAGGATCTTTAACCAGCAAGAAGCTTGTGACTTGCTGAAAGCTCAGATCTTGGTTAGCATTTTTTAGTAATACAGTATTAAAAAAATTGTTTAATGTTTATTTATCTTTGAGAGATAGAGAGAGAGACAGAGTACAAGTGGGGGAGAGGCAGAGAGAGAGGGACACAGGATCCGAAGCAGGCTCCAGGCTCTGAGCTGTCAGCACAGAGCCCGATGCGGGCCTCAAACTCATGAACTGTGAAATCATGACCTGAGCCTATTTCGGACACTCAACCAATTGAGCCAGTTGGTGTCCCAGTAATAAAGTATTTTTAAATTAAGGTATGTACATTTTTTAAAAATACACAATGCTATTATTATATACTTAGTATAGTACAGTATAGTGTAAACATAACTTTTATATGCACTGGGAAACCAAAAAGTTCATTTGACTCACTTTATTGCAATATTCACTTTATTGAAGTGGTCTAGAACTAAACCTGCGTTATCTCTAAGGTGTATTACAGAAGAGTAGCTTACTTGCATGTTTTACCAAAGTAGAATATTGAAAATTATTAAGTCAATTTACTGATTTTTTTCCACTACATCCTGTTGGAAAAGTTTACATTGATTGTTATGAAATCACTTAATGAAACTTACAATTTCAAAAGATAACACTGAGTTTATTAACTATACTTCAGGTTATTAAATTAGTGGTGCTTATACTTGTATCCCCAAGGTTTTATGTCTTGAGTTCTGTGAAGAAGGAAAGGTGTTTGCTGAGCCTGACTTTCTGTAGAAAAAGACTCATGGAATGCTAAGTTTTCATCTATCCAACATCTTGCTGTCTCAAGGCCCAAGTTGGTGAGAATATGCTCCCAAAGTCCCTCAGTTGGCTGTTGCCAGATCTTAGTTCTTGCTGGCTATCTGCTGGAGATGGTTTCTTGCCATATGGATCTCTCCATGGGACAGCACACAGGATATCTGGCTTCTCTAGAGCAAGAGTGGGAAACAGTAAGACAGAGCGAGGGGTGGAGGGTGGGGAGGAAAGGTGAAAGTAGTGATGGGCTGTTTGTAACCTAATCATGTAAGTGATATCTCATTTCGTTTGCCATATTCTATTCATTAAAAGCATATTACTAGGTCCAATGCCTCAAGGGGGAGGGGATTGCATGAGAAAATGATTGCATGAGAGGATCTTAGACAGTGTCTATTATAGTAGTATAAACAGAACCACAGTACTTGCACGTGTAGTTCACTTTTTTAAAAAAAAAGTTTATCGATAGAGAGTGAGTGCACGTGCAAGCACGCACATATTCATATGCAGGACAGGGGCGAGAGAGAGAGAGAGGGTGAGAGAGAGAATTCCAAGCAGTCTCCATGCTTAATGTGGAGTCCAATGCGGGACTTGATCCCACTACGGAGAGATCACGACCCCAGCCAATATCAAGAATCAGATGCTTAACCAACTGAGCCACCCGGATGCCTCTCACTTTTTAAAAAATAAGTTTGGCTCTTAGTCATTTATGGTCTTATTTTTAAAGGGACTATGATAATAAGGTTAAAACAAGAATCACAACGAAACATTTGCATTGGTACCATTAAAGGACATAAGTACTCTCTGCTAGGATTATTATCCTTGCATTTTTTGAAAATGTTAGAAGACACTTATTTCAACCTCTACTTTTTTCTAAATGTCATCCATTTAAAAAGCTTTAGGAAGGCCTGTCATCTTTAGTCTTGATATATCTGTATACATGATGTTTCTTGGCTAGGTTTATCATATTATCCGTAAGACCTTGAGGATAGCAGTGTGTTAAAAACAGGAACATTTTACTTTATAGAAGTTGGTTTGATTTTGTAGATTTTCCTTTAAAATGGTAAATAGTAAAAATAAAACAATATAGTATGAATAAGTACAAATGCAGAATCCATCTCATAAATCCAAGATATCCTCTTTTGATTCATTGGATTTTTAAAAATCACAAACTGGAATTTTCAATTCTTTATGCACAATTTCTATGGAAAGGAAAATAATATGTTAATGATACATCTTCCTAGTGGGAAAACAAAAAGCTAATGTCTTCCTTAAAAGTAATATGGGTTATATTAGGTTCTGGAAATATACTGCTATATTTCACAAAACATACTGTAACAGTTGGTTTATGTAAATCTATATGTTCTATCAGCATTGTGGTTTAATGTCTCCTTGTGGACTTCTCTGGTCAATTGGGGTGAGGAAAACAGTACTAAAGACTCAGAGATACTAACTTACTAGAATTCTGGTTTAAATCCCGTGGATCTGTCTCCTGTAGAATTAGTAGCTCAAAAAATATTTGAAAACAAGAAGTCTGTAAGTTCCCCTTCAAGACAAGTATTATAGTTCTTTCATGTTTCCTAAACAAGAAGATTATATCTGTAATATACCACAACAATTAGTTGTTTTAGTAAATTCTTAGAAAAGATGATTAAATCTTTTAACTAACTTGTGCATTACATCAAATGATTACTTTAATAGAATAAATTTTGACTAGCAGCCATAAGAATCAGAAAAACTTCTATTATAACCCCCGTTTCCATATTCATTGCTAAGAGACCCAGAGTAAGTTCTGTCACCTTTCCACAAAGTAGCAGCAATGCTAGTCTCCACTACATAGGGCTAATGCAACCTTGAGTGAAGATGATGGCATTTAAATGCTTAACAGATTCCTCTGCATGTCATTAAACTAATACATATTAGCTGTAGATTTTAGCCATATTACTGAACGAACTCAATCTGACTGAGCCTTCTTTTCTTCTTAAAGCATTAAGTACTTGGATTCAAGTCTGTATGTTATTTTCCCAGAACAGCACTAGGAGAGGAAGCAACAATGTGAGCCCTCTCTGTCTGCCCTGTAGAGCGTTGTCCCAACAAATTACTTCCTAATCCCAACCTAGTGGACTAACAAGAGTTGACATGTATTCCCGTTGTGACTTTCTCTGACAACTCACAAGAGGCTAGAATAGAATAGGCTGAGTTACTTTTTAAACTTAAAAATTTTAGGTTCTCTTCATTCTCTTTCTGCTTGATATGTTCTGAAATAGTTTGCACGAGTTAAATGTCTTCTCTTTTCTCTAGAATACTATGAAATTTGTATTTAAACATTCTCGCTCTCTTATTTTCTATAATTCTCAATGTATATTATTTTTTCATGTGCTTAATGTTCTTGAATTTCTGTTTCAGAGTTTTTATGTCACACCAAAATCTGATATGGACATATTTGAGACTATTCTAAGCCTGAATAACTTATGAGTGATATTTTGATAATAATAATTTAATCACTTTTTCAGTTACCATTATTTGCATGGCATCTCTTCTTTCACTGGATTTTTTTTTTTCTTATGTTCTCACTAAACATCAGTATTTTTGCAGTTTCAGTTTGGCCATTTCTAGGCCTTGCCTTGAAAAATACATTTTAAAGCAGAGTTGTAGCCAAGGAAAATGACTGTGAACAACCACTTCCTGATAGTCATTTAAGTACTGTCCCCTATAGGTATAAAGATCATTTATTTTTATAATAGACCTATAGAATTCTTTCGTTTTGTATATTATTTTTGATAAACTTTACTTTTTAGGACAGTTTTATTGTTTTTAGAACAGATTTACAGAAAGATTGCTAAGATAATATAGATAGCCTCTCTAAACTCAGCACTCAATTTCCCTTATTAACATCTTATTTTAGTATGGTACATTTTTTTAAGGTTAATGAATCAATATACATGCACTATTATTAACTAAGTCTGTACTTCATTCATATTTTCTTAGTTTTTACCTAATGTCCATTTTCTGTATTAAGATACCACCATGCATTTAGCTGTCATGTCTTCTTAGACTCCTCTTGGCTATCATGGTTTCCTAGACTTTTCTTATATGAGATGACCTTGACAGTTTTTGAGGTGTACTGGTCAGATATTTTGTAGAAAGTTCTTCAGTTAAGGTGTTTTTTTTTTTTAATAATTTCACGACAGTTGTAGGTTTTTGGGAGTAAGACGACAGAGGTAAATTATCATTTTCTTCATATTATATCAAGAGTAAACTACTGTCAACATGGCCAATCATTGTTGATAATGACCTTCATCATCTACCTTTCTTATTTAAAAAAATAATTTGCTCACTGAAAGGTCATTCTCATTTGGATACTAAACGTCCATACAGACTATTGCATTGTGTATTCACGTTTGGGACCATCTTCTCTAGACCAGCTTTTCCAGTTTCAGTGCATTCAGTATCCCCTGGCACTGCTTAAAGTGAAGCTGAGCAAAGAGCAGCCTTGTGATCTTAATTCATAGCCATGAGTACATCCAAGGAAGGATTTTAATCTGGGCAGGAAGTATAGGAGGGAAAATGGGGGTTAAGTTTAATTACTTAGAGGAGGTTGTTATAAGAAATAGTGGTCAAAATCCAGACTCTGGGACTCTTAGGAATCTATTTTTAGATAGAAAATAGAGTACCAGACTACAAACTGCCAGAGAATTCCAATTATACAAATTGGGAGAATAGAGTGCAAGTGAAGAAAATAAAATTAGCACTCTTATGTGCATGTGCATTCTCAGGACTAGCACTTGTACCACAGCCATGACCTAAGGCAGCAGGACTAATTTCAGACCTCAGAAATGCACTGCACAAGACAAGGCATGACTAGGTTTGCAGAGAGATGACCCTGATGATCCCAGCTAAGTATATGGAGAAGGAAAGGGCTGATTTTAGTATAGTGTTCATAGATGAACACTTTGCTCATTCATTTAGATGAGAGAAAATTGAACGATAAGATACCCATTGTTTAAATTGTACAGTTGGTAGCATGTCTCACATTAGAGCTCAGAACCCTCAATTTTCCTATTCTTTATTTCCTTATCTTTTAAGAGTTTTTATATCTCTGTAAAATGTTATTTACATTTTTGTTTATTTCTTTTTTGTTTTTAAAAAAATTTTTTTTTAACATTTATTTATTTTTGAGACAGAGAGAGAGAGAGAGCATGAACAGGGGAGGGTCAGAGAAAGAAGGAGACACAGAATCTGAAACAGGCTCCAGGCTCTGAGCTGTTAGCACAGAGCCCGACGCGGGGCTCGAACCCACGGACCGCAAGATCATGACCTGAGCTGAAGTCGGACGCTTAACCGACTGAGCCACCCAGGCGCTCCCATTTTTGTTTATTTCTTTAGGTCATATTTATTTTATCTAGATATTTTATTTTAACTTTTTTTCACAGTATAGGACCAAATTACCTAAGGGCTTTACTAGATTTTGTTACTCTGTATATCAATGACTCAATTTTTTAATTACACATTATTTTCATTGATGATAAAAGGACAAAACTAAGCTTTGGTCTATTTCCATTGATTCTGCAGGAGAGAAAATTAGTCGTCACTGATTCTCAGATCATAGGATATACTTAGAGAATTATCTCTTTTGAAAAACAGGTGATTTTTTTTTTTGCCTTTACACACAGAGCAAATTAGATCTTAGAGCGCTTGAGAGAATAAAAGTGAAATCTATATTGTATAGGGTGATATCACTTAATGGAATTCCTTTCTCTGCCTTCTGTTTGAAGTAAGAGCTAACACTTTTTTGCCTTGTTTTGTCCTTAGGTTTTACAACTTTAAAAATTTGAATTTTTAAAAATAAAGATGGACTATAGCATCCAAATGTCATGAATTTGAACTTTATTAAAATTGGTTTTCTGCAAAGGACCTCCAGTAGCTTTTCATAGTTTATTCTTTCCAGTCCACAGGCTGTTTTTTCTTTTAACATTCTGAAATTTCACCATAAAATTATGTACGAAAATAGTACTACTCTAACAGTGACCTGAAGCAAAACTGACTCTTGAGCAAGAACTCACTTTCAATGAATAGTTTAAAAAGTAGACCTTTCTGCTTATCTCTAGTCATAAGGCCAAAATATATGTGGCCCTGGTCTAACTAGAAATCACCTCCATGTAATAATATACTCAAAATCTGTAGGATGGTGAAATGTAAAATTATAATAGAACATCTACTGAGGTACACTTAAGCCAAGAAAAGGGTGACACTGTTTTCACTGCCCGTTAACTGCGGATACTTTGCAATACGCACCTCGAGTACGTAAATAGATGTGTGTGCACACGGATAACAAATACGTTTCAGCAAGAGATTACAGTGAATACAAAATGAGCGAAGGAGGAGGCAAGAAAACTTGAATGTTCACACATAACTTGCCACCTCTTAAAAAAAAAAAAGGAACAAAAACAAAAACAAACATCCACAAACTCTCCAAAGAGTCATGGTGAGAAGTGAAGTGTTTGAGGCAGTGAATAATGAAGTGTTCATGATAGCTCCAACTCACTAAACAAAATATGTCTTATGCCATCACCCAAAGTTATGAACATATTCAGGATAAAAAGCCCAAAATAACTGCCAGTTTTCAAGTGAGAAAAGAAAAAGGGGAAAAGATGTATATTCTTTTTTTTAAAATTTATTTATTTTTAATATGAAATTTATTGTCCAGTTGGTTTCCATACAGCACCCAGTGCGCATCCCACATGAAAAGATGCTCAACGTTGCTCCTCATCAGGGAAATACAAATCAAAACCACACTCAGATATCACCTCACGCCAGTCAGAGTGCCCAAAATGAACAAATGAGGAGACTATAGATGCCGGAGAGGTTGTGGAGAAACGGGAACCCTCTTGCACTGTTGGTGGGAATGCAAACTGGTGCAGCTGCTCTGGAAAACAGTGTGGAGGTTCCTCAAAAAATTAAAAATTGACCTACCCTATGACCAAGCAGTAGCACTGCTAGGAATTTACCCAGGGGATACAGGAGTGCTCATGCATAGGGGCACTTGTACCCCAATGTGTATAGCAGCACTCTCAACAATAGCCAAATTATGGAAAGAGCCTCAATGTCCATCAACTGACAAATGGATAAAGAAATTGTGGTTTATATACACAATGGAATACTACGTGGCAATAAGAATGAAATATGGCCTTTTGTAGCAACGTGGATGGAACAAAAGATGTATATTAACTCATCTCTGTGTTCAGTGCAAGTTCACTTTACCATGATTACTATTGTATTCCTACTATAACACTTGGTATGGAATAACCACTTAATATATTTTTGTTGACTGACTTCCAAAGGAAGAATGTTGGTAGAGATAAGAACAGCAGCAGAATGTTAGAAATTCATACGTTGACTGAAAATATCATTATAGCTCAAGCTGTCCATTTTTCCCTTCTCCCAGACCCCTAGCAAATACAGAAATTTTAACTCCTTTTCCCTGCTTTGTCAAACGTACTGTGGACTGAATGTCTAAATCTAGTAACAGGTGAAAATAGGAAGTGGACAAACAATGAGTCAGGATGACTGAAATGATAATCACTTTGTAATCATTTTTGAGAAGTTAGTTATTAAATAAAAATGGATGGAAAGACTATAGTTAATAAGAATAAATAAAAGATTGACATTAGAACACATGGGAGTAGAATTGTGGGGATATAAAAGAAGCAGAGAGATCATTAAAAAGGAAAAGCAGGGGCGGTTGGGTGGCTCAGTCGGTTGAGCGTCCGACTTCGGCTCAGGTCATGATCTCACAGTCTGTGAGTTCGAGCGCCGCATCGGGCTCTGTTCTGACAGCTCAGAGCCTGGAGCCTGCTTCAGATTCTGTGTCTCCCTCTGTCTCCGCCCCTCCCCTGCTCATGCTTTGTCTCTCTCTGTCTCAAAAATAAATAAAAACATTTAAAAAATTAAAAAAAGGAAAAGTAATTGAGAAGGAATAAGGTTTTTGTCATAAAAATGTTCTGAAAGCTTATATCAAGCATTTCCATAGTCAATTCAAAAAGTTCTCATTCCACTAAAAGTAAAGGAAACTGATTGTACATAGCACAAAAAGTTATTAGTCCAGCTTGTTACTTTCAACCTTAAATTTTCACCCGCATCTCATTTTCATCAGATATACTTTAAAAATTCTTTTATGGTAAACCATAAAGTTTGACAACTTGGAGTTTGCAAACAAATTATTTCATTAATAAGCAGGAAAGACAAGAAGCTTAATTGCTAGAGTGATTTATTTCCTCTAGCAAATTGTTTTTCTTTGAAATATATTTTCTAGAATTCTCTTCAGTAGAATTTCCAAACGACAGGTGGGTAAAACTTTTCCTCTTTTGAATTTGTCTTGATTGCGAGAAATTAGCTAATTTCATCCCTCAGTTCTCTCCAAGTCAGTTACAGCTGTACATGCAACATTATCTGAATTGGAAATATACTTCAAAAATCATTCATTTGCATGTCCTATTAGAATAGGCAAAACTCTAATGGCAATAATTACTTGCCCTTTCTTTTGCTCTTTAAATAAAATACTTGACAGAACTCTACATAAATGTGCTTTAAAATTTGGATATTAGCTCATCCCTGTAGAATCCATTCTCAGAAAAAGTTTTTCTTAGCTTTGCTAAATGGAATGAATACCCATTTCTAGTGTTGCAGATGTGCACATCAGGTTGTTGTTGTTTATTGTTGTTGTTGTTGTTGTTTTCTGGATCAGAATGAGACATGGTAGTTGACAACCTAAAATAAGTCATACATGCTGGTGTTAAATCAATAAAACATTTCACTTTAATGCTTTCTTTGAAGAAAGGCACTAAAACAATGAGCAAGTATCCTAGGCAAACTAGGATATTTCCTCATAAAATTGTTTAGAGGAATTCTTGTTTTGCCTTATTAATTAGGGTATGAATTTAGTTACTACAATAAAAATGAAACTAACACTTAACAATTTGGAAGTAGGCAGCTCAAGGTTAGTAGGTAATCTCTATACTCCATGAGAGCTTCTAGAGATTCAGGTTCCATTCAATTTGTTTTGATCATCTCCTCTGATGTTGTTCTCATCTGCAAGGTTCAACAGGGCTCATTATGCTGTTCATGTTCCAGTTCTGGAAATAGAAAAGGGAACAAGTGGAGACCTTGTTCCCTTTTTCTTTTTAATGTTTATTTATTTTTGAGAGAGAGAGAGAGACAGAATCTGAAACAGGCTCTAGGTTCTGAGCTGTCAGCACAGAGCCTGATGTGGTGCTCGAACTCAGGAACTGCGACGAGATCATGAACTGAACTGGTCAGATACTTAACCAACTGAGCCACCCAGGAACTCTGACCTTGTTCCTTTAACAGAACATGGAAGTTCTGCACCCTTATCACTTCCTGTAGGTCCTATTGGCAAAAACTTTGTTACAATGTCATGGTTTAGCTCCCTGAGAGATTGAGAAGTTTATTCTTTATTTTGGTTGGCCGTGTGTTCAACTAGGAACTCTTAATATGCAAGAAGAGAAGAACAGATTTTGGAAGACAAGTATTATTTCTGTCTCACTTCCCAGTTCTTAGGGTTGCACTGAGGGTCAAAAAAAAGTGATGGATGGAAAGAAGATATGAATATTAGCTGATAGAACAGTAAAAATGGTAATTTTTACCATTTTACTGGTCTTGAAATCAGCTACTAGGACCTGGGTGGAAATGCAGTTAAATGACATTAAATAGATCCCTAAATTTTTGTTTCTATCTATAAAGAGGACCTGACTTAAATGCGCTCTATGTTTCTTTTCTATGCCTTGTATTATAGTCTTAAAATTATTCTTTGTACTTTTCTTAAGTAATTTTGTGATTGTCATCTAGAATGTTTGTGTCTAGGTGATTGCTTAGCATTATCTTGTCTAATTCAGATATTCCTTCTCCTTAGTCAGTTTTCCCTTCTTAGTCTGACTCCTGATGTTGGCAGTTCCAATTACTTCCCTAACTTCTGTTTCTTGCTTGTGGCAAAAACATTTACATTTTGATAAGCTCTTTGTGTGGTTTCTGTAAAATGAAGAAGAAAGTTGAAAATAGAAATGTATACTTTAGGATGTATGGCAATAATCAGGTCAGTTAGTCTGTAAATCACAATTTCAGTGGGCAATTAAATAGGTCTCCTCCCCACTGAGCACCCTGAAGCATTGTAAAATGTAGGACCTGGAACACTGCTGGATTTAGCCAGGAATTCAATATTCAAATGGGTCACTTCAGACATATAATAACATTTGTCAGATGATAAAGTTTAATAGGGTTATCATAAATCTTGGTTTAGGCCTAAGCACTTAGCTTCTACCTGTCATGTTTTCAATTGATTTGAAAGAGACAGAGGGGAGACAATTATAGAGAATCTCTGAATCAGAAGAAAATCTAATAGCCATTTCATTCAACTTCCCTTCCAAAGCAGAACTCTGTTCAGCACCTCAAACATACTCATTCTGTTTTTGCTTGATTGAAAACTCATTGCTTTCTGAGACAGCCTAAAGTTCTATTCTTTACAGTGTTGAGAAAGAACACTTGTGCTGATGTCTCTTGTCTTGTGCTGATGTCTCTTCTATTTGCCAATTACCTATGTATGGATTATCTGGATGAGACCTCATTGCATGCTGTGAGAATCCACTAAATTGCATTCTTCTTGACTTGGGAGTTTTGTTAGTTGACACTTACGTGTCTTCATGAATTCAGTTCCATTAACCAAATCTTTATTGAGTGGTTGTGGTTAGCTAAGCCCTGATTTCCTATAACTGTGTATCTTGTGTTAGTCAGATGGGCTATGTTATGTTACAGTAACAAACAACTCTAACATCTTAGTGGCTTAAAGCAACAAAGATTTATTTATTGCTCGTATTACATATCATCTCAGGTTTGTAGAGCCCCACTTTCCTGTTATTTTCATTCAAGGATGTGTAGTTTGATGAAGCTTTCATGATCTGTAAGACTTGGTTAATATGGAAACAGGAAAGAGTTGTGTTAATGAGAATATTTCCTTTAAAAACTTTCACCCTGAAGAGACCACATAGCTTCCGTTCACATTTCACTGGATAAACCGTCTTATGGAAGGGAAGTGTAATCCTACCACGTGTCTGAAACAGGGCCAATCAGAAATATTCATTCTGCAATTAAATATTGATGATGGATGTTTAATATTTGTTCAACAAATGATCAAGTTATTTTTATTACCATGTGCAAAACACACTTAACTTCTCAAAGAAGACAACCCCCCAAATCTGTTAAATAATAAAAATTCAATTGAGTAAATTTTAAATTTTTTTTTTCAACGTTTTTTATTTATTTTTGGGACAGAGAGAGACAGAGCATGAACGGGGGAGGGGCAGAGAGAGAGGGAGACACAGAATCGGAAATAGGCTCCAAGCCATCAGCCCAGAGCCTGACGCGGGGCTCGAACTCACGGACCGCGAGATCGTGACCTGGCTGAAGCCCGACGCTTAACCGACTGCGCCACCCAGGCGCCCCACAATTGAGTAAATTTTAAAGATCCAATTGGCTTTATCAATTATTCATGATTCAGGCAGCATCCCATCTAGCAAGTAGAAAAGAGCTCCAAAGTGCTACAGGAAGGGAAAGGTTTTTAAGGTAGAAAGGGGAAGGGATAAGGAAAGAGTAGATTATCACATCTTCCTTTGGGAGATGGAAAGGGCCTATGTGGCAGATTACCTCATTGGTGATGACCAGAAAAAACTCCAGAGTAGGTTAAGACTACATTCCTGTTGAAGGCTGAAACTACCATTAGGTTAGGCATTAAGCTGTGATTTGGTGACATGGGCTTAGCATAAGTGACTCTATTTTAAACTGTTTCTTTTTCTTTTTCTGTTTCTTTCTCTTTCCTTTTCTCTTCTCTTCTCTTCTCTTCTCTTCTCTTCTCTTCTCTTCCCTTCCCTTCTCTTTTCTTTTCCTTTCTTCTTAACAAGTCCCACCTGGCAGTAGCAAAAGTTTCATAGATCAGGATATCTGGATGATAGGTAGAAGGCTATACATTAAGTCTGAATATTGCTCCTTTTGATCTGGAGACATATGAATAAAAAATGTAAGTTAATTTTCTCTCATAGTCCAATTACTGGTTGAAGGAGCATAGGATAACTTCAATAAATATTCCAATTTGGAGAGAAAATGATGAGAGATAAGCAGCAGGTCCTAGTCTAGTCCAGAGCAATTCTGCTAGGTCATAGAGCCAGGCTGTGAAAGCCATTTACCTTGGGGTGGAAACATTTCATGTGTAGACCTTGGTTCCACCATAGAGTAGACTCCCTGCCCATTGTTCTCTGGCTCTCTGAGAGATTCTTCCTTTTCTGTGATTCTTTGTGGGCATATCTGAAAAATTAGTGTAGGAGTGTATGCCTCCTTTCAAGCCTGAGCACCTTCCTAAGTCCACTTTCTGTCTGCAGGTGGTTAACAGTTCAAGGGTTGATTTAAGCCAGTGGCAGTCATTTTCAGTCCAGAGGTGATTCTTTATGGCAATAAATGTTTCTCAAAACTTTGTGGATGTCTTATCTGTTAGATTCCAGTCAGCAAATTATGCTATTCCCACATATAGTTCTTTGTAAAACATGGTGCTTAGGGTAGCTGTTTTTTTTTTTTAACTTTGTCATTCATGTGTTTCTAACTCTTGACTTATTGGAGATACTTTGCATCAGTTAGGCTTGAAATAAAGCAACACTTTTAGGCTCATTTTCTGGGAAGTGCACCTTTAGTTAGGTCTCACTTAGAGACATCTTAATCCATTCAGAAATGTATATGAGTCCTACAGCCATGCGCTTAATTTGATCCTTGCCTGCAAGGCAGAGTTTTACTTGGCCTTTGTTGCCCAAAGATTGTGAGTTTTACTTTGGGGTAGGAAGCAGTTACCTCTTCCCTATATTCCTGAATTCGAGGACTCTTTGGATTTATTTTTCATTGTTGTTTCCAAACCAGTTAATTTTTTCCTGACCAAATCTCTTTCTTATGTCTTGATAAGTGCAGCCAATAACTACCTACATATGCCATAAATAATATTTCTCCATTTTCTTTTCTAAGAGTTTGGAGTTCATTTGGTACATTATCTGCCTACCAAATTATTACAGTTGACAATTTTACCAGACGTTTTCCCACTACTTAACTAACAGTTTCTTCCTTACCTACTGCCTAATGGCTAAACCAGGGCCACATTTTGCATTTTTTCCCCCACAGCTGTCTCCTTTTGTTCAAATGTCGATATCCATCAAGGTGTGCTAGGTTATGCTCTGGATAAAATACCCGCAAAGTTTTAGTGGTTTAAAACCGTGAGGGTTTATTTATTGCTCACACTAGTTGTAATTATAATTAGTTACCATATACATTGTCCTCACTTGAGGATATAAGTGAGGGAAACACCACTATTTGAAGTGTCACTGGGTGTCATGGGAGACAGATGGGAACTTGAAAGGATTCTGACAAGAAAAAACAAATATCAGTACCATTTACATTTTATTAATCAAAACAAGTCACCTGGCCACATCTAACTTAAAGTGAGGGAAGAAATGCAATATTAGTGTGTCTAGAAGGAAGAGAACCAGAAATATTGGTCATCAGCATTAATGACTACCGTACTCCTTTTAATTTCTAAAAGATTGGTTGCTTTTGTTTAAAACCTAGGAGGTCTAAAGCTCTAAATATGCTAGCTTTTGCATATGTAACATCTGAATATTATTTCATTCAAACATTTGTAGGGTTAGAATATATTAATCAACTAACCATAATGAAGTATTTGTATTAATAACAACAGTTTTTCAGAATAAAGAAAAAATTAAGCCATTGTAAGATAACTCAAGAGTCTGCATCAAGAATATTTATTTTTCCATGGGGTGCTTGGGTGGCTCAGTTGGTTAAGCTTCCGACTCTTGATTTTGGTTCTTCATTGACAGTGCAGAGCCTGCTTGGGATTCTCTCTCTCCTTTCTCTCTCTGTGCCCCTTCCCTACTACCCCCTCCCAAATAAATAAACATTAAAAAAGAAAAAGAAAAAAGAGAATGTTTAGAAGGTATAGTATTTTCCAAATGGAGATGTTCATAATTCATGCCATTCCATGAAGTCTTTGATCAAGTAGAATTCATTTCTAATTTTCTGTTACTTATATTCCTTATGTATGTTTGAGATAGGATTTTATTAATCTGTCTGGGGCAAAAGTCTATCTTTTTAACAAAGATTCATGGTACTTTGTAATTCACTAAGCACACGGGAGGCAGAGACATATCTCATGAACAATAAAAAATCATATTCTTTTAATATAGGCATTAGTTTTACTGAAATGTGAATTATAGTTTCTAAGAAATAAAAATAAAAATATTTGCAACCACTAGGTTCAAAATGTATTTACAATGAGCTGTTTTGCTTTGAAAAAAAAAATACAACAAAACAAAAGCCAAATAAGCAGAAAAATTTTTAAAAATTATTTTTCTACAATTAGTAAGGACAACCGGGCAAATACGGTATCATTTGGGGGTTAGTAGAATAGTTGTTTACTTATTGTTATTTATATTCTTATTTTATTCTTTAAACATCTCTCAAAATTGAATATTCAGTTGGTTAAATAGCAAGCCTTCTGTCTTGTGTAGGATGCCTTTTTTTTTTTTAAACTAAAGTCCATTATGTTTATCTCTGCACATAATGATCTCAGACATTCTAAGTGTTTTCCAAAAGGGATTAGTGTATCTCTTAGAGCTGCCATAGGTCATAGAATTAACCAGAATCTTGGAAACTCTTTTGGTTATTGTATCACTGAGGTGACTGCAGTATCATTTCTCTGATTTCCTTTCTTCAGATATCTTTTCTTTCAAATCCATCCTGTACCCCACTGTTGAATCAATCTTTCTAAAAACATTTCTTTGTCCGTATAAGTACAAGACACAAACAACGTTGACTTCCTGTTGTTTATAGGACAATGTCCAGATTTTCTGTAGTAGCATTCAAGATCCTTAATATCTCATTTCCAAACAACAAAAAACTTTAAAATTTCTCCAGATTGTGTACATTAACCGGATAACATCATGCCTGTTATTCATGAATGTGAATTATAATCACTTTTGATGTTTTTTTGTAATGTTCACTTATTTATTTGGAAAGAATGAGAGAGCATGAGTGGGGAAAAGGCAGAGAGAAAGGGAGAGAGCGAGAGAGAGAGAGAGAGAGACAGAGAGAGAGACAGAGAGAGAGAGAGAGAGAGAGAGAGAGAGAATCCCAAGCAGGCTCTGCACTGTAAGCATGGAGCCTGATACGGGGCTCCAGCTCACAAACCTTGAGATCATGACCTGAGCCAAAATCAAGAGTTGTATGCTTAACAACTCAGTCACCCAGACATCCCCACTTTTGATGTTTTTTAAAAAACTGGACTCAACTTCCAAATAGTCTTATTTAGCATATCAGAGTGAGAAGAACATCTGTACTTTTAAAAACTCCACCACAGGTAATTCTGATGGGAATTTAGCTGCTGAGAACCCCTGCTCTAATAGCTTGGAACTCTTGGCTATGTGTTTTTAAAAAATTTTTAAATGTGTATTTATTTATTTTGAGAGAGAGAGAGAGGGAGGGAGAGAGAGGGAAGAGAAGCAGGGGAGGGGCAGAGAGAGAGGGAGAGAGAGAATCCCAACAGGCTTGTCACTGCCAGCATGGAGCCCAAGGCGAGACTCGAACTCTTGAACTGTGAGATCATGACTTGAGACAAAATTAAGATACGCTTAACCGGCTGAGCCCTCCAGGAGCCCTTGTATTTTTTTAAATAAGAAAAAACCAACCTAGTTTTGATCATCTTATTAAAAGGGCTCATTATTACCTTTATCTTCCTCATTTTCACTCCATCTTTCATCTACTGGTTCATAATACTTGTTTTAGGTATAAAGTATTGACAACTCCAGGACTGGTTCTCATGAGATGTGATTCAGTACTGTCATCATTATTTCACAATTCTTCAAAATGTCTCTTATTGACCACTTGAAACAAAAATCATCCAAGTGGCTTTGTAAGTACGCAAATTCTTGGGCTTCACCACAGACTTATTATCAGATATACTAAAGTTTGAAAACCATTCTAAACTAGAATTCACCATTCATGATGTATTCAGGTATATCAATGGTAACAAACCTGAAATCTCAGATTGGCGTGAGGCTTGAATGAATGACTGACTATATAGCACATTTGTTTAATTTGATGATTAATTACTTCAGGTGCAGTAAGCTAATATGTAAGTAGATGACCCAAACGTTTTGTGGCTTAATAAGATAGAAGCTTGATTCATACTAAGCAATCCAGAGGTGACTGGCCCAAAGCTGGCAAGGTGATTGTGACCCATCAGGTCATCCAAAGACCCAAGCTTAAGATTTGTCTCTGTTATTCTTAACACGTACCTTCCTTCTATCTGTCCAATGCAACTGCTGCGCATGTTGCCATTTCTTGGTTAGTAAGAGAAAAAGACTGCTCAGGGCAAGTAGCCTTCTCTTTTAAAAAATGACCTGAAAGTGGCATATATTAGTTCTGCTCATGATTCATTAGTATCCACTTAGCCATCTGCTCATACCTAGCTGTAAGGGAGGTTGATAATCTCTTACTAGCTAGCCATGTGCCCAGCTCTAACTCCAGGTTTCTTACTAGATAAAAAACAAGAGAAAAATGGATGCAAGGGATCTGTTAGTGGTCTCTCCCCCAGAAAAGATCTGTCAGTTTCTACCTTTGCACTAATTTCTCACAAGAAAATAGACTTTTGGGGAAAAACATATATGTGATATTTGAAAAAGAGATTTTATGAAATATATAAAATATATGCTATATAGCATATATAATATATAAAAATGTTTCTTTACATGTTCTGAGACCCAATTTCCAATGTGTACATGTGTGGGGTTCTCACACCAAAAGCAGTTCTCTGACACCAGCTGGGTATCCTAACATTCAATTCAATTCTGACTATCTACCTGGAAATAGCATCAGATTCCACAGGTTAAATTCTTAGCCTTGCAAGATTGCCCCTCTCCCTCCCCCTCCACTTCAGACTCCAATCACAAGTCCAGGTTATGATCTGTACTTCTGAATAACTGACTGTAGATCATAGGTTTCAATGACCCTCTCTTTGGGTTTGGTAAATTTGCTGGAGGGGCTCACAGAACTTGAACATTTTACTTACTAAATTACCAGTTTATTATTATCCTAATCTCTACATGTTCACCAACCTAGAAGCCCTATGAACCCCATCCTTTTGAGTTTTTATGGAGGTTTCATTACATAGGCATGATTGATCACATCAGTGGCCATTGGTGATTGATTTTACCTCCAGCCCCTCTCCCCTCCTTAGAGGCAGGTGGGTTGTGGAGCTGAAAGTTCTAATCCTCTAATCACTTGGCTGTCTCTCCCTGCCCCCCAAACCCATCCCTAGGTGACACAAGGATTTTCCAAAAGTCACTTCATTAACATATACAAGGAAAATTTTATGGCCTTTATCACAGGAAATTCCATGGGTTTTAGGAATTGTGAGCTAGTGACCACTGGACCAACACCAAATACACATTTCTACAAATCACAGTATCACAATTTTAATATTTAATTTTATTAATTACTTTACTAATAGTTATAAGATATATATGTCCTCCTTGTAGTTTGGAACATCATTAAGCAAAGTGTTCAACTGATAGTAACCATGGCATTTGAATCAAAAGCTTCACTAATGTTTAATGAAATTACATTCATTGTTTCTTTGATCTCCACAATCTGCCATTCCATTCCAATAATAATTTGATTTGGCAAGAGTTGCTCTTCTCAAAGCTATTTCAATTGTTCTGTGAGTCTCCCTTCAAGGCCTCATTTACAGCACTTCTCTTTACTTTTCTCAGGAATCTGTCAGAGTGGCGTCAGTGGCAGTTTTCCCTCTTCCACCCGCTTTGAAAAGAGCACTCACTCCTCTGCTTTCTTTCACTTTCCAGAAGCCTCCTCTGTTCTTTCTGTGCACTCAAAGGGGGAGCTTATGATTCTCTAATATAATCTGCCATTTCCAAGGTACCAAAAGATCTTTGGAAAGATGCTCTTTGGTTTGCATAAATCTTGATTTTCTTTAACATTGCACATGCTATGCCTCCTTTCCCTGGCTTTTTTTCCCCCCTCCCATCATATCAGTTTTCTCTTTTGTGCATTCAACATTCAGTTATTGAAAGTAGACTCTATACTAGGCCACTGTGCCAAAGGCTAGAAGTGGAGAAATTACTCCTTCTTTTGAAGAATACATAATGTAGTAGCGGAGAAGAAGCTAAGCCAATATATACAATAATGATAAAGAATGTTAAGATTAAAATACAAATAGGTATAATGGGAAATGTTTGAAGTTTAGTAGAATGACAATTCCAAAGCCTCTTCTTCTTAATTGTTGATATATTTTTTCTAAGTTATGATTTTTTCATTGCTTTACCTGTTTCACTTGATCAAAGAAAATTTTCTATTATTTTTCTTATGTCTCTTAAACCTTCAGATCCTTGATCTGATTTCTATGCAAGTGGACTATTTTTGTTTCCTTAGTTGACCTGGCCTGTTTTTTACTTTGTGGGATTCCCATCAGCTTTTTGTGCCACTCACAGCTCTGGATTGAGCCACTATGATATCCCGCTTTCCCCATCTGTCCCATATTCCTGTAGAAAGTCCTATTCCTATTAAAGCAAGATTTTCATGTGTAAACTGACCTTTTAGACTCTCTTGCCTCTGAACTATTCTTCCATCTGTATGCTTCTTATAAGCATCCTGGCCTGTCATCTTGGAATATTGGTACTTTCACTTCCTGATCTCAGGCTCACAAGTAAAATAAAAGATCTTTTTATACCATTATCATTATACTTCACCTTTCAGAGGTCTTTACATGTGTCAAAATTATTTCTGCTCCACACATTATATTAGTGAAAAACTAAAGTGCAGTGAGGGTATATGATTTGATTGCAGTGTTAGTGTTAGTAGGAGAGTTAGGATTTAAACTCATATTCTGATTTTAAACTCCATGAGCATATTGCATTCTTTGTGAAAAGAACATATGGCCCTTTCCACTAAGGTTATATCCACTATGAAAACTTTATTATGAGGTAGCATAAATCTTTCTCCTGTTATTACTACATTAACAATTCTAAATTAGTGTTTTGCTTTGGCGGCTCTAAGACTGGAGGGCAGAGATGTCAGATTAAGTCTCTGTATATGACCTTGATACTAATGAGCAGAGTTGAATGCCCATTGTTGGAATAAGATGTGACCTTGGACTCAAGTCCAAGGAATGGGAATGGGAACTAACAACAATGCAAAAACTGGACCTCTACAAGAATGGAGTTAAAGAAGAAATGGAAAAGTTTACTTATCTGCCTAAAGATGTAATAAAGAACTTGAGTCTGCCAAAAGCTTGGGTGAAAAAAGGAAATAATCCAGTTAGAAACTGAAGTCCTAGGTCAGAACCAAAAATAGGCCTTGAATGTGAAGCTATTTTATGACTATTTTGCAGAACTCCTTAAGACAAGAAATTAATTTAAAAACATCCTGAACTAGTGAACACACTGGGGCTTTGAAGAAGCAAAGGCAAAACAATTATGTAACAACCAAGACTTGTAAAAAAAAAAATCCCACTAAAAATGAGCTCATGAGAAAAAAAAAACAGGAAAGCACACAAAGAAATATTACACTTTGAGGGAGACAGTCAACACACATTTAAGGAAATATCTTTCTTGGAACTTGAGATAATAGAGAAATTGCCAACAGGTCATAGAGTAATCACTGTACTCTTAAAAGGATTTAAAGAGCCAAAGGAGAGGAATAAGTCATAGAGAATAAGACAGTGACATAATGGCTTGAAGATTTGACAAAGAACAAAATAAAATATCTACCAGATATCACTGAAACTAAAATTCATGAGGTGATTATTTATATAGAACATTATACAACTGAAGAGGATTCCAGTGAGAGAAATCTGAGGAAATTATTCAGCATGAGGTACAGAGGGTAAAGGGATAGGAAATATGAAATAGAGGGTGAGAGATATGGAGGATAGAATGAAAATATGATGATCAATGTGACCCACCTCTAACGGTGAATATGTAGGAGTTATTATTTGCCCTGAATGTTCAAATGAATAGAATGACCCTTTTATCTCAGTTTCCAAGATCATGATGGAACCTCCATGTGATGCATGGCTGGACATTTGAAGTGAGAGTTTAAGTGCATCCAATTTTCTGGGGAGGGGTTGGAGACCGTGTGGGTTTAAGAAGAAGTCCTGATTTAGTTCATTTTATTTATTGGTGCAAACTTTAATAGCTCTAATATTAGGTTTATCTTTTATCTAAGCCACTTATATCTGTGCATGTCTCTGTGTGTCTACCTATCTCAAATCTGACTCTTTGTCTAGTTAGTCATTACATTTGGGATTTGATGTTTGAAAACTATGTTTAATGTAGCTAGTAATTAAGATTGATGTTCCTGCCAGTCAGACATGCATGGTTGGCATCATAGGACAAAATGTAATTTGTCTCTTGACATGAGCTTTGAAGAATTTTTCCTCTAAAATAAGAATGGTCCTTTGGTGAATCTAAATACATAAAGCAGCGATTAACAGATCTGTCTTGCTGTATAAACAGCAATGTGATGATAGCAGAGGACTTCAATACCCCACTCTCAACAATGAATAGATCATCCAGACAGAAAATCAATAAGGAAACATTGGACTTAAATGACACATTAGATTAGATGGACCTATCAGACATATAAAGAACATTCTATCCAACAGCAGCAGAATACAAATTCTTCTCAAGTGCACATGCGACATTTTCTAGAATATATTATATGTTAGGCTATAGAGCAAATCTTAATAAATGTGATAATATTGAAATCATATCAAGCATCTTTTTTTACCACAATGATATGAAGCTAGAAGTCAATTATAAGCAAAATGGAAAAATCAAATACATGCAATTAAACAACCTGCTCGTAAACAACCAATGGGTCAAAAAAAGAAATAAAAGGAGAAATAAAATATATTGAGACAAATGACAATGGAAACACAACATATTAATACTTATGGGATGCAACAAAAAAAGTTCTAAGAGGACAGTTTGTAGCAATAAAAGCATGCATCAGGAAGAAAGGAGGCTCTCAAACAATTTAACTTTATGCCTCACGGAACTAGAAAACAAAGAACAAACTAAGCCCAAAGTTAGCAGAAGGAAGATCATAACAAAGATAAGACCAGAAATAAATGAAATAGAGACTAAAGAGGAGTTCCCTTGTGTCTCAGTTAAGCGTTTGACTTCAGCTCAGGTCATGATCTCGAGGTCTGTGAGTTCTATCCTCACACCGGGCTCTGTGCTGACAACTCAGAGCCTGGAGCCTGCTTCAGGTTTTATGTCTCCCTCTTTCTCTGCCCCTCCCTTGCTTGCACTCTTTCTCTCCCTCTCAAAAATAAATGAACATTAAAAAATTTTAAAAAATTAAAGATCTTGTTTAAGTTGAGGTGTCCTTTAAAAAAAAAAGAAATAGAGACTAAAAAGACAATAGGAATGATCAATGAAACTAAAGTTGTTTTTTGAAAAGATAAAGAAAGTAGAGAAACTGTTAGTTAGACTTACTAAGTAACAAGGAAAGAGAATTCAAATAAATATAATTAGAAATAAAATAGGAGACATTACAACAGATATCACAGAAATACAAAATTATGAGAGTGCTATGAATAATCAATCACCAACAAGTTGGCAACTTAGAAAAAATGCATAAATTGCTAGAAATATACAACTGACTCAGACTGAATCATAAAGAAATAGAAAATCTAAACAGACCTATTACTTGTAAGGAGATGACTCAGTAGTCTAAAACCTCCCAATAAAAGCCTAGGACTCCCAATAAAAGTCTAGTACTCCCAGGAAAAGTCTAGGACCAGATGGCTTTACTGATGAATTCTACCAAACATTTAAAGAATAATTAGTTTAAATCCTTTCAAATCCTTACAAAAAATAGAAAACAATTCCAAAGTCATCTTGTGAGGCCAGCATTACCCTAATACCAAAACCAGGTGAAGATACAATAAGAAAAGAAAATTATAGGCAAATATCTCTAATGAACATAGATGTCCAGGGATGCAAGGATAGTTCAACATCTACAGATCAATATGATACACCACATTAACAAAGTAAAGGATAAAAATCAGATGATCATCTCAATAGATGCAGAAAAAGCACTTGCCAAAATTCAATACCCTTTCATGAGAAAAGCTCTTAACATGAGGTATGTTAAGAAAACATACCTCAGCTTAATAAAGTCCATACATGACAAGCCCACAGGAAATGTCATACTCAACGGTAAAAAACTGAAAGCTTTTCCTCTAAAATCAGAACAAGAAAAGCGTATCTTCTCTCATCACTTTTATTCAACATAGTACAAGAAGTCCTGGTTGGAGAAATCAGGCAAAAAAAAAATCAAAATTGTAAAGGAAGAAAAAAATTGTTTCTATTTGCAGATGACATGATATTTTATATATATATATATATATATATATATATATATATATATATGTATGTAAAAGTCTGAAGACTCTACCAAAAAACTGCTAGTCCTAACACAATTTCAATAAAGTTGCAGGATATGAAATCAGAACACAAAATTATCAGTTGCATTTTGGGGTGCCTGGGTGGCTCAGTCGATTAAATGTCTGACTTTGGCCCATGATCTCACTGCTCATGGGTTTGGCCCTTGCATCTGGCTTAGGCTGACATCTCAGAGCCTGGAGCCTGCTTCAGATTCTGAATCTGTCCCTCTGCCCCTCCCGTGCCTGTGCTCTCTCTCTCTCTCTCTCTCTTTCTCTCAAATATAAAAAAATAAAATATTAAAATTTTTTTAAAAAAATCAGTTGCATTTGTATACACTACAAGTGAACTAGTGGAAAGAAAAAATGCATTTACAATAGCACCAACAATAAAATACTTAGGAATAAATGTAACCAAAAAGGTGAAAGACCTGTACATTGAAAATCATAAAGACACTGATGAAAGAAATTATGGAAGACACAAATAAATAGAAAGATATTTCTTGTTTATGGATTAAAGAAATTAATATTGTTAAAATCTCAGTACCACCCAAAGCAATCTATAGAGTCAATGCAATCTCTATCAAAAGGTTGTGGCCTTTTTCAGATAAATGGAATAATCCTAAAATTTGTATGAAACCACAAAAGGTCCCAACTAGCCAAAGAAATCTTGAGAAAGAATAAAGCTGGAGGCATTATACTTCCTGATTACAAAGTCTATTACAAAGCTATAGTAATAAAAATTGTCCCATATTGGCATAAAAGCAGACACATGGATCAATAGAAAATAACAGCTCAGAAGTAAACCCATGAATTTATGGTGAGTTAATTTTTTGATAAAGGATTCAGGAATATACAATGGGTAAAGGATAATATTTTCAATAAATGGTGCTGGGAAAACTGATATCCACATGCAAAATAATGAAACTGGACCCCTATCTTTCACCACACACAAAAATCAGCTCTAAATGGATTTAGAAAGAAAGCATAGATGGAAGAAAACATAGATGGTAAGCTCTTTGACATCACTTTTGGCAGTGATTTTTGACTCCAAATGTAAAGGCAACAAAAACAAGAATAAATTAGTGGGATGACATCACACTGGAAAGCTTCTGTACAGCAAAGGAAACTATTAACAAAATGAAAAGGCAAGCTACTGAATAGGAGAAAATAATCTTCAAATCACATATCCAATAAAGGCTTAATACTCAAAATTTATGAGGATCTCCTATAACTCAATGGTGAAAAACAAAACAAAACAACCAATTTAAAAAATGAGCAAAGGACTAAATAGGCATTTTTCCAATGAAGGCATAGAGATATCAAAGAGGAACTTCAAAGGGTTCTCAACATCACTAATCATCAGGGAACTGCAAATCAAAACCACAATGCATTATCATTTCATTCTTGTGAGGATGTCTATTATAAAAACAGACAAGAGATAATAAATGCTGATGAGGATATGGAGAAAGGGGAACCCTTATACCCTGTTGGTGGGAATATAAAGTGGCACACCCAGTAAGGAAAACAATATGAAGATTCCTTAAGAAATTAAACATAGAACTTCCATATCCAGCAATCCAACTTCCAGATATAGATCCAAAGGAAATGAAATCATTATTTCGAAGAGCTATCTGCACTCCCGTGTTCATAGCAGCATAATTCACAATAATCAAGGTATGGAAACAACCTAAGTGTCTGTCAGTGCATGAATGATTAAAAAAATGTGATATGTGCATTCCACTATATGTATTATAATTATATGTAATATAACATAATGTATTATCTATATTAGAATATTATTCAGCCTTAAAACAGAAAGTAAGTCCTGTCATTTGTAAAAACATGGATGAAACTGGAAGGCATTGTGCTAAATGAAATAAACCCAACAGAGGGGTGCCTGGGTCGCTCCGTCAGTTAAGCACCCAACTCTTAATGTTTGCTCAGATCATGATTTCACAGTCATGAAATAGATCCTGGTGCTGGGCTCTGTGCTGGATGTCAAGTCTGCTTAAGATTCTCTCTTTCCTTCTTCCTCTGTCCCTGCCCTGCTCGTGCAGGCTTATGCTCTTTCAAAAAAAGAGAGAGAGAGAGAGAGAGAGAGAGAGAGAATAAAAAATTATATGTGGAAACAAAGAAACAAAAAATCAAACTCATAGAGAGTGTAGTAAATTGGGTGCTGGGGGCAGGGATAGTGGAAATAGGGAGAAGTTGGTAAAAGAACACAAATTTTTGGTTATGAGATGAATAAGGCCTGAGGATCTGATGTATAACATAGTGTCTATAGGTGATAAAACTGTATTAAAAATTGAAATTTGCTACGAAAGTAGAACTTAAAATATTCTCATTAAAGCAAACAAAAAAATGGTTCTTTATGGAAAATGGAAAAATACTGACACGTCCCACAAAAGCTTCTTTTCAAATGGTAGTACCAGTAACAAATGAGTGATGACATAATGGGCCAAATCTTTCTGGTAGAAAAAAAGTGGAATAAAAGTGGTGTTATCACTGATTCACTCTTTAATCCACTGTAATCAGACTTTTGGCATTCTGTGCCCGAACCTGTCTGGTAATACCTCCTAGTTGCTATATCTAATAGGTACATTTCTGTCCTTGTTTATTTGCTCCTCTGCTGAATTTGTCTCTGTTAAACATTCTTTTTTCCCCCTGGTTTTCTCTCATTCTGTTCTCTCCATTTACTATTCCCTCTATTATATTCCCTCTTGCTTTGGAAAGTCTTTTTCAGTCTCCTTTGACCATCCCTTTCCATCCGCTGGCTCCTTAGATGCTATTTGGCAAGTTCCTTACTCACTGTGCTTTATTTCTGACTTTTTCCACTCTCCTTGGGGGAATGTCACTCCCTCTCAAGGATTCTGCCTTCACCAGTAATCTCTCCTGAGCTCTCATCCACACATCTATGTACTCACTGAACATCTTCACTTGAACATCCCAAGGCAACACAAACTCCTTATGTCCAAAGATGAGTTCATCATCATCCTCTGGTCCCTCCCTATATGGACTTCCTCTAAATTTACTGTCATGGGGAATGGCACCCTAAATTACTGCACTATCACTCAAGCCACACATCTGAAAGTTACAAATACACACATCCATAATTTGGTCACCATGTTTTGCTATTTTATCTCTTCAGTACGTTTGACTCTGTCCCCGTATCTCCATCTCTATAGCTCTTGCCTTAGTTAAAGCCTTCATCATTTCTTCTCTTAAAATGTTTTTAACATTTATTTATGTTTGAGAGAGAGTGAGTGAGAGAGAGCACATATGTGCGAGCAGGGAAAGGGCAGAGAGAGGAAGCAGGCTTCTTGCTGTGAGTGCAGAGCCAGATGTGTGGCTTGAACTCATGAACCAGGAGATTATGACCTGAGCCAAAATCAAGAGTTGACTGTTTAACCAACTGAGCCACCCAGGCGCCCCAAGTCTTCATCATTTCTTAGTTGGATTACTGCCACAACTGCTGTCTGACTTTCTTTACTTCATCCTTGCAATTTTATCTCCCTCAATCTGGTCTCTATTCCCATTTGTTTTTCAGATTGCCATATCAAAGCACATCGTTCCCTGATTTAAGTATTTAACATCACTTGTAGTCTTTGGGATGGAGTCCAAACTCCTTGGCATCCTATTGATGGCTTCTTTCATCCTGACCCCAGTTTACCTCTCCAGTATCATCACGCAACTGCTTTATCCTCTGTGCACCTGTTATTCTCTCTCTCACCAATTTGCCTTTCCATGCTTTATCCCCGCTGTTTTGAAGGCACTCTGTGCCCTCCTTCCTAAGTAACTTCTCTTTTTAGGAAAGGTCACTGGTTTATTCTCTCCCAAGCCTCTTCCTTCTGGGTTAGAATGTTGTGTATCTGCATGCTCGCATCCCCTTTGTTTCTCCTTTCAAGGCCCCTGGTATATTCTGTCCTAGCAATTACCTCAGTGTGTTGTGATGGGCTGCGTACTAGTGTGATTCTCCCAATAGAATTGTGAATCCTTCAAGGACAAGGACCGGGTCTTATTTCTGTTTCCCAAGCATTCAGCACAATGTCTCGCACAGACAGTGAAGGCTGGGCCATGACTGAATCAGGTGGTTACAGAATTATTTTCCTCAGAGGAGTTCCTTCTTTATTCAATCCTTTTATTGCTTTTACTTCCAACTTAAGCCAGAACCTTTCTCGCTCAGGCTTCTTTCTTAAGTAGTTCAAAGAGGATTTGATTTGCTTCGAGTAGCCCTCTGAATTGAGTCCCATCTTTGTCCATTTAGGCTCCTCTACATGAGGCCATGCTCCATGATTTTACCTGAATTGGAGGGAGAAAACATTGAATTCTTTTTATGTGCCATGTTTTATTCTTTAATTAATCTTTTGGCCCAGTATTACCCCTCTTACATTCCCCCATTCCTCTCCATTTTCAGATGGTTTATTCATTCCTCTAAACTTCTTTGGTTAGCTCCATTTTCTTTTCCTTTTCTTATGCTGAAGCTAAAAGCAGTCTGCCACCTTTCATTCTTTCCTGTCAGTCAATCTCTGGTCCATGACAAATTAACATTTACAGGTTTTTTGTATTGAATACCTAATGGTTTCTCTCTGCTTAAAAAGGAACACACTGCACACAAACAAGTTGTGGAAAGGACTGTTTATCACAAGAGAAGTTGAAAAATTGGGATAAACATATTGATTTGTCACAATCTTTTGATTGTGCTAAAATGAAACCAAGTAACTGATCATCCGAATACTTCCTAGCCTCTTCAGACATAAAATTGCTTATCTTCTAGCATAAATAATATTTAGTGCCTTCTAAGTGTATCTGCAAATGTTGACATTTGCCTTATTGAAAGGGGAAATCTATAGAATAATAATGTTCTGAAATAATCCTTTTAATGTAAATATTTATGATAATATTTTGAAACAAATCTTGGTCATGACAATTACATGACAGCAAGTTGAAATAGGAGAAATGGGGCCATTATCTACATTTTGAAAATTTTATTTAAAATTTTTTAAATTTTATTTTAATTCTAGTATAGTAAACATACAATGTTATATTAGTTTCAGATGTATAATTATCTGAATTTTTATGTAAAAATTTATAGAATAATATTGAGACATACATGAAGGAAACATGCTGTTCTGGTTATAGAAAAAGGGCACTGAAATCACATGGAGCTGGGTTACAGTTCTCGGTCCACAACTTACTTGCCATTTTTACCTTGGCAGAACCTCAGGATCATCGTATGACAATCTGTCTAAGGATTAAAGGGTCAAGACATTAAAGTATTTAATACAGTTCCTAGCATATAGAAAATATTCAGTATATATAAGTAAATCATTAATATAATAATTATCATTGCTTTTCCCACCTCTTTGTTCCCTGTTTCTTATTATCCAGTTTACCTACTACTTTCAACACTCTCACCATCTTTACCTCTTCCTAAACCAGTACTTTTCAAAACGTGTGCTGTGACCCACTGGGGGGTCATGAAATCAATCTAATGGGTTGTGATCTGCATTTTAAAAAATGTAATAGAATAAAAAATATTAAATTAAATTGTATGTACTGAAAGTTAGTGTTTTTATGAAAATTTTCAGTTACACATGTAATTTAAGTGATATTTTAAAAGGGGTTCTCTGGTTGCTATATGTAGAATATACTCAAGGTGGGCACAGATAGAACTAGGAACCTACTGCAGTCATTCAGGGGAGAAATAAGAAGGGACTGGACTAGGGTAGAAGGAATTGTAGAAGTGAAAAGTGGCCAGATTATTGATATATTTTGTGATTAGAAGCAATAGGTTTTGTCAATATACTGGACAGAAGGTATGAAAGAGTTGGACCAAGCAACTGGAAAAACGGATAACGGATCTGCCATTTTTTAAGATGAGGAAACCCACAGAAGCGGTCAATTTGGGGTGGGGGTCATCGAGATGTAATTTTATTTTTGTATATATTAAATTTGAGTTGCTGATCATCATGGATGTGTAGATTTTAAGTGTGCAGTTGGATATAGAAGTCTGAATTCAGAGCAGGTTCTGGGCTGGTGATACAAAATTGGTAGTCATTACGATTTATATGCTATTTAAAGCCATGAGCCTGAGTGAGATAACCAAGGGTGTGAGTATAGTTAGAAAAGGGAAGAGATTTGAGGTCTGCCACCTGAGGCACTGTGACATCTAGCACTTGGGAAATTAAACAACTGCAAGCAAACAAAGAGACCCAGACAATGCAGCCAGTAACAGAGGAAAATACCCAGGAGAGTATGGTGTACTAAAGCCAAGTGAAGAAAGCGCAACAGGAGGGAGTTAATTTACTTGTGCCAAGGGGCTATTTGCAGGTCACCCCAGAGGTGGAGTGGATGGAGGTGGTGCATGTAGCAAATGGTGGTCATCGATGACCATTACAAGCACCTTTCTTTTTTGGAATGTAGGTAAAAGCCTTCGGTATATGTTTTGTGCATATGTGGGTTTTTGGTATATGTATATGTCATTATTCTATAAATCGATTTGTTCTTACTTTTTCTTTCAATACCATGTTTTAAAATTTTATTCTAGTTTGTATATCTACTCTAGGTTGTTTTCCTCTGTATTCTACCAAATTCTAAACTCCATCTGGCACTACTTTAACGAACATTCCTGTCCCCTTTTGGACCCGTGCAAGCATTTCTCTGAGAAAGATACCTTGGACTGTAATTTCTGGGTCATAAGAAATTTGCATACTTGATTTTCACAAAATATTGCAAGTTTGCTTTCTTGAGTAGCTGACCCAGTTTACCAGCAATATATGACCCAGTTAATCTCTTCGTAACATTTTTTACACTTGGTTTTATCCCCCTTTCTCATGTTTTTCGTCATGCTAATGGTATTCTGTGACTCTCTCAATGTTTTGATTTGTGTATCTCTCATCATTAGTGGCTTGAAAATGTTTTCATATTGATGTTGGCGATTTGGGCTTCTCCTCCTATGCTTTTATCTATTCGTGTATTCTTTGTCCAGTTTCATTCTCTTTCCACCTGTTTCCTTTTTTTTTGATGTCTATATTATCCATTAATGACATCTACTTTGTCATTATTTTTCAGTTTCCACGGCATATCTCTATCTTTATCACTTCAGAGTCTGTGTTACAGTTTTCCTCTCGATTTTATCTTGAACCTTTCAAATCAATGATTTAAAATCCAACTGAAACTTTGATCTTATATTGTCTTAACTGTCTCAGCTTCGTTGGCCAGGTCTTTAGTTCAACCAACAAATGGAATATGTTTAGGAATTGTCTACCTTTAATCTTTCAGAATAAGTGCTTCTCTATATTGAACTTCCTAATACATTGACTAATATCTCTCAGTCCCCATTTAGCATCCAGATATGGGCACAGTTCTGTCTAGGGAAGAACTTAAGGACTCTGAGCCAAATGTTTTCTTCAAGAAGCCACATAGTCTTATATTGAACACATATTGCATTAAGTTGGTACTGCCCTACAGTGTTTCTGGTTTAAGTGTCCTACTAGGTTGTAAGTTGTTTAAGGGCAGGCATGTTATCCTAAGCCAATATAGCATGGGAGTTTAGAACATGGGTTTGATGGTCTTGGTTCAAGTCCTGGCTCTGCCACTTAATAGCTGCATAGTTTGGCAATGTTATCTAACTCTTTGTGCCTTAGGGTATTATACCATTGCTGTGAGAATTAAATGAGTTACTACATATATAGCTTTTAGAAGAATGCCTGAGCTTTGTACTGCCCAGTAAATTAAAAACAAATTTTTTTAATGTTTATTTTTGATAGAGGGAAAGCATGAACGGGAGAGGGGCAGAGAGAGAGGGAGACACAGAATCTGACTCAGGCTCTGGGCTCTCAGCCCAGATCCTAGGGAGGGGCTCGAACTCACGAACTGTGAGATCATGACCTGAGCAAAAGTCGGACTCTTAACCAACTGAGCCACCCAGGTGCCCCTGTACTGCTCAGTAAATGTTAACCATTATCATAAACATTGCTATCACCTCTACTTCCATCCCAATGGCATGTTATATATGTTAATAATGCACATTTAAAAAATGATGTGTATATAGATGTGATATACTATAATTAGCAGGTGAAATGAGAGTTGAGAGTAAACACAGGAAAAGGCAAACATTTTTTATCACTCTTTCTCTGTACCTTTGCCTTGGCTCATAAAATGGGAACTTCACAGATACTGGGAAAAAATGTCACCTATCTCTCCATCTTCTCATGCATATGTTCCAGCAGAAAGGATCTATTGATTGGTGAGGTGGAGAGGATGACTAAGCATGCCCTCTCGAGTTGTGATTTTGCTCTTTCTTTCTGCCTAGCTCTCCTAAAGACCAAACCTTTCTCCTCCTCTTCTTGAAGTAAGCACACTGGGCAGGGCTTGCCCCTGTGTAGGGAAACCCTTCCCATAGAAAGTAGGAAAGCCTATGTTTGTCTTGAGCCCAAACCAAATTCTTAAATAAAAATTACGAGCACTAAAGCTATTTTGATTCTTACCCGATTTCTGTCCTTCATTAGTTAGCTCATCCTCTGAAAGGTCCCAAATAAAAGGAAAGATGCATAGTGAAATAGTGGTAAAAGAGAAAATAAACATGGAGAGACAGATACAGAGGGAATGGGCTAGCTATAAATGATAAGATGGAGACTTGTTCATTTCTTTTTTAGAACAGAGTGTCCATGGGATGGCAGCGCTGGTGACTGATGAAGAAAGGAATAGATCCAAGGAGAGGTGATGTTGGGGGTGCAATAGATAGGCACAGATAGGGACTTTATATCCTGATATTTCTAGGACAGTCCAGGTGTATGCCTGAAGTCCTAGCATTTTTTCCAGTTTAGCATGTCCCTGAACAAAGGCATCCCAGTTTGGATAATTAATTATATAGTTACCGTAGGTATTACGGAGAGAAGACTCTTCTTGGTACATGATAATGGATAAAATAGATGAGCACTTTCATGAGGCATGTTATTTTTAAGTGATGGGTAGCCACATTTCTAGTTTTAAATGTTACCTAAAAGTTGTGTATGATGAAATTTCTTTGAGAAAATATGGTCATTAATAAAAGGATGACCAAAAATACTGTTTTCATTTATCTAGTTCAGTGGTTCTCAAAGAGTAGTCCCTGAAACATCATTGTGCCTGGGAACTTGTTAGAAATGAAAATTCTTGGGGTGCCTATGTGGTTCAGTTGGTTAAGTGTCCAACTTCAGCTTAGGTCATGATCTCGTGGGTTCATGAGTTCCAGCTCCACATCAGGCTCTGTGCTGTCAGTGCAGAGCCTGCTTCAGATCCTCTGTCCCCTTCTCTCTCTGACCCTCCCCTGTTCATGTGCACACACACACTCTCTCTCTCAAAAAGAAATAAACATTCAAAAAATGAAAATTCCCGAGAGCCATCCAGAATTACTGAGTCAGACACTGAGAATAAGACCAGCAATATATGGTTAACAAGCCCACCAGATGAATTTGATGCACACCAATGTTTGAGAACCACTGAGTTAGTTTATATGTAATAACTGTGGAAGCAGGGATATTATTTGGTTGTAATTTATCCATCAATCAACTGTTTTTTAAAAAAATCTACAAAACCTCTGTGTTGGGTGCAAAGAGAACACAAAAATACCAAAAGAAGCAGTCTGTACCCTTTAGAAGGTTACAATTTAGTTTGGAGAGATTGCACCTGTGCTCATAAGTTGTCTAGTAACTGAAAATGGTAAATAACTAGGCAGGCTGAAATTTCCATCAGAATTCAGAAGAGAGTTCCCAATGGGAGAGCATAGTCAGGAAATATTTTGTGGAGATCACAGAACTGGGAGAGCAGAACAGATGGGAATTGGCAGGAACTGGGAGAATCCATCTGGGAAAACAAAATCAATACACACCAAGCAGTGAGAAACAACTGGGAAGAGCAGTGTTCACATCAATAGAGCATTTCATTGGTGATCATTCAAAAAAGATTCAGAGGTAAGATATGTTTTGGAAATTTGGGATTGAACAAAGTTAAACAATTTTTTTCCTCTCTTTTAACTGCATATACTTCTCAGGATCTTTAAAATTCTAAAGACAAATATGATGTTCCAAAGGGGATTGTGGCACTACTTTAATTGTAGTCTTCAGCAAAGCCAGTGCCAAAATCGGATTAGATCCCTGAGAACTTTCTGAAGTGGAGTCATTGAGTCATTATAGCACATGGGCATACTAAGGCATCCAGCATGCTAGTCACCTCTTGCTTATCCTTTTGCAGCAGAATTATGTCACTGATGTAACAGATCAAAGTGATGTTCTGTAGGATGACCAGACAATCCAGATCTCTTTGGATTTTACTAAAATAGGATATGGGAGAAATAATAGCTTTGAGGTGCAGCTATAAATGAATATTGTTCATCCCATGTGAATGGGAACTGTCTGTGATCCTCATTTCTATTTGTAACAAAAAGAGCACATTTGCCAGGGCAGTGACAACATGCTACTTTTAAAGCCTTACTAATCTACTCTAGTAATGCCACATCCAGCACAGCTGTGGAAATGAGGGCTATTACTTGGCTGAGCCTGTGGTAATCTACAGTTATTCTTCAGGGTCTATCTGGTTTCTGTAAGAACTCCTCTAGGGAATTAAATAGAGGTGATAACAGGGCCACCCCTGAATACCTTGGGGTTTTAAGTGGCAATAGGCACTTTAATAGTGACATCATCTCCCACCACTAGGATAAAATATGTATTTTATTTACTATTTGAATGGAGATTGAGGGGGCAGCTTCAGAAGTTTCCATTTGTTCTTTCCTAAGACCAATGACCCAATGTGGTGGTGACTCCAACTGCCAAGAATATCAATTCCAACTATACACTCAGAGACTAGAGAAATCACTACTGGGTAGATCCATGGACCTGAGGGCCCCACTATAAACTGGAGATTATCTGGGTATTCATTTATTCCTGACCATTATAAGCCCCCACTTCAACAGAGAAAACATAATGATACTTCGGTTTTCCAGATATCAGTGTCAATTCAGAACCTATGTTCAATAGTCCTTGAAGGGTATGGGCATTTTCCCCCAGTGTTACAGTAACATAAGCATATGGCTGCAGGTCTCATTGGGGAAGGATCAAGGAAGGGCAGGGTCCTTTCTTCTGAGAATACAGTCAATTTTTCAGTCAAAGATTTCCAAATTGGCTTAGGTCTGTGAACTGAGTGAGAGATTGTGACTTTTATTGGGACGATTCCCTTCACCCTTCTGCTTTTTCCATTCTTGCTTTTTTCCACCTTCTCTGGGAAAGCCATGCCTACAACTTCCTTTAATTTGACCTCCTTGACTGATCCTCCAACTGCTTTGTTTGGTACAGCAATTCCATTTCCTGGCTTATATAAGTAAAGCCTCATCAGAGTTCCATCATCCCCTTGGGTATTAATAAGCTCATCACTATAACTGCCTCTCCTATGGTCAGGTATAGTTAGCGGAGAATCACCACTGAACAATTATGTGATGCTGCTGTCCCTCTTACTAGCATATTCCTGATAATGGTTGGTATGTCCTCTGGGATTCCCATGGAACAAAATTCTTTGGATATAATTATATGTAATATAACCATTAGAGAATGCTTACTTTCCTCAGCTTCTTTATTTTTTCTCCCATCTGTGAGGGCAACTCAAATATATCCATTTTGCTCTGCATTAACTATTGCTTCCTCCAGGCTGCTCTGAGCCACCACAAAGCGTAAAACCCTGTCCCTTGGCATCCTTGCCAGGGTATTAAATCCCATTTCTCCAAATCAACGAATTCTTGCATATCCAGTCTTATATTCTGACACTCTTCATTAAGCCCCCTCAAAATTTAATCCCATGTAGTATATGCTAGCTAATTCTTGCAGCAACTTCAGTGTAATATCTCTTTCCTTTCTTATCAGATCAACATGTCTCCAGCAGAGTTATGCTGAGGTTTAACCTCAGTTGCCTGCCTGACAGCCAGAAGAGAGGGTGGGGCAGCATTGGGGAAGAGGTTTCAGCAGCATTTGTAAACACGAGAGAAGGGCTGGTTCTTTTTGTGGAAGAGTGGGCTACTTCAGCAAGACTTACAGGAGATAAGGGCCTCTTTTCAAACTGTCAGTGAGGTTCTCTTGCTCTCTCCTATGTTAGTCGTCAACGGCTTATTATGATCCCCAGTTCCTCATTATCCTTTGGCATGGCAGAACCCAATTTAGCAGCAACCAGACAACTCCCTGTCATAGACATTGTTCCATCATTTCTTTCAAATGCCTGAATGTCTGTACCACAGGCATTCCTCTTCATTACCACTAATAAAGTCTTTAGCTGTTGGACCACCACCTCAAACAGGGACCTTCTGCAGCCCACACATCAAGTAGGATGGTGATTCTTTTTCTGCTCAGCCATGAGTGTGTAGGTCCCCCAATTCCCACTTTCTGTTTTCTCATATCACCCCTATCCTTATTTGTGATGGTTCGTGAATTCTAAGAATTAAATGCCAAAATGGGATTAGATATTCAGGGGATGTTTTTTTAGGGTAGAGGGAGTGAAGGCCTGTGAATCATAAAGGCAAGGGAGGAGGAGAAGGTGGGGAGAGCCTTCAGACTACAATGCAGTCTGAAATTTATAGAGGAGAAGGAGCAAGGGAGACATAAATAGAAAGAATCTCAGATTGCAGTGAAGTTCTAAGAAAGTTTTAATCAGGTTGATGGGGAGTTTGGGGTAAAAATTGTGCATCGGAAGGATCCTGTGTCTTGCACGAGTACTTTTGCTGTGCTCATGTATTGGCCGTCAGCAGCCTGTGGAAAAGCATCTTTTCTGTGCAAACATCACAGCCTGTGGAAAACGTTTCTGTGCAAACGTCAGCAGCCTGTGGAAAAGCATCTTTTCTGTGCAAACATGGTAGTGGGTCTAGGCCCCCATGAGAGGAGATCTGACTGGGGCATTTCGTAGCTTTCAAGAGGTATGTTTTCCAGACTTATTTGGTGATAGCCTTTCCTTGCAAAACATTTTCTGGAGATGTTTTGTGGAATATACTTTAGAAAGCTCTAGGCTTTATATTTGTGTTAAAATTTGAGTTGCTGATATAAGTCATTTTAGGAATGCATATGGCGTCTCTTTAATGTCTCTGGTGTTCATTGCTTAATTTTTGGGTCAAGAGAATGTTCTACATTTTTATTATATTTTAAAACAAACATCTATATAGCAGATTACCATGTGCCAGACACAGTTCAACGCTTCTATAAATATTAACCTGCAGCAATACATTTAAGATAGGCACTATTATCACCCTCATTTTGCAAATGGGGAAACCAAGACTCAAAGAAGTTACATGACTTACCCAAGATCATATAACCAGTATGTAGCTATGCCAGAAATTAAATCCAGAATCTGGCTCCAGAGTATATGCTCTCAATCACTAGGCAATACTGTCATGTGGGCATTCCTGTGTGTCTGAGGCCCTTCAAAAGAGACTTTGGATGCTAATGCTGAACTATACATAGCAGGCCCTTGGTAATGAAGGACTGTCAGTGCCTGGTGTATTAGAGCTTGGATGACCCAGACGAGCAGGATTCTGATAGCCAGAGTTCATTTGCCAATGAACTTCCTCACACACATGCATGTTCTGAGTACACATTATTTGTGTCATGAACCAATACCAGGAAAACCTGCACGTATGTGCCCCATACACACCAACTGAATCGTGTGGCTATGCCGTGTCTGATATGTTCATTACAAGCGTATGCAATCAGGATTTTTCCAGGATTCTTATGAGTGCATTAGTAGCTGGTTAGCATGAGATGTATGGAATTTGACTCCATACAGACCTGTACTTATGAGCCTGGATCTTGAGCAGGTTTCTTTCCTTCTTTAGAACTTCAGCTGTCTCATCAGCAAAAGCAGCTATCATAATACCTGTCTCACAGGGTTAGGAGAAATTAAACTTCTCAGCACAGCGCCAGCACTCAGGACTGCAGTGTTTTCATAAACTGAATGAAACATTATCTACAGTTCTTAACGCAATCAATTTCTAGTGATTGTTAGTGAAACGAGCATATACTGTGTTAACCTGAGCTGGTTTCAAAATATACCCTTGCTGGTTTTCCTATAGAGTCCTGTCTTCTTGTTTTCCTTTAGACTGAACTCTTTAGGGCACCCGTCTCTGCTTCCTAGTCTTCCACTCTTCAGCTGTGTAGTTCTAGACAAGCCACTTTCCTCTGTGGGCACGAATGTCCTCTCTTGTTTCTGAGTTGAGTTTTACAGACTTGGAGTCACGGATAGGTGCTGGGTTGCCTGCTTGAGAATCAAGAGAGAACTTTGACAAACTGCAGTCATAGGCTTTATCTCAGTGATTCTGAGCATTTTGCTCATTAGGGTAGTAATAGTAGCTACTATTAGAAATAAAGCCCTGAATTTTAGTGGTTTAATACAGAGAAGTCTATTTCCTGGTCAGGTAAATGTCTGATGCAGGGGTGCCCAGTAGTTGTCCTGCTCTCCTCTTTATTAAGATTTCATCTTCTTTCATCTTGTTGCTGTGTCATCCACCAGGCCATTGCAATCTTCTCCTTCCAGCTAGCAGACAGAGGAAGTACACGTAGGAGCATACATGTGTGCAGTGGCACACATCGCCTTCTCTTAGATTCCATTGACTCAAACTTGGTCAAACGATACACCAAGATTCAGGGGTGTGGGAAACGTAGCCTGTGACAGCTCCATCCCAGTGACAGCTTTGTGCTGGAATGAGGAGTGGTAATTTCTCCTATGGACAGCCAGCTGTCTCTCCTATAGCTAAGTTTATGAATCAGTGAGCTTGATGGCACCTGAACTTGTTTCCAGAGGTCATCCGACCATATGTCTGAAGCATATCATGTACAGAGGAGTCTTAGCTAACTTTTATTTAATGAGGTTCTTAAGACTTTTTTTTTTGAAAATTTATTTTAGAGAGAGAGAAAGAGTGAGCAAGCGCCAGTGGGGAAAAGGGGCAGAGGGGGAGGGGAGAGAGAGAGAGAGAGAGAGAGAGAGAGAGAGAGAATCTTAAACATGCTCCATGCTTAGCACAGAGCCTGACGTGGGGCTCAATCCCAAGACCCTGGGATCCTGACCTGAGCTGAAATCAAGAGTCGGTCACTCAACTGACTGAGCCATGTAGGCACCCCCCTTAAGACTTTTTTAAATTCTAAAACGATTCTATATTCTAAATTTGAATTCCACAGACAGGAAAAAAATCAGAAAAGGTTACGAAAAACTTTGTCCTTTACCTAAATTCCTCCCCACCGCCCCCCTCCCCACCGCCAACTGGATTGTGGAGTATTAATTACAGTCACTCTTTGTTAATTCTCTTATCTTTTCAATGTGGGGAGAGCAAATACCTTTCAAATCAACAGGAAGTGTATTTTTAAAATCACTATGCATACCAACCTTCTCATCAGAATGAACTCCCTTGTTTTTCAACACATGTAGATTATGTGTTATTTTTTAATATAATGTTCTTATTGAGTGTTAATTGCATGCACCTACAGCTTTCCAAGAAGTGATAACTAGATACTGTCAAACTTATAACAGCCAGTCTTCTCTCTACCATTGTACATGTGTTAATTTATAAGGTGGATTAGCAGGAACTTCAGAAACCCCTTATTTTTGGACTGCTTGATGATGTTAGTGAAGAAAGAAAAATGCAGATCTACTACTCCCATCGAAAATGCTATAAAAAGGCAACGGGCAGGCGTACTCTAGCACAAAGGTTTTTTTATTGATGAAAGCTTTTGCTAATGTACCCTAATTTTATAAGCTTTCCAAGTTAGCACAAAAAGTACATGTAAACCCAGAAAAATCTCCATCTGGATATATTTTCCTTCTATTTTCTTTCTTTTTTTTTTTTTTAAAGTTTTTATTTATTTTTGAGACAGAGAGAGGCAGAGCATGAGCAGGGGAGGGGCAGAGAGAGAGGGAGACACAGAATCTGAAGCAAGTTCCAGGCTCTGAGCTGTCAGCACAGAGCCTGACACGGGGCTTGAACTCACAGACTGTGAGATCATGACCTGAGCTGAAGTCGGATGCCTAACCGACTGAGCCACCCAGGCGCCCCTCCTTCTATTTTCTTAATATGCACTTTCTTATTTGGAAAGATCTCATGTAACTGTAATTATCATTTGCAGGACACTTAATCTGCCCTCTCTACATTTTTGTGTAACTTCCTCGGGTCTCATGAGATGAGTGTGAATGGTGTACCCTGGGCAGCATATTTATAGGTAGGTCTGATATTAGAGTGTGCAGCTCCTCCGTTAAGAAACTCCTTCTTTGGGGCGCCTGGGTGGCTTGGTCAGGCTGGTGGTTGAGTGTCTGACTTCGGCTCAGGTCATGATCTCACAGTCCGTGAGTTCGAGCCCCGCGTCGGGCTCTGTGCTGACAGCTCAGAGCCTGGAGCCTGTTTCAGATTCTGTGTCTCCCTCTCTCTCTGCCCCTCCCCCGTTCATGCTCTGTCTCTCTCTGTCTCAAAAATAAATAAACGTTAAAAAAATTAAAAAAAAAAATAAAAAAAAGAAACTCCTTTAAAATAAATTTCATTAATTTTTGTGATAATTTAGAAATAATTAATATTTAATTTAAATGTTTCTTAAAAAAATTTACTAAGTAAAATAATAATGCAAACAAAATTGTAAAAGAAATCCTCTATGTTAAATAAAAAAAAAAAACTTGAACAAAAAAGCAAACCATAAGAGACTCTTAATGATAGAGAACAAACTGAGGGTTGATGGAGGGAGGTGGGCGGGGAAGGGTCTAAATGGGTATTAAGGAGGACACTCGTTATGATGAGCACTGGGTATTATAAGTAAGTGATGAATCACTAAATTCTACTCCTGAAGCCAATATTATACTACATATTAATTAACTAAAATCTAAATAAAAAATTGAAAATAAATAAATACATTATATCTATATCTATATCTATGTCTATATCTATATCTATATATCTGTATCTATTTGAAAAAAAAACTTGAAAGCAATATAGGAACCTTGGTTACATGTGCTTTGGGAAAGCTCACCATCACAAAAATTCACTAGGGGTGCTTTTTGTGTGGGTGTTCAGAGTTCTAGAATAGATGTAAGGGAACAGAGATGAGATGTAAGATAGCAGGCCTGTTTTTGGCCATTCTGGAGCCTAAACCTTTGAATTTCATGTATCCTAACATTCTATAAGGACAAGGGTTCTGTTTTCTTGCATTTTAGTTCTTAACAGAGAGGTGGCCTCTTTACACAGTGTTGTATAGTATTTTGTGAATGAATGAATTGATACATGAAAAATACATGCATTTAAAAATGTCCAGTGAGCCATTATTTTGATAATTTAAACAATTTCTAATCAATGAAATTTTTAATCTGAAAAGTCATTTTGAGATGCTTTTGGGTTCAATTTAAGATGTGTTTGAAAGTACCGAATATTTTTAATCAAAGATGTTTGTGGGGGTGCCTGGGTGGCTCAGTTGGTTAAGCGTCTGACTCATGATTTTGGCTCAGATCGTGAGCTCATGGTTCATGAGTTCCAGCTCTGCGTTGGGCTCTGTGCCAACAACAAAGAGCCTGCTTGGGATTCTCTCTCTCCCTCTCTCTCTCTCTCTGTTTCTCCCCCACTCGTGTTCTCTCTCTCTCTCTCTCTCTCTCTCTCTCTCTAAATAAAGAAATAAACTTAAAAAAGATGTTGTTAAAAAATGACAAGGGAAATCATTGAGTTATAGTTCCTTTTTTTACAAAGCCATTTTTACCCCCTTTTGAACTACTGCTTTAAATTCTTTCATAGCATACAAAATTTGTTTTAAAAGGTGACAGTTATTTTATGGGAAACTTCACAGTGTTCTGCCTTTTCTTTTTCTTTATTCATTTTTGAAGATTTATTTAACCCAGCATGTATATTTCAGGTGAGTGAAACTCTTAAGAAGCAAACTTAATGGCTAGCTGATCTGACTGCCGATTCAAAAGGTTAAAGCAACAGAAATAGCATGGTAAAAGTTGCAGAAGGTTGGTGAATTGTTATGTGGAAATTTTTAAACTTTATTTTTTAGTTAAGTCAGTTGGGACCTGAATTGTTATCATAACAATGCAGTAAATTCTTCTCCCTGAGGAATTAAGTTCAGAAAGGTAAAAAATCTTCAATAACTATACTTAAAAAATGGCACATTGAAGTTAAATTGCTTTATTTTTCCTCCTTTCTAAGTTAGATCCGGCCCTTTGTCTATTTTCAATCCTTTTCCGGGATGCATAGGTTTTCTAAAGGCAAACTGAGGGCACTATACAATCTTTGAATTGTAACCAAAGTGGGGGTCAGCTTTGCCTTTCCCCAACTAATATTTGTCTACTTACCTGCTTCTTCTCCCACACACTGCACACATAAACATGTTTAGGCATGTGCAAAGTTACGGGCATGCTTTCTTAGGGCATGATTATTCATGGCTGGGTAATCATCTCTCCCTGATTTCTATAGGATGTGGAATCTTTTAAGTGAAGGTAGAAGGAATTCAAAGGAAGGAGTGTGCCATAGAGAGGAAGAGAAGTGGGCTGAGGGGAAGTCTGTAAGTCATGGTCAGCATGATTGTCTAGTCTAGGAAACAAAATTGTGACTATCACTTCAGGACTGGGGCTTTTTTCGCCGTTGAGTACAAGGCAGGAATGTGGTGAGGGACGAGAGGTACAGGAGCAAGAGGTAAAGCTAGTGCCATATAGGACAAGATCGTATACCTGAGAGGGAAGGGCAGTTTTATTCATGTTTTCTCAGACCAGTCCCACGGCTAGTCCTCTGCCCTCTTCATTCACACTCCCACGGAAGGGGGAAGGAATTCTGTTCTAGTCCTGAGATCTAACCGTCATCAGTGAACAAGGTACACTTTTATTCCTTAAAAGGTGCAAAGCTATGCTTATTTATTATTCTTTTTTCTGCTTTCTTGTGGGTAAATTGGTAAGTAGTCTTGTGGCTCCTTAGACCTTGGCTAACACTCGCACTCATATCTCCTCTCTCTCTATTTCTGTCTCTGTCTCTTGATCCCGTTAGTCCTAAGATAAAGCCTTAGAAGTTATTAGGTCTTTCAAGTAATCTTTTCCTAGGGCTTTATTTCAAGCACTTGCACAGTTATTAGTTAATTAGCACTTCCATTCCTATTTTCCTGCGGAGAGAAGGAATAATGGGCGATCCAATATATAGACATGCCCAGATACCTGGCTATAATATTGTCAACTACCACCAAAACCCCATCTATTCAAAGTTGAGAAGCAACTCAAAAAATAGGTGGGCAACTTGTTTGGATGAGAGAGAGAAAAAATGGCATTTGGGGACAAACAGAGCTGGCTTTGAATCCTACCCCAAACACTTAGTGTCTGTGGCACCAGGGAAAGTGATTTATTTATTGTATATTAATTTGTTTGAGCTTCTTTCCATTTTTAAAATGCTTACTTATTCATTTTGAAAGAGAAAGTGCTAGTGGGGGGAGGGGCAGAGAGAGAGAAGAGAGAGAATCTGAAGCAGGCTCTGCGCTCTAGGGGGCTCCATCTCATGAACCACGAGATCATGACCTGAGCTGAAACAAGAATTGGAGGGCACTTAACAGACTGAGCCACCCATGCTCCCCTGAGCTTATTTTCTTATCTCTAAAATGGAGATTATAATGTTTTCCCTGAAGGATTCTTGCAAAAGTCATAATAATGTATTATCCTTGACATACAGTAGACACTCAATATATAGGACATTTTTTTAAACAGTCTGTGATTTTCCTTTCCTCCCCTCCTCTGTCCCAAATGACTTCTTTCTCTTTTTTGTACACAGCCCCCAGATTCCGTGTCATCTTTCTATGACTTCTCTTTTTTTGCTGAAAGATTACCCTAATTTACTGGCATCAGACATCACCTGTGTAGAACTATAGGTAGCTGAAGGTTGAGTAAAGAAGGGCACAAATCCTGTGGGGCTATGATGACTTAGATCATACAGGCATATTAAATAGGTAATCTCCTTATCAGGCAACTTGATGTTTCACACTGGTAACCCAGGAAGGCTAATAATGTGACCTATTTCCAAACTGATATTCCGCAAATATTTTCAACTTTCATTAAAGTGAACAGAGAAAGAGTTTCTGTTGAAAAATTGTACACACTTTTTGTATTACAAATAAAATATATTTGTTATATGCACTAAAAGTAGTGTAAGATGTTAACTTAATGGAATGAGCTTTTCACAATTTTAAGTCACTCATAAACAGGGAACATTTGTTATTCACATAGAGAAACAATGTTAACAAGACCAATATCCTGTATCTATGTTGCCTTTCTTTTTTGTCTACTTTGTTAATAAAAATAGCATCTAACTATTTCATATACACATAAACATATTATGTTGTTATATTATATTATACTGTATTATATTATATTATATTATATTATATTATATTATATATTTCTCCCTAGAAGAAAGATAAATGACTGCCAGTATTTGTCAATCATAGTTATTCATTTTGTGTTGAATTTTGAAGTCTCCAGCTCTCAGTTTAGTTTTCTTGCTTGAATTTTTATAATTGCCAGAGATTACAAGCAAAAACCCAAGATACCTTGACTAAATGAAATTTTGCAAGATTCTATAATGATATGAAAGTATCATCAATGGGTGAAAATCTTAAGGTAAACTTTGTCACTTTGTTACCTTTGAATTTCTTTATAATTTATAGGACAATCTTATTTTGATTACTTTAATTAATCCTGAAAACAACCCCACATATTACATATTATTAATACTATAGACAAAAAATAGAGACTCAAATTATGTCATTTGCCCAAGAGTATGAAGCTTGAAAGTGGGATAACCAGAGTTCAAATATGAATCCATTAGCTCCAAATCCTATGCTGTTTTCTGTGACCATGTTGCAGTTAATTTTTAGAAAATTGAGCAAATGCTCCAAATTTTAGGTTAAGAGTCCGAAAGGCAAGAATAGAAAATCATCTACCTGGGATGATTTGTCCTAGAGAGTGCAATTAACTTGGTCCCAAAATGGTTTAAAGATCTGGGACATTTTTGATTAAGTAGGTGAAGGTTGGTAAAATTTGCCAACTTTTTCTATTCTGACTTCATTCACTTCTTTGTACTTTAAATGTGATTTCACAGAATAAAGAAATGGAACATCACATAAAAGGGTGAGTCCATGGCTCCAGGCTTTTAAGATACAATTCAGTTCTACTCTATAGGGTTTCAGAAACAAACAAACAAACAAACAAACAAAAACCAAAGAAACAAAAAAGAACAAAACAAACAAAACAACAACAAAACAAAACAAAACACAGAAAAAACCATAGCTGTAAAGGGTTCATGGAAAATGACTTAGAGGCAGGTTGTAGAAAGTAGAATGATGATTTGGGATGCAAGGGTATATTTCATTCATGGAAGGAGGATGTTAAGAATGTCTGAAGCATTACCATTGACATGTGAGTATCATCAGTTCATTAGGATTTTGTTCATTTATGTTATAAATCCAATTTGTATTATTAATTTGGATTCTATGATTCACTTCAGCCTAGTGATACTGATGGGTAGTAGATACTCTCAAAACATTTTTTTAGAATGTTAGAAGGTAGGGGACAGAAATGTTGGGAAGATAAATGTTGAAATAAAGATTTCAGTTTTGTGGGTCTAGTTGACCTTAAGATATATAGTGATATTACAATAGTGTTTTAAACAAAAGGGAATCTTGAGGAATGGAACATTGCCATTTTGCACAATGTGATTATATGCAAAGAACAACCATTTGTGTTTTTGGAAGGTGCTGTTATTTTGAGCTGAAAGATTAGGGTAGAATTATAAACATTTTCAGTTGTAATATCATGGAGGTGCTCCTAGCTTTTCTATGTTAAGAATTTTTCAGTGACTCAGAGAAAATTGAGTTGGAATGTTGGGGAAGGAAATGGAAAAGAAGGAGATTAGAATTAGAAGCAAGTCCTAAAGGGGTAAAAGGGAGAAAATCAAGTCACAGAAGCTTTGTAATTTGTCCAGAATTTCACAGCTTCTAAATGTCCCTGGACTCTATGTTCTCATAGTTCTATGAAATCTATGAAATAGGAGGAATAATAACCCTAATCTGTGGTGTTACTATAGTATTAAACTAGAAAATAAATGTGAAATTCTTAACACAGTACGAAGGAGATAGACTGCAAGATACTATAAGATTATAATGATGATAATAATAATAACACTGACTCTATATCCTAGGCTTTCTTTGCCTACCACACTGTAGTAACACAAGATGATTCAGTGGTGGAACCAGAGCTGGCAGGGAAACCGCTGCTCTTTTCTTCCTATAATGCTAGAAAGTGGCTGGATATGGGTAGGTGTGTCACCGACAGAGAGGGGGTTTGAGGTGGGAGGAAAAGGGAGGGGTGTAGGGAGAACTGACCATGGCACTATTGTAGAAGTTAACATCCTTTTACTATCCATCCTGAGCTCACCTCCTACCTCATACATTCCCCTACCATACCAGGGCAAGTATTCGAAAAGGGGCTTATTCACTTATCAGTTCTTTACTGTGAATAGATCTATGCAAATAAAAGAGACCCATTTCAGGGCAGTGCAACAATCCACCAAATGCAGGGGTTGCTTGCTTGGCATTGAGAACTATGTTTCTCGCTCCTGTGGTGCACATGTAGGCACGTGTGTACTAAAGAATGGAGATTCATACCAGGAATGGGAAAAAAGCTTTTGAACCTCACAATAAATGAAGCATATGGGGTAAAAAAGAGTGCCTGTTTCATACACCACCCTTCTGATGTGATTCTTTCAGAGAGAACTTCTCAATATAAAGTAATTATAACCTACTCACACCAGTCTTCCCCTGCTTTCTGCTCCATTGACTCATTCAACTTCTGCCAGTGTTACTTTATATTTGAGTTATAAGGAGAAAAAACATGTCGTTTAACTCGCTATATAGCATTTTTCAAAATCCAAGCATCACTAGAGTTCTTGGAAAGTAATGACTACTGAATTTGTATTTGGTCTGGAGAGTTTTTATCCCCATTCTTGGAAGGACTTAACAGTTATGACATTTGGTCATTAGAATTTGGTGACCTGTGTGTCTCTAGTGAAACTTGAAAAGACTAACAGGTCTCTGATGATAGAAAGAAAACAAAGTAAAGTACTTTTTTCTTTTTCTTTTTCTTTAACCACTTGCTATAGCAGATGGACAATTTTTATTTAAAGATGAAAGAAAAAAATTTAGTAAATGAAAATTTTCTTGGATCTCCTAGATAGGAGCAGTCTGGTCACTTAATTGGGGTTAGAATTATGATCAAATAAAAGCAATTTGATTATCGAGAGACTTTTTTTTTTTTTTTACACCATGAGATCCACTTAGGAGTCAGTTTAATTGCTGACTGGCGTATCAAGTGCTTAGAACAGAATCCATTAAATTTTTATTTAAAAAACATCAACACACTTTCATCAAACATTCTAAATTATATCTTTCAAAAGTCCATGACTATACTTAGCCTTCTATGAGCTAATAATTCAGATAATAAAAAATGACAGACAATAAAAAATGAACAAGAGTGTTTGTTTTTAAACCTTTCCTAAATGTTAATTAAACGTTTTTTTTTTTTTTTCCCAATTTCATTTTTATATTCCACTGACCAGCCTGGCTCTGAGGAAATTCCTTAGTCACCAACCCAAAGGACAATGAGTATATCAATCAGGGCTCAACTAGAGAAACAGGACCATTAGGGTGTAAACATTAAAAAGCTTCATTGCAAGCAACTGGCTATGCACTTATGGGGGTTGACTAGGCAAGTCCAGAATCCTTAGGGCAGGCCATCTGGGAGGGCAGACTGGAGTTCTCAGCTACATTCTGTCCACAGGCAGAATATCTTCTTCTTCAAGGAAGTCTCAGCACTGCTTTAAGACTTTTTAACTAATGGAATCAGGCTTACCTAATCATCTAGGATAATTTCCTTACTTGAAATCAACTGATTAAACACTTTAATCACATCAACAAAATACCTTCATAGTAACACCTAGATTAGGGTTTCACCCAGTAACTGAGGACTGTGGCCTAGCTGTGTTCACATATTAAAAGTCAATCACAGGATGTCAATGTGCAACAGATCCATTCAGAAAACAAAGAATTAATATTCATTAATTGCTTGAATCAAAAATAACTTATCTGTGCTTTTCCAAAAATCACAATTTTGAAGATGCTTCAGCATTGCCTTCTAATTTGCAGTGTAGCTCAGAATAAATAAATTAGTGTGTGACCTGGGTTTTTCCATTTGGGGACAATCTCTGAATTACCTAAACCAGTCTTATTAATGCTTCACGCCTATAAATCTCAGCACTAGCTCTGATCTTTTGGGGGGAAGGGGATGGGCTTAACTTCTTTTCCTTCCCCGTCTTCTTTCCAGTTCTAATGGAGTAAACTGTTTTTTCAATGAACTAATTATTTGCTGCTACAGCAAGGGAGGGATTTTTTTCACAAATCATGTTGAATACATGGTGGTTAATTTCTTAAGCTAGACTCTCAAAGCTCAGTTCAAAGACCAAAAACTCTTCTCTTTAGGTATACACATCCTAGATTGGAAATCTCTTCTTTACAACAACTAACTTGAATTTACAGCTATGTATGGGGAACATATACTTCTAGCTAATATCTGTTCCTTCACGTACTCATTCATTAACTTAGCCTCCTATTCCTAATTGGAGAATTATTTCTAATTGTTGACATTTACTGAATTTCTACTGTGTACTAGACTTGACACCAGATGCTGTGGTATAAAGGCCACAAAAGTAAAGGAAACAGCCTCACAGGGCTTAATTATACATTAAGTTTAGGGTGATTGGTGCTAAGATGAGAGAAGTACAATGTATTATGGGAAGATGTAGCAGGGAGACCAGGAAGTTGCTCCTTAAACTCTTCCTGAACAAACTAATACCTTAACTGACGAGCGCCAGATTTAGGGCATGTTGGACAGAGCAGGAAAAGAGGAAATACTTGCACAAAGGCTAATAGGTGAGAGAGCTCATGGTGGGCTATGGATTCACAGAGAACATTTATCAGGTTGAAGCACAGAATTCAAATCAAATGAGAATGTTTAAATGTCCAGAGTTGAGACTGAGGAAGTAAGTGAACCCTAGATTTTGGAAGTCCTACTTAGTTATGTTAATGAATTTTGAACTTCACTTACCGGAAGTCAAAAGCCATCAGAGAGTTAGAAGTAATATAGGAAGGAGTATTTTGGAAAAAGTCTCTCTAGATGTAATATGGACAATGGATTAGAGAAGGGGACTCTGCAAATTCAGTGAGAGTAGGGATGTTTGTTTCTATTTTGGACACTGTTGTGTTCAACATCCAACTGAATAGCTCATTGCTTAGACTATAGTAGATAGTGATTAATTAAATAATTAGTTAAATGAATATTTATTAACTTCTAGTATAATATCCTTGCTATATGCAAAGGACATAGTGCTAAATAAGATTGATATGATCTAAGCCATCATGGGTCTGACAGAGAAGGGAAAGAGATAACAAACAATACATTTATAAATAAAATAATTACATACTATTCTAAGTGCCATGAAAGAAACCAAAGAATTGCTGTGATTGAGAATGATGGGAGGTGCCCATCATTTTAGGTGAGGTTGTCAGGAAAGACCTGCTTGAGAAGGTGGCAATATGGAGATATAAATCGTAAAATATGCATTTTAAAATAACTATAAAAAGTAAGATCGAGTGGAAACAATTGCAATGATTCAGGGAGGTTATGATGAGTGTCTACGACAGGGTAGTGGAAATGATCTTGGAGGGAAGTGGTGGGTTTGAAGATAATGATCCTACAGGACTGGGTCACTAACTGGATGTGGGGACTGAAGAAGAGGAAGGGATTATGAATATCGAATAGTGGATGGTGGTACCATTCCCTGAGGTAGAGATTCGAGGAGTAGAAGTAGGAGGACGTTGGTGTTGAGGTGATAATAGAGTCTGTTTCGGACACTGCTCAGGTTGTGGCTGATGTATACAGGCAGGCAGGGGACGCTGGCTGGACCTTGGTCCACATCCAGTTGTACAGGCTGCACACTGACATTACATCGATGGTGTTATTTCTAGGCATTCACCAAAGACTGCATAGTTTGGTATTGCTGGAATTTGATACAAACTTTGTTCAATCTTTTCTTTTGTTAACAGCCGTGTATTGAGTTCAGAGACAAAGATGTGGTCACTGCCCACAGAGAACTCTCCATTAAGTAGTGGGGTGAAGGAAGGCTAGTAAAAAAAATAATTGTGATGCAGTATATGAATAATTTAATGGAGTCATGTCCAAAGTGCTTTAGAAGAATAAAGGAATAAGTATTTTGGAATATGTAGAAGTGTTCAGAAAGAGTGGAATTAGATCTTGTTTTTGAAGAATAGGTAGGACTTCCCCGGGGAGAGAAATGAGCAGGGTTCAGGGGAAAATTTCTAGTCTGAGAGAAGAGCAGGAGAGAGGCAACTAAGAACATGGCATTCATGACAAATAGGGACAGGATTGGGTGAGATCGTAGAAGACAGGCACTGAGGCTGGGGGCACATCATGGTGGCAGCTTGTGATCTGTCTTACTCTGGAAAGGATATTCTGCCTGTGCTAGTTCAGAGTTACAGCTTAGAATGAATTTGTCCCCTTTTATGATGGTGCCCCTATTTGACAGAGCTGCTGAAGCTTTGTCATTCCTGAATTGTTCTTGTTTTCTGTAATGTTCACTCAAACCACCATTTCTGCCTTTATCTCGTTGTCTGTTTTTCCAGAAGGCCAACCTAAATGAGATCATGACTATTTATAATTTCAATTTAGTTTTTAAGAGCATAAAGGGATCTCAGAGCCTTCTAATTTGTTCTCTTCCTTTAATGACAGCCAGTTCTAGGGCAATGAAGCAAATATTTATTTTTTTTCTGTTGATGTCAGGATTTCTCTCCTTATATCTTCTCTTTTTGGCCCCCATCTTTTTTTTTTCAACTATTTTTATCCCCCTTTTTCTATTCTTTTTCTCCTTCATACTGCATATTATACAAATTTACAACTGCCTTCTCCTCACTAAATTTATTTTTCAAATAAGCAACAAATATATGTAAATGATGTTGTATGTAGAGTTATCCAAATTTTGTGCCCTTACTCCGAGGTCTTATTAGGATGCTTTTCCTGTAAGCAATGGCCTTTATTAAATAAATGACAGCCACTATTACTGATATTCTTAAAATATGTACCCTCCCAGTTTAAAACAATAAGCTTACGTGTCCTAGTGAGACTATATGTTATGAAAAAGTTATTCTAATAATAGCTTATTCTAAGTTATTGTGTAAATCTTACTCCATTATGTATTAGATTTGTCCATATGAAAAATGTACTACTATTGTGGCTTAAAATTGCTTTCTTTTTTTTAAGTAAACAACTAATTCTAGAGACTGAAAATCAGGAATATACCTACCACCATTAAGATTTAATTTTCTTTCTTTTTACATTTAATTTTTAATAAACTTATACCTAGTTGTTTATGAACCTGGAGTGGATAATTTAGTGGCAGAAAAACATAGTAGGCTGCTACTTTGAGGATAGTATTAAACATTTCTGTCTCAAAAATACCACTTAAAATCATCTGGTCTACATTGTCATTTTCTTTTGAATGGTGTGAAAGCTTTTGTTGCCATGTCAACAGCTTGATCTAAAGTTCACTCTTCCCTGGCCTCCAGTGAAAAGATATTCTTCAGCTGACTAGCTCTCTTAGGGAAGTTTATTACAGCCAGCTGTACATTTTTTTTTATTTTTTTAAATTGTTTTATTTTTTAATATATGAAATTTACTGTCAAATTGGTTTCCATACAACACCCAGTGCTCATCCCAAAAGGTGCCCTCCTCAATACCCATCACCCACCCTGCCCTCCCTCCCACCCCCCATCAACCCTCAGTTTGTTCTCAGTTTTTAAGAGCCAGCTGTACAATTTAACAGTGTAAAAGAAACTAGGACTAATGGGAAGTATGGCTTGAAGGTATAGCATTTCACATGGAAGAAATTGTTCCTCTATGCCACAAAGCATTCATAGCAGAGTGACCGTGCTCTCACGAGTTGCTTCACACACTTAAGTCCAGTTAGAACTCAAGAAATTGTTACGGAACATTCCATTAGCAGTGGAATTAAGAAACCTTCCCCAACTAAGAAACCTTCCCCAACTAAGCACGTAGTTGCTTAGACCAACGTATGTTGGCCTCCAGTTTTCTGAGCAACATGGTACCCAGACATGTAGTCCATTCAGATTTGGTTCCTAAGGTATTTTCCCAGATCCTATAGCATTGTAAAGCTAGAGAAGATTTGTGTTGGCAACTTAAAATATGCGGATAATGGTAATTTATTGAGGAGCTGTTATTATATAGAAGGTACTGTGCTAGGCACTGCTTATAAAAAAAATGAGTAAGACTAAGGAATCTCGTGGAAGTGCAAGTACATGTAACTACGTAGTGATATAGGTTCTTATATTTAAAGTGTACAAATAAACCATGGGGCAGAAAAGTAAGAGAGGAGAAAGCAAAGTAAGGAAAACCTCTCATTCACTGACAACAGGATACCTACTAGAATAAGTTAACTGTTGCAAATGTTCTTGTTGAAAATCTCTGCAGTGTGGCTATTACATGGTAGCTTGTTCGTTGCCAAATTTGTCACCCAGAAAGCAGTGGTTTCAGTTGGTACGTTGACTTTATTACTCAAAATTTCTTTGGAGCATTCTGTTCAGAATCGTTGTCTTAAAGACTTTGATACATCGGGATGATTCTTCTTTGACAAATATTTGAATTTAAAATGAGTTGGCTAATGTGATATGACGGCTTCTTTCGGTATTATAGTTAACTTCATACTCCTTCCAACTAAAAATGAACAATTACGAGTTCTTCATTTTTATCCATCTGATGATTAGTTAATGCCTGCATTTCATTTTTGTCATAATACCAGGAAGACTCAGATCATCCAATTTTCAGACTTCAGAAACATGTTGGTATTGTGACACAGTGCTTCATAAACAAGATTTAATGCATCCTTTTCAACTGATCACATTGTTTTGCTTACAGATAAAATCATGATTCATAAGCATTAGTACAGGTGCAAAAGAGCTCCCAGTTACTAATATTTTAAGACACTCATCTGAGCAACTAAATAACAACATGGCCTGTCATGAAAAGTCACTAATATTTATTGTGTTCTCATAACATTTAGAGTAAGGGACAGCTCATGCAACAACAGTCATTCATTTATTCAGTCAGGGGAGGAGTATAAGTACCTGCTGTGTGCCAAGGGCTGTAGTAGAGCATGGAAGTGTAACACTAACTATATCATGGCATCTATTTTTAAGAAGCCTACAATCTACATGAAGAGATAGACAGGTTCCCAGTAATTATAACACAAAATGAAAGTACTAATAGATGCAAGTAAAATATATTTTGGGAGCATCGGATATATAGAGGGGTATTTTCATTGTGAAGCCTTCCCAGAGAAGGCAACTTTAAAGCTGAATCTTTAAGGAAGAATAGATTTTGTAAGGCAGAGAAGCTGTATTGTAATAGATGAGCTGTCCTGTAATACTGCAATGTGACAAAATTCTTTCATCATATATATTTTGCCAAGTATTTTATATCTTATTTCTTTGTGATACAGATCTTATTTATCATCATGATAACCCCATGAGTAGGCACCATTATCATCTCCATTTTAGAGGTAGAAAAACTACCAGGCTTAGAAAGTTTAGTAATTTGTGAAGGTCCCAGCCAGGGTGTGGAGGGAGGATGACTTCACAACCTGAGCCTTTGCCCGCCAAAACTAAACCATTTCTCACTGTGGTGGTGACATGCTGAATAGACACAGTGGTCATGGAAAACTTTTTTCTGGCCCAAGTGATTGGAGTCGATGCCACAATTTTTAGTCTTGATTAGATAGTAAAAGCTTGAGAATAAGATCTAGTTCATTTCTTCCCTATCCCTTCCAGTGCCCTGGATGGACTTCCTAGGTAATTCTGGACACAAAGTCTTTTTTGTATGGGTGAAAATATTTTGAGGCGCAAAGTCATTTGCAAATGCAAAATAATACTTTGAAAATATTTGGAATAAAGATGTTCTCTGAAGCAAGTGCCCTGCCATTGATTCATGAATGCAATTTTAACTATACTAAGGAAACTGAGAAATCATAAATGATGTATAAATCAGTGATGTGCTTGCAAGATTCTGACAAAGTCAGTTAGTATCAGAAGAACAGACATAAATAAATCAGTTCCTTGCTGAATTAAACATAAATAAATCAGAAGAATAAACCTGAAAGGATCTAGATCCTGCTTTAATTAAACAAGTAGTAAAGTATACCAGCCATAAAATAGCATCTTTGCATCTCTGATTCCAGATGTAACATCCTGCCTTTTGCTAAGATATTGTGTGTCTGCTTCTGGAAACTCACCAGGTAAATCCATTATTTAAATACAAGTGAAACAGAAAAGGAGACATGCTTCCAATCACAAGTATGGTTTGTAACTTATATTTTTCTAGAAATAATATTATAAGGACAACATCATGGCTGCAATCACAGTAAATCTGTTCTCTTATTTCTTCGGTGGAAAGATTTGGAGCCACCTACCCACGGTTTGTCTGATTTCTCCATCTTTCAAGAGCCAAATTACATTATGTTTTAGAAATGATTTTGAGACTTCTTTTTTTTTCTCTAATTTTTTTGATTGCTCAAGCCTTGGTTATTTTTAAAAGCTTTAAATTTTCTTTGCACTCATTTCTCATTTAGAGTTTGAAATGATATGATCAAATACATCTGCCTTAAGAAGTAGCATTCAAATCAGAATCTGGGTGGATGAGTTTGAAGTAATTTTTTTTTTTAAGTAGAGAGCATTTTATTAACTAAAGTTTCTGCCCATGGGAATATTTTAAGTGTGTGAAGATAAAAAGAATATGTAATCTTCACAGCAGCTGGTGGGAGAAAGTCTTTATAGGAAGAGACCAGCCTTGTTGAGAAGAGGGTTTGATAAAGCCAGCAGTGGGTAGGACAAGACTTTGGAGTCTCAGGTGAAACTTACACACAGGTTTAATGCAAAGAAGAGAGCAATGCTGAAAAATAAATAATGAATGAAGTAGGAGATGGAATGGTCAGTTTGTAAGGCAACCTGGAACAGTGGTTTTCAAACTACAGGTCACGTACCATTACTGGGCATAGACTCAATAAGTGGATGGTTGCCAGCCGTAAAAAAAAATAAACAGAAGAGAATAAAATAGAACATATCAGTGCACAACATATAGTAAAGATTAAGTATTGTTTTGTAAAATGCTCAATTTTATGTATGTACATAGAGGGTAAATATATTTCTTACAAAAACTGAATTATGAACAATGATCTAAAGAGGAGAAGAATTCAAATTAATAGCAGGGTAGGGTATTTTTTTGGGGGGAATAATAAAACCAAAAATTTGCAAATCCTCTCCATATCCCTTGCTAAAACTTGAGTAAATTCTTTTTTGAAATTTGTTGTTGTTTTGTGTATGTTTGTGCTTGTGTGTACTTGCACCTGCACACATGTGCAGGAGTGTATAGGGGGAGTATTATGGACAGGGAGGATTTTAAGAATGTAGGAAAGAATCACATAGGAGATATATCTATCTCCATATTTAAGTGTCTTACATATATCCATGTATAATGGATACTGCATTTACATTCGGTTACATTTAAATGTCATCCTGAGATCGGAAACTAATAAAATTCAAATACCATATTAGGAAGGGAAAGCACCATAGATATAGGTAGTTATATCATTAAGTCATTCAAATTGATTTTGCGTTTCCTACCTGAAATGAGATATATAAGTAATGGAATGTATATACTAGGTCCAATGCTAAAAATCAATTTATTTTTAATAAGCTTTTTCACATTGCTGAATTTTAATGTGCTAAAAGAAAGATCACCAGAGTATGCTATTTTTAATCTTTTTTTTTCACTAAACCTTCAGTCTTGAAAGTCTATACCTGTGTTCGTGTGTTATTTGCTCTGCACATATGCTCCAATATTTTGTCTAAAAGTTTAGCTTTATGGGTTTTTTTCTGTTTTTTTTCAATTTATATTCTATACATTATACTATTTTAGAAGCAATTCAGAAACTACTGAATATTTTTTTTAGTATTTTCATTAAAACAAATAATTTTTTTTCCTTTTTTCCTTCCTCTCAACATCCTTCTTTTCTTTTTTCTTTCTGATATATGGAGTTCCTCCCACATGGCAGATTCTGGGAACAGTGGTGAATAAGGCAGATACTACTTCTGTCCTTGTAAAGTTCTGGGAAAGGGGAAGGACAAGTTTAAGGGAGGGACATTTAGCCTAGACTTGCAGTTTTGGAGAAGATATCTGGATAAAATGACACATAAGATGTTAGCTGAAGTATGAGAGACATTGCCAGGCAAGTCAGAGCTGGGATGAGGTGCAGAATGTCATAGGCAAAAGGAATAGCATGTACATGGGGTAGGAGGCAAGAGGAGCAGGGGAAGGAGAGGTGAGGGGTGACCTTAGAGAGGTAGGAAGGGGCTCCACCTCCTCACAAAAGCCACTGAAACGAGGTAGGAGTCTGAATTGTATTGTTAAAGCAAGGGGGAGTTGCTGATGTCATTTTAACAGGTTCCACTTGATTTCTACTTGAGAAAGAATGTATTTGTGGAAACAGTCCAAAGCCACTCAAAGCAGAGGGTAAAGTCAACAAGCATCTTCTGTAAAGCACCAGATATTAAATATTTTGGTCTTTGTGGATTATATGGATATCTTTGTTACAACTACTCAACTCTGTTGTAGTGTAAACACAGTCATAGACAATATGTGGACAAAAAAGCGTTATTGTGTTCCGATGCCATTCTATTTAAGGACATTTAAAGTTGATTTCGTATAATTTTCATGTATGGCAATTTTTTTCTTTATTTTGTTCTACCATTTAAAAATGATTCTTAGCATTAAGCCATAGAGGCACTGTCTCTGGGCTGGATTTGGCCCAGAGACTCCCGTGTACTGACCCCCTATCTACAGAACAAAACAGGTGTGTAAACGAGGGAGTAACATGGGGCAGTACACGAGGATATTTACAGATTAAAGAACATGAGGTTAAATTCTACTTCTGACTCTGATTCTGATGGTAAAGTGCAAAGATACTTTAAACATTATGTACTATTGTGAAGTCTCTTAAGCTGACAGCTTTGAAGGGCAACATATATTTCTATTTACACATTCTAAGATGTGTAAAGGGAATTAAATTTTAAAAAATCAAGTCCTGTAGTGTCATTACAAGCTAATAGTAGAAAGTCATTAAATATAGAAAAATACATTTACAAGCTTTTAAAAAGTAATGTGTATATTTACACATTATAAGTAAGACATGTATTCCCTGGGTTTTCCAGGGAAATAAAACCAATAACCAATAGGCAGTCTCATGCATGCAGTCTCAACACTCTCTCAGCCACTAGAGAATGAGCCTTGGGCCTGGAACACTTCCTTCTCAAAAAGATAAAGAGTCCTCAACAACCAGTGCTGGACCTATCACTTATCTTTTCCTGTTTCAGACTCAGTATGTACTTCTTTGTTCTGCTTAAGCATGTGTCATATGGCACTTGGCCAAGTCCACCACTATATCTGTCCTCTGTGGTGACGAAACAGGGTCTTTCTGCTGCAGTACAAAGGGGGTACTGCCAGGAGGGACCCACTGGCCATGGAGAACTAATGCCCATTACTTAAGCTGATCTTGCTCTGTCTCTCCCTATAAGAGTAAAGCATTATTCCATGAAGTGCTTGACTGTTTTGTTTTCCTTGGTGACTCAGGTACCAAGATGCAGTGGGCATAATTGTTCGATCTTCTACTCCTGATAATAGGCAATAGATGCTATTTGCTTCACATTTTATCTATCTATTTATCTATCTCTATATTTATATCTATATCTTTATCTACATGATCTATATCTATCACTATCTCTATCTGTCTATATTCCTCTCTCCTTCTCTCTCTCTTTCTCTCTTTATTATGAGGAATTGGTTCATGCAGTTATGGACACTGTATCCCAAGATCTACAGTTAGCAAGCTGGAGAATCAGGAGAGCTGATGGCTTAAGTTCCAACCCGACTCCAAGTCCAAAGGCAAGGGAAGGCCAATATCTTATCTTGAAGACAGACAAATAGAGACAATTCTTTCTACTCAACCTTTTAAATATATTTAAGACTTCGGTGAATTGGATGAAACCTATCCACACTGGGGAGGTCAATCTGCTTTACTCAGTTTACCATTTTAAATGTTCATCTCATTCAGAAACATTTTCACAGACATAGAGAAATAATGTTTCATCAAATATCTGGGCACCTCATAGCCTATTCAGGTTGACACATGAAGTTTACCCCATCACAGAAAACAAGAGGGTTTATAAACTGGAATGGCATGACTGGAGAGTCTGGATAAATTCCTTTAAAGATTAACATTAACCAAGACCTGAAAAATGAGTTAGCTAAACAGTAGAGTGGCTGGGGGTATTGAGGCTGGTGAAGAAAACTTCAGGTGGGGGAGCTACATGTATTAGAATCCAGAAAAAGATGAGGACATAGGAAAAACCAGAAGAAGCACTTTATTTCTACCTAGAGGCTTGCTGGGCTTTTCTGAGGGGCAGGGTTAAACAGTGTAGGAACCCCAGGAATGCTTTGTATCTGTCTATTGTCTCATTAGGGTTGAACCAGCTGTAGCAGCTACAGTTCACTGGTACTATTCGATTCTCCAGAAACAAACATTCTTAAGCAATAGGCTCCTATACTACTTCTGCCCTTCCACTAGCCTTACCTATGTAACTTCTAAGAGAAAAGAGAATCAGCGTCAGGAAACACTTCCAATTTTCATAACAAAGGCCATAGTTTCTGTCCTTGACCCCACAGAGCCCCTCCCTCCTTGTAAAGCACTCTGCCAGGAGGACATAATGATGCTCCTGCACATTATCCTTGGCATTAGGAAGAGGTAAGTTAAAACTGTGACCAACCACAGGTAAGTGGTTTAGAGACTTCAGTTGAAGGCTGTAACTTGGTTCTTTTAGCCTCAGGTCATATGTTGGAGAAACCAAGAACAAAGAATTTCATTCCTGCCAATTGCAGGGAACTGTTTTTTACTGAAGAAAACAGTAAAAAATCATCTATACAGCAGACTTGAAAATTTTTATTTTTGTCAGGAATATCATTAAAATATACTTGCACAAACATAATTCTTGCAGTGGAAAGATAAAGCATTGTCTTGGGACCACCCTCTTTAGCACCAGTGGAATACCCTCTTTCTGCCGTATGTTTTAGTACCACATAAAAAGACATCACAATGAGGGGCACCTGGGTGGCTCAGTTGGTTAAGCATCTGACTTCTGCTCAGGTCATGATCTCATGGTTTGTGAGTTTGAGCCCCACGTTGGACTCTGTGCTGACAGCTCAGATCCTGGATCCTGGTTCAGATTCTGTGTCTCCCTATCTCTCTCCCCCTCTCCCACTCGTGCTCGCTCTCTCTCTCTTTCTCTCAAAAGTAAAATAAACATAAGAAAATAAAAAAAAAAAGAAATCACAATGCCATGTACTATGATTCTAGGTTTACATATACAATCTTTGTATATGGCATGCACATTCTGGTTATCTATCTATCTATCCATCGATGTCCATTATGATTCATGTTAAACTACAGAAAAGTGAGTTTTTAGCATTTTAAATATGATAAAGATCATAGTTTCTTGTTCTGATTCAGTTTTAGCTACATTCTTTGGGCCAAGGCATATAGTGTAGGTTCCTAGCATTATGACAGATCCATTTTCAAGGATGAAAAAATCCTAATATCTTCATAACTTATGAATAGTTTGGGCCTGCCTGCCAGAAATCCAGCTGTGTTACTATAGAAACCTCGTTGGCCTAGATGTGATGTCATCACCCCACAAAAGCTAAAATTCAACCATTCTATTACAAATTGTTAATACAAATATATATTGAATCATCTAATTATTAGTTACAGATAACACTTTCCCAATGCTTTACTCAAAGAAGTTAAAAGATATTCACTAAATACGATTGGTCAATAATGAAATATCAGAGTAGAGGTGGGGGTGGTGGTTGGCTGAAATGGTGAAATTTATTATTTGTTAAAATACAATGCAGCAAATGACTGCTGAAAACATATTTTAGTGACAAAATTATCTTACTGATGTTTAAAAGAGCTAAGTACAACTTTCTAAATAAGTCCTATGCTTCTCTTCCTAATGACAGAAGAGGCTTTTAGCCATTATGTTCAAAGAGCAAACCTCAGAGGGTGCCATCATAAGGGAACTTTATTTTTCCCTACAATTCTCCCTTTAATCTTGCAGTAAGGGTGCTAATTTGTCTTCTGCCCTCACATGACATTCAGGGTAGGTTTCATAACTTAGAAAATAGAAAATCCCACATTCACTTCTCATTACAAAAGAGTCTCTGTGCAGTAATTATTATGTCCAGTCCAGGGCAATAATAAACAACTTTGAATTTTGATTAAGCTAAACACTTCTGCCTTCCCTTACAAAAAGCCTAACAAAGGTAGGAATCTGTAGTATGACTGGATGAAGGTTTAGACAGGTTTTTCCTCTGCCAAAAATATCTCCTCCACCAACAACTGCTGCTTAGGACAGGAGGCAGAGGTGAGAAAAGACAATAGAACAGAATGAGAACAGTCTTATTTGACTGATACTGGTGAGTTAGTATCAATACTCTGGAACAATACCAGGGGTCAAAGCTGGTATTTATTTCTGGAGCACTGTCATGGGCTCCATCACAGGAAATACATCTTCTGTATTTGAAGGAAACTGGTTGCTTGTTTCCTTCATCATCCTGGGCATCTGGAGACATTGCTTCCAATCTCTCCCTTCTAGGATCTTCTTAGCCCTCTAGGTAGTGCTTCTGGAAAGACCTAAGGAAAATCTAGCCTGTTTTCTCTTCTGCATAACTAATATCTGGTCCACAGAAATCAAGGAGTCTTTGACTCATCATGAGTGGGAGTACCACCTTCTTGTTTTAACGCCTTCACAGGCTGCTCCAGCCTTTTACCTATTAAATAGCTCAGATATGGTATCTAACAAGACCCGGGGATATATGTGAAACTTTCCTGTAGTTTCGTTGAAGCTCTCTCACTAGTTTAAGTTAGAGATCAGTAAGGTGGTGAGGTGCTCACAGTACAGTAATCTCCAGGGAAGTCCTCCTTCTGATGTCTCTGGCCAATTCACCTTCAACCATGCCAGTTTTCCAATCTGACAGAAGGGTAAGGATAACAAAATTGGCTTTAATTAAGAAACAATTCTTTTAAAAGTCCTACTACATAGTTCATACATCACTTTGCTGTCTTGGAGCATTTGGCATCTATTTTCTTGGGGCCTCAATGAGAAATAAAACCTTTCCCATTTTAACAGCCAGGTCTAGTAGCCATTAATATTCTTCTTATTTGAAAAAAAATTAAATGATACACTAATAGTAAGTTAACATGCAAACTTAATAGCAAAACATGAAATAAAATTTTGTGTGAGTATAAAAGTTTATAGATGTGTAGTCAATTCATTCTTAATTTTTTTCAATGTTTATTATTTTTGAAAGAGAGAGAGAAAGACAGAGTGTGAAGGGGGAGGGACAGAAAGAGAGGGAGACAGAATCTGAAACAAGCTCCAGGCTCTGAGCTGTCAGCACAGACAGGCTTCAACCCACAGACCATGAGATCATGACCTGAGCCAAAGTCAGACACCCAACTGACTGAGCCACCTAGGTGCCTCCTCAATACATTCTTAAATGATGGTATTTTTTGAGTATTTGGCTGTTCATCTGAATATTAGGACTTATATGTAATTAAAGTTAACTATACTTACCAAAACAAATGAATAAAAGATTATTTTTATGAACAATTTTTTAAAGTTTATTTATTTTGAGAGACTGAGAGACCAAGCCAGAGAGGGGCAGAAAGAGAGGAAGAGAGAGAGAATCCCAAGCAGCCTTCACACTGTCAGCTCAGAGACCTATCTGGAGCTTGGGCTCATGAACCCATGAGATCATGACTTGAGCCAAATGCTTAACCAAATGAGCCATCCAGGCACCCTGATTATTTTTTAGCCATGCAATATATTAGTATGTATGAGTAGTGGTAAATCTGAACGTCCAGGTAAATATTCTTCCTTTGCTTAAAATGACTCAGCCAGATATCTCCTTGCATCTTGTAACCTAAGACACACCTTTGTTTGCTTTCAAACACCTTTGGTGGTAATTGTATTCTAAATATCCTTCGGAGGATATGATTTGGGTGGAATGTTCCATCTTGAACACCAAGGGTGAGACCTGATTCATTTAAGACAATCAGTAAAGTCATTTTCTAGCTTCATGATTGGCTCAGAGATAGGGATGTGAAACAATTTGGCAAAATGAAAAATTTGTTGGTGACTTCTGGGAAAAGCATTTCCTCTTTATTTCCAGAGAAAAATTCAGAGAGTTTCCCTAAATGGGTAAGAACTGAAGAAAATATATTCCTAACAGCTATTGGTAGGTAATATGAAATTTCCAGAAAGACTAGCTTAAACTGATAATGATACTGTGGGAAACCGAAACCAGATGAAATCTGGTCATGTCATCTTTGAGTCACTGTAACTAAACTAGCCAAAGCTTGACCTTCTTTTGGACTCTCCAGTTATCTGAACAATAAATTTGCTTTGTTCTTTAGGACAGATCTAATAGATTTTCCACTTCTTGCAAATGAAAACATCGGTACTATGGCTATTCAGAACATTATCTGTGTATTGCTAGCAATCCAGCTATTGGGAGTGTAATTGGGTATTCATTACTACCACCAAGAGCACTTGGGCTTTCTTAATTAAAATGGCCACTGTATTTGTGTTCTGATCCTTTATTTGCTCTACAATTGATCTGAGGGTTATTGGTTTGACCAATCACTGCTCATGGTGCTTCTTCTTCTGTAGTAATGATTACAGAGTTGCAGTAAGGTTGCCTATTATTCTAACATTGTGATTGATCTCTAGACACAGCCCTTGGTTGATTCTTTTCCACTCACTCTCCAGGATCTGGCACAGAATCTATTACTGCAATTACTCTTCCCTCAGGATTGCACCATCAAGAGATGAAGTTAATCCTGAGTAAATAGGAAACTTGTTTATCTAAAGAATCATACTCTGAGGCCACTTACCAATAATCCACCAGAAACCTTTAAAAGAAAAAAGATTTATTTTTTTATTTTATTTTTTTTTTTAAATTTTTTTTCAACGTTTTTTATTTATTGTTGGGACAGAGAGAGACAGAGCATGAACGGGGGAGGGGCAGAGAGAGAGGGAGACACAGAATCGGAAACAGGCTCCAGGCTCCGAGCCATCAGCCCAGAGCCTGACGCGGGGCTCGAACTCACGGACCGCGAGATCGTGACCTGGCTGAAGTCGGACGCTTAACCGACTGCGCCACCCAGGCGCCCCGAAAAAAGATTTATTTTTATCTTAACATTATATTAATTTTGTTTCTATCATAGAATATTAAATGAGAATCATCACTCTATCATATACAGAAATCTTTTTAATATTTGTCTTTTCCTTTATAAACATGTAGAAAAAATATATGCAAAAAAAATTCAAGCAATTTCATAGTATTAGACAGGTCCATGACAATTGCCTTTCCTTACTTTAGGGAGGTATCTTAGTTTGGAATACCCTAAAAGCAGACTCTAAGACAAGGATTTGGTTGTTGGGAGTTTATATGGGAGATAATTCAAGATGTGGGGTGAAGAAGCCAAGAGAGTGAGATGGAGAAGGATAAAAGGTCAACAAAAGGTACACTATTGGTCTGGCTAACACTGTGAACTATGGAACTCGATATGAGTAAGACTCTCTAAAGAGCCACAAAGAGTGGCCTAAGTTGTATTTCATATTCTTATTCCTGTACTATTCACATCCATTACAACTTTTCTACCTGGTGGAGATTTTCTACTAAGAAGACAGTCACTAAACGTCACCCACAAATAGCTCCAGGAAATGGGTCCAGTTATTTGGAGTTATTCATTACAAGGATAAAGGCCAACAGTAATGTTAAGTCTAATCAATACATAGATTTACTTTAAATTTAAAAATAAAATGCCCCTCCCAAAGAATAGTAAATTGACTATCAAGTTAAATTCCAGGTAGAAAGAAAGAGTTCTATGAAATCAAATTGTAAAGATTAATGCTCCTGAAAATCTATTTTGGTTTGTTAAAAAGTGCAGAAAATAATTATTCAAGAAAACTATTTTTTTCATTGATTATCAATTGAGACTGTATATATATGCTTTTTGTCATAGCCTTGTTAAAAGAAATGGCTCTCCTTCCAACATAGGGAAATCTTTGAATTACTAGATAAAAGTGTTTGGTAGTAAAAAAGAAAAGATTTTTTAATTAAAAAAAAACCCTTAGTTTTCTACATACCATGAGTGAGAAGCCCTCAGTGGTTCTTTTATTTTATATCAAGGAGAATTGCACAGTTACAGTATAATTACCTTTGATAAGCATTTCATTCTATCAATTTGTGCTAAGTAATACTCCTTGCGCACAGATAGGAAAGAAACTTTGGCAGTGGCGTTATTCAGCGATACTAGTATGAATGGACAATTTCTATTCTTGGTTCATAAAACTATATCATAGGAAGAATAATAATACTTGTGAAATTATCAAAACCTACATAATGCCATACCCTACAGAAAAGCAGACAGCAATGGCAAGAACAATAGCACTTAACACAATTCCAAAGACTGGTTGAATGGAAGTTCTTCCACTATGTATATCTTGGGAAGACTCTGTTTTCTGACTCCACTGTCACAATGGGTCTAAGGATTGTCCCTGAGATAGACTTCTGAATGAGGAAGTGTAGAAGGACTAACTGATCCATGATGATTGGAGGAACTCCCAGACTAGTTACAATCTCTCCAATATTCATAGATTCTGAATCTGATCAAATATCAGACCAATAATATAGTGTAATTTAAAACATGATTTGAATGAGTGCCTGGGTGGCTCAGTGAGTTAAGCATCCAACTCTTGATTTTGGCTCAGGTCATGGTATCACAGTTGTGAGACCGAGCCCCATATCGGGTTCCACGCTGGACATAGAACCTGCTTAAGATTCTCTCTCTGTCTGTGCCCCTTCCCCACACACATGCATAAGCGCTCTCTCTCTCTCTCTCTCTCTCTCTCTCTCTCTCAAAAAAAAAATATATATATATGTATGATTTAAAAAAACACACAAAATAGCAAAAGCATCAAGATACTGATTTTACAGATAGATTTAAAATCTGCCTTGACTTTGAATTTTATTTTTTCCTTGTCAAAAGCATTGAGGTAGTCACCAATTATAGTTAGGCACAATGCTGTCTATTGAATAATCATAATGTTCCAGGCACTATACTAAGTTCCTCAATATGTTATTAACTTAATTCTTCAGCAATCCTCCAAGCAGATATTATTAGCTTCATTTTATGGATGAGAAAATGAAGACTTAGAGAGGTTAATTAATTTGTCCAAGGTTACAACATTAGTAAGTGAAGGAACTTGGATGTGATTCCAAGACCTTCTGTAGCTAAAACCCAGGATCATTGACAAGTCACAGATGGATGACTTTATTGGGAAGTTAGTGAAATCCATTTGCCATACTTCTCTTCAAAAAGGATAGCAGTGGTAGGATTTAGCAAGATTCTATATTCTATGAAGTCAGTAATGTTCAGGTGTAATTGTCTGATTAATGTCATATATTAATGTCACTTGGGACAGCACATTTTTACCTTTTTATTAGACCTTATTGTCTAGAGGAGTTTTAGTTTCACAGAAAAATGGAGCAGAAAATGCAGAGTTTCCAGATCTCTTCTGTCCACTTGACCCTCAAGCACAGCCTCACTCGGGACTGACATCCTATACTAGAGTGGTATATATTTTAAGATTGATGAAGTTACATTGACACATCATTATCATCTAAAGTCCATAGTTTACATCAGGGTTGTACATTCTGTGGGTTTTGACAAATGCATTATGACATATGTCCACATATAGTATCATATATAATAGTTTCACAACATTTTTAAATGATAGTCATTTTAAATGATACATTGCACTAATCTGTCTTCAATTAAAAAAAAAAATTTTTAACATTTATTCATTTTTGAGAGAGCATGATCAGGGGAGGGGCAGAGAGAGAGGGAGACATAGAATACGAAGCAGGCTCCAGGCTCCGAGCTGTCAGCACAGGGCCCAATGCGGGGCTTGAACTCTCGGACTGCGAGATCATGACCTGAGCTGAAGTCGGAATTTTAACTGACTGAGCCACCCAGGTGCCCCTGTCTTCAATTTTTAATTCAATAAATAGGAACTAACACATCTGTTTTAAATAAATATGTATATTTTTTAAAATGTTTATTTATTTATTTTTGAGAGAGAGACAGAGAGACAGAGAGAGAGACAGAGACAGAGAGAGAGAAAAGGAGGGGCAGAGAGAGAAGAGAGAGAATCCCAAGCAGACTTCGTGCTGTTAGTGCAGAGCCCGATGCAGGTCTCAAACTCATGAACCATGAGATCATGACCTGAGCTGAAATCAAGGGTCAGATGCTTAACCTACTGAGCCACCCAGGTGTCCCTAGAACAAATCTTAGAAGAGACCTTAGAAATCCCATCAACTGGGGGGGTGTGGGTGGCTCAGTCAGGTAAGCATCTGACTTCTGCTCAGGCCGTGGTGTCGTAGTTTGTGAGTTCGAGCCCTGCATCCCACTCTCTGCTGTCAGTACAAAGCCTGCTTATCCTCTGTCCCCTCTCTTTCTGCCTCACTCCTGTATTCTCTCCTTCTTAAAAATAAACATTAAAAATGAAATAAAAAGAAATCCCATCCACTGAATATGGCCTGATTCATGCAAGTTTAATATGCTGCCAACCTATCGATGTTGCAAGGGGTCAGTCTCAAGTAATAAAATGTATCAAATGACCAAATAGTGGGTGAGTTGCAACCATGGCTTCATCCCAAAGGCAGCTTCCTTTAAACAATGAGAAATTTTATTTTGAAGTAAGCATATCTTATGTGGAAGGAAGCACAAACAGTCATCCATTGCATCCAAACTGAAACTGTGCAAGGAAGTTGTGGGCTGTCATTTATTTTGAAGGTACTGAGTATTCGATTTGGCAAAACAATTTCTTCAGTTTTAGAGGGCATTGTTATGTGCCCATCACACTACCGAGAGCTGCAATTCTTAATAAGAGATTTTTTTTTCCTGTTGTTAAGTGAGGCCAAGAAGTGAAAAACTTATCCTAAAAGTTTTCTCTGACATTTATCTCTTACGTGGTAAATTGTACAAAACTTTAGGGCCTCATATACATCTGCAAAGCGCTTATCAACTGTTAACTAAAACCCAAAGTTAACGTTTGGCTCTTCTTGCAACACTTTTTTAGTTCACCTCTTTCCTGAAGTGGTTTGATGTTTGATTAGGAACTTCTGTTTGACTCTTAAACTTGAATGGTAGAATGACAATTGTAACCCTGAAGGATACAGCTCTTTTTCAACTGACAACAAAGAGAAATTGCATTGTACATACGTATAAGAGCTCAATCATAAGTTTACTCTAGTCTACATCCTGTCAAAGGCTCTCTTGAGATGTCTGATATTTGATAGACAGTCTACCAGACATATGAACTATTGATTCTAGTACCTTCTTCAATTTGTCTTTTTATTCAATTACACTATCTATAAATACAGCATCTAAAGTTTACTATCTTTGTGCCAGTCCCATACTCCTGTCCTTGTCCCATACAATTTATTTACCCTACACTTCAGCTCTAGTAAATATCTTTGTTTATAATTTTTACCTGCCAGTCTTGAAAACTTATTCACTATTTAGAAGTCAGGAAAAGAGATTTAAGTATAGGGGTGAGTGTGTACAGAACACATAAACATCTTGTCATCGTAAGCTTATTTATGTTAGTCCTTGCAGGAGAGAGACACTTTACCAGCAGGAAAAGGTCAGTTCTAAATTTTAATTATTTTTAGTTGTAGGGAAGTCGTATTCTTGTGATACTGATGTATTATGATTGAGTTACAGTTTCAAGGATATGGGGATTATTTTAGGTTTATAGAATTTATCATCGTTCTGTGAGTCTGTGTTTATGTGGACCAAGTCTTTGACAGACAGTGTTATAGCCTACCTGAAAGAGTTTTTAAAATTACAGTTGAACCCAATGTAGTTCCTTTTATGGGAGGTATTTATACTAGTTTGCATTTATGTGTGTCTTAAGGGCAGGCAGGGCTCCACTTTCTATTATAGCAGTCTCAGGGGCAAGGCATTGCTGTTCTCTGCCTCCAACAGTGCGGGCCAGGTAGTGATTAATAAAGGTGGTGGCAGAGAATCCGAAATGGACTGTTCTGATGAATAACTGTTTGCTGTATGGCTTCCCTGTTTGCTGTCTGGATTCCAGACCATTTTCAAGCTTGTTTCTCAAGTCTTTTGTTAATATGGGAGCCACCAAAAAAATCTAAATGAAATAACTTTCTGTTTAAGAAAACAAAAAACTCTGTTTCAGCATTCAACAATTCTGTGTAAACTTTGGCATATTAGAGCTGCGTGTCATTCTAAATCCAGGTTCCGGATCACATACAAGGTCCCTGGAGTAACATTCCAGTCTGAATGAGCCTCTAATGATCTGAATGATGTGGCACAGGTTAGCTTCTCTGTGCACTGGTGTCCTTGTCTGTAAATTAGAACCATGGCTGGTGGCGACTTTTGTATTAGACGAGAGACTTTGTGCCACTGGGCACCCTAAGGATTCAAAGGCGCCCCCTCAGGGCTACTAAAGGGGAGCGGAGTGAGAGAGGGCATGATTAGGAAGAGCTGCAGAACTGAAATTGCACCCTACCTTTTCCAAAGGGTAACCAAAGCCACATTTGGTTTTACCCACTTACTTGTCTTCAAGATTGCTTTTGAATACAGTATTTGGGAAAAAAATGAAATAAAAGAAGTCTAAAATGTCTTCTAGCTACTTTATTCGGTGAGTCTGTGTTTTGTCCTGAAAATCTGTTCTGCATAGTATTCTCTAAAAATAATGGGAGGAAGCAAAATGTCATAGGCATAATGGCTACAAAAGATAGCACACATTTCTAATAAAAATAACTGTCATTTATTGAGCACTTACAGTATGCAAAGAACAGCATTATGAGTGCTTTAAATGAATACATTCATTTAATACTCAAAACAACTCTGCAAGTTTGGTATTATGCCTAAGGTCATATAAGTACTAGAGGTAGGATTTCAAACCAGCGAGCTTATTCCAGAGCCCATACTTTTAATTCCATTTCCTTTCAGCTTAGCAATAATACTTTAGAACTGAAGGCAACATATCAGTTGATTTCAAGAATAAATGAATGAACAAGAATCTTTGGAAAGTTATGACAATGTTCCTGGTGAAGCTGTACGGTGTACATTTATCAGATCTAATTTGAGTGGGATCACCAGACTGAAAAGTAGTTGAGGCATTGTTTTTGCAGTTTTTATACACTGCATCCTGCTAGGATGCTGACATGTGGAAAAACAAAAACAAAAGTGATTTAGGGGCATCACTTTAAGTATCTTTCCAACAGCGGTGCTACATCAGTTCCTCTGGCTAGGACTTCCAGTACTACCTTGAGTATGTTGGGTAAGAGTTGTGAGTGTGGACAACCTTTCCTTGTTCCTATTCTTAGGGGAACAGATAGTTTCAACAAAGAGATGAAAATGAAAAACAATTCAAATGGAAATGTTAGTTATAAAAACCAGATGATAGAGGTTTAGTTTTCAGTTGAATATAGTATTACTGTGGTCATGGCATATACCTTTTCTTCCTAGTTTCTTAAGAGTTCTTTCCATGCATAGATGTTGAATTTTGTAAAAAGGCTTTTTCTGCATCTATTAAAATGATCTTATATTTTTTTCTTTTGTCTGTTGATACAGTGAATTGCATTGATCAATATTTGAATGTTGAATCAGCCTGACATTTCCATATGATACCCGACTTTGGCCATAAAATATTTTATCTTCAATATTTTTTGGTTTGTATTTTCTGGTATTTCATTAAGGTTTTCACATCTATGGTCATGAGAGAAATTTGTCTGTAGTTTTATTTTCTTATGATGCTTTTGTCTGTTTTTGCTTTCAGGGTACTACTGACCTCATAAGGTAAATTAGAAAGTGTCCCCTCCTCTTTACATTCTGGGAGAATTTGTATAGAATTGGTGTTATTTCTTACTTAAATGTTTGGTAAAATTTACCAGTAAAGCCATCTGTGTCCTGGAGGTTTCTTTATTGGACATTTGTTAATTACAAATCAATTGCTTTAATAGAGATTAGATTTTGGGTCATCCATTGAATGATTTGAGCAGTTTGTGTCTGTATTAGTTTGCTAGGACTGTCGTAGCAATGTACCACATACTGGGTGACTTAAACATTTGAAATTTATTTTCTCATGATTCTGGAGGCTAGAAGTCTCGGACAAAGGTTGGCAGGTTTGTTTCTTCTGAGGCTTCTCTCCTTGGCTTGTAGATGGTCATCTTCTTCTGTTCTCACAGGGTTGCCCTTTGGTCTGTGTCATTTGCATTCTAATCTCTCCTTCTTATAGGGACACCAGTCATATGAGGTTAGAGCCTGCCCATATAACCTCGTTTTTACCTTAATTACTTCTTTAAAGGCCCTGTGTATCAATAAAGTAACATTCTGAAGTACTGGGGATTAGGACTTCTCCATATGAATTTTGAAGGAGACACAGTTGAACTGATAACAGTGTCATTCAAGGAATTTGTTCACGTCTTACTCAATTTATTGGTATAGATTTATTCATAGCATCCACTTATTAATCTTAATATCTGTAGAGTCTGTAGTTATGTTTCCTCTTTTGTTCTGGAGGGTGACATTTTGTGCCTCTCTTAATGTGGTCATGTGATTATCAAGTACATTGTATTTTTCAAAGAAATAGTGGATTATTTTCTCTATTATTTTCCTATCCTCAATTTCATTAACTTCTGATTTTATCTATTTTCTTTCTTCTGATTGCCTGGGTTCAATTTGCTTTTGTTATATTTACTTAAGCTGCAATACTAGATCATTGCTTTCAGATCTCCTTTTCCAATATTGGCATTTAATGCTGTAAATATCCATCTAAGCACTGTTTCAACTGCATCCAGTGGTGTGTTGGATTTGGATTACACTGGAATACAGGAGCTGATTATAGCAGCTCTTCCCAATTCCATTTTCTATGCTGTCAACCATGATAGATATATTTACATCATGGAAATTGGCAAATATTACAAATAAGATTCTTTTCTTTTTTTTTGCCACAAAGCTGGTTGATGAACATTTACTATTACACCATTCTCTGTGTCTTATGAATTTTGATATGTCATGCTTTCTTTTTCATTTAAACCAAATGTATTTCCATTGCTCTTTTGAGTTTCTCTTTGACTCATGAGTTATTAAAGTGTGTTGTTTAACTTACAAAATATTTGAGGAATATTTCAGATATCTCTCTGTTATTGATTTCTAGTTTACTTTAGCCATAATCCAAGAGCATATTTTATATAATTGTAATTCTTTTAAATTTGTTAGGATTTGTTTATGGCCTAAAATCTAGTTTATCTATGGTCCAGAATATCCTGTGTGCACTTGAAATGATTGTATATCTAGGCATACTTTGGTGGAAAAAATGTCAAGTAGATCAAGTTGGTTTTCTGTGTGGTTCTCATCTTCTATATTTTTCTTAATTTTCTTTTTACTTGTTCTATAATTTATTTAAAAAGGGATACTGGAGTTTTCAACTATTGTTGTGAATTTGTATATTCCTCCTTTCAATTTTAAAGTTTTTAACTTCATGTATTTTGAGATTCTATTGTTAGGTGCACACATATAGCATTGTTTCATCTTCTTGGATTAATTCTTCCATCTTTATGTGATGTTACTCTGTATCTTATTTATTTGATAATTTATATAGGTAATTTAGCATTGCTTTTATTAATATTTTCATTTTTTTAATGCTTATTTATTTTTGAGAGAGAAAGAGACAGAGTGCAAGTGGGGGGAGGTTGGGGAGAGAGACACACACAGAATCTAAAACAGGTTCCAGGATCTGAGCTGTCAGCACAGAGCATGATGTGGGGCTCGAACTCACGAACCGCGAGGTTATGACCTGAGTCGAAGTCAGAGGCTAAACCGACTGAGCCACCCAGGCTCCCCAATATTTTCATTTTTTAAAGTTTTTATTTTAATTCCAATCAATTAACACACACTGTTATATAAGTTACAGGTGTATGATATAGTGATTCAACAATTTCATATATCATCCAGTGCTCGTCATGACAAGTGCACTCCTTAATCCCCATCACCTATTTAGCCCATCCCCTACCCACTTCTCTAGTAAACATCAGTTTGCTCTCTAAGGTTAAAACTCTTTTTTTGTTTGTTTGTTTGTTTGTTTGTCACTTTCTCTTTTTTCCTTTGCTCATTTGTTTTGTTCTTAAAACCCACATATGAGTGAAATCATGTGGTATTTGTCTTTCTTTGACTTATTTTACTTAGCACTATGCTTTGTAGCTCCATCCATGTCATTGCAAATGATAAAATTTCATTCTTTCTTAGGGCTGAATAATATTCAATTATATATATGTGTATATATATATATATATATAT